>NC_142619.1:49504695-49818993 GCF_059453375.1 Lepisosteus platostomus
AAATGTTAGATTTGCGCTCAGCAATTACTGAAAGAGACCTACTGTACTGTATGTGCCTGTGAGGAGATCCCCTTACATCACCTCTGCCTGTTTGTCCTGCACCAGAGTGCTCCAATATCGTGCTCTTGAAAGCAGGCAATATTTAAGGGCAGCTGCTGCCCTTGCAGTATAAATTTTTTTAAAAAACTTCCTCACAAGCACCTCCAACAGTACCTGTGCCCTGGCAGACAGCCAACACCACATTAATAAAAGAAAATCACCTAGAGCTCATATCATAACAACACAGGCCTGTGTAGTCTCGTCGCTCAATAGAGAGTATTGATATTGGGGCGATTCCCAACACTCTCAAATGTCAGTCTCCGTCTCTCATCTAATTTAAGTCAACTAGTAGGCACGTTGCAAAGTACTTGGCTGTAAAATGAGGGGGAGGCAAGACACAAAAAAACTTAAAGGATGTAGGCAAGAGATTTTCTTGTCTGTACAATAATTTTTCACAGAAGACCACAGCATCCTCGTACAGAATCCTAGTACTTCTGGAAATATTTTGTATCCTTAATGTCAAGCATAAGTACTAGGGTGAGTGCATCTAGTAGTTGCTTTTACAAGTTGCTTTGACAGAAGACTATTACAAGAAAGCCAGTTTACACGTATTTTGTAATCCACAGTCATTTTATTTCACCACAACCCAGTTATAGGGTATTTTTAAAAATAAAATGCAGAGAAAAATCTTAAGGTTCAGCTCCTGAACAGCTTCAGGTTTTACAACATGCAGTAGGTAATGCAAATGAATGCTGAAAGAGTGGTTTTGGATAGCCAGTGAAAACAACAATAACATTCATATACAGTAACAAATGGTCCATAACCTCCTGAAAGCTTTTGGAGACCATATATCTATCATAACTAATGCCATAAAAAATCATTCTTTGCAACCTGAAATAAATTAACAGAGCATTAATAGAGAGTAAAAGGCCTAATATTAACTATTACCAACTAATGATTAATAGTATGCATATTAATAAAGTTTAGATTGTTCTCGTTACATCACTAGACAACTGCATGTTAATAGCTTGTTTTTTATGAAACCCCTAAACTAAAGCGTTACCAAAAACAACTGTACTTGTCCCACAACACGGAGTAAATTATGACAAAAAGCTTTCTGGCTTGAAGCAACTAAATTACTCTGGATGAACAAAGACTACATTAGTAAAAAAAATAGGAAGTGGAAAATTAAATAAATGTTTAATTTCAATAAATAAACAGTAATATCCTTAGTTATAGTAATGTCCTAAAATTTCATCAATTACCTTCAAGTTTTAGACTAATTAGTCTTCTTTTTGTTCAGGCTCACTTCTGTCTAAAATTTGGCAATAATCTGTGCTAGATCCCTTGGTGCTAGAGGTACAGGTAACTACTTAATGACACTACCTTCTGCTGCTGAGGATGTTAAAAATCTAACCTCAAAGCACAGGCATTCACAGTCATATAATCATATAATCAAGCAATTTTTATCCCTGTATTAAAACTTACTGCTGAAGCAGTTTTGGGGTTTAGTACAGTGCTTTTGCAATTAAAGTGACTTAAATAAATACATGTGAAAAGGGCATAGAAAATAATTAAAGTAAATCTCCTATCTACTACAGTAAAGCTATTTTGCTTATCTCTCTTTTTTCTGAGAATTTTCCTTTAATATACAATGATGTGAAATGAGCTTGTCATCCAATTCCATTTTTATTGAATGAAAAAAAAGCTATTAATATCTTCAATAACTCATGTTCATTCCTTCAGAAGGAGGCAGGCATTTACCAAATTATCTAAATGTACTTTGATACTCCCAATTTTCACTTCTGTATTTGCCTATAATGCAATAAAAAGGAAAATACATGCAAATCCTAAAACAAAACACATTATAAACTAGAAGATTACATGAAGTCTTTTGAAAACTCCAGCTTATTTCACTATTGATTTGAGAATATAATGTAGCAGCACAAACTTGCCCAACTCTTTGCTGACACCATAGAATATGAATGCAAAAGCTACATTTGCAATATCAGAAAGCAGTTTAACATAAAATAACAATAATTGCAAACAGCAGGCCATTCTGTCCACTTAGTACATTTGGAAGACAGAACAAACTGTCAAACTTCAAGAGGTAAATACTTTTTTCTACAGCTCTGAGTAACGAATACTCAGGTTCAAGTAGAAACATAAAATTAAAAGGCTAATTCAAACACAAAATCAATCATAGAACTTACTGTATTTACATATGTGTTGACTAATTCATTCACAAGTCCAGTTTGAAGAGGATATCAGTATAGATATTTAAAGAAGTCAATACTTTTCTGAGATCTGTATCACAAAATGCTAACAGAACAACAAAAAATTAAACTGTGCATATCATATTTACATGCTTCTATACACATCCGGTGTTTCTCCTGACTGCATCTGGCGTTTAAAAGCAACTCTAACCTTCTATATGTTATTAAGCTCATGTCAATTACAATCCATTTGGTTTCTGAACTCTTGTCTTCAACAGTTTATAGAAATTCATGTATATGATGGTATCACGTTAATCCATTCCTTCCTAATACCACTGAATTGTATCTTCCAACTTGAGAAAATAAAATGCTCTTCTCGGCAAAATGCAAACTGTTATCTATTGAGCTGACATGCATGCATAGCTTTCATTTTATAAGAAGGGGGAAACTTTATCATGAAAGTCAAGAAAAAGAGATCTGTACTCCCGTCAATGTTTTATGAACTTGCATGCACTGTAAACACTTAATTCTCTTTCCAAAACTGCTGGTGCAGTTGCTTTTGTACTATGCACCCAATTGGAATTCAAACAGATGGCCATTTCCATTACCTTCACGCACACTTTGTTACAATGAAGTAACTCTTGAATGCTCACAGATGGAGGCCGAAGCACTGAGGAAGCAGAGTTCAGGTGCAATGAAATATTTGGCAAGCTACCTGTGTTCTCCATTCATTCTAAACTGAGCAGCATGCTTTAGTGCCCTGTGAAATAGGCACCACTAAGGAGATCCATCTGCAAGCTGGCATGCATGTCAAGGTTAATAACCTGAATTCTAAACATTACAATGGTGAAAGACATGGTCCTGAATGGCATTTAGTGCCAGTTTCTAATGTCTGTGGGTTTTAATGATGTACTGTAACACAGGTTTTTCAGGGTATTCGTTTAGTCTTAGAAACTATGTCCAAAGTATTTTAGGTTTAAGTTACTGCCTTATGATAAGATTCCCCCCTAATTGTACATATCTGTGATGTGGAAAAACAAGTATCACATTAATTATTCAGTCTAAGGCCTTTCTTTGTGACATGTCTGAAAATGAGCTACATCTAATCTGACATCTCAGTATCAGATTCATCTTACGTACAGTATACGGACATTCTGGAAGACAAAATATTCTAGTAATGCATTGTCTTTAAAAATAAAAGTATTTAACTTTGAGTATTATTAACCTAAGCAAGTTTACCAATAAATGATTTCCAAACACATTTCTTTGGAAATTGCTCTAATTACAGTATGCTGATTCGGCTTGTAAGGCTTCACACCAGAGGTTTCATTTTCTTAGCAACACCGCACATGGCTAGCTGCAGTCGGTGATATGGACTTGCCGTGCAATTAGAACTGTAATGCCCCAGGGCCAAATTAGGTCTGTATCTCTTTAAGGATGCAGTGGTTCTGGATTATTTGAAAGAACTCCTTAACATTTTAATGAGAAGCTTTATTCTGCATCACCCAACTGTATAACGGTAGCAGAAGTTAATAGTGAGGGAAATTAATAATGTAGAATAGCTTTGTGTGCACAAAGATACATTCTAAATTAGGAACAAGGGGTGGAAATAAAGAGCAATTTGTGGCTTTGTTGGAAAACCTTTAAACCTTTTAAAATGCAATCAAGGAAAATGTGATACGTGATGTAAACTTTTGTGCTTTCGGTCCTCAAGGAAAGCTGCAAATGGGCTCATATTTGGCATTACCTCTGGAGCATAGTGTAGTTGTTGTTCTGAAGCAACTGGAAACCTGAGAAGCTGGGAATTAGGAAACTCCTCCATTCATTAAACCTTTACACTACAATTAGCCACCCAATTTGTTTCCACCGTGAACACTATGGTGGTGAGTCACAGATCACGCCCACAATGTTATAAATCTGAATACATAAGAGAATATATTAAAATTTGTTTTAAACTGATTTGTATTTATTGAAACAAAGCAACATTTGTTCATATAATCAATCTTTCCACCTGTACAAAGAGTTCAATTTATACTAATGCCTTCTTCACGTACCCTATACTGCACTGCATTTTTAGAAGTATTGCATTATAAGGCTCCCAGTGTGCTTAATGGGATGCAGAGGGAACTGCAACAGCTGCAGACGGATACTAACAAGCTTATTACATGCATTGACTGTTACAACTTAAGAAGAGTTTTGTCAGACATACAATATGCTGACAAACAAAATCACTAGTTAGCTGAGGCATTTGCATTAAATTATCAACCTGATATCTTCAAAATGTAAAATGTGCACTATGTGTTTATGCTTTCAGTCCTTTGGGGTCTTCTATATTGAAAATAAACACATATACTGTAGTAAATATATTTTACTGTATTAAATAAAAGTCCCTAAAATTCAAATTAACACCAGAATAACTTGGCCCTCCGTTATTTTCTTTATCTTCAAATGAAGGGGCCCAGTTTTCTTCACAACAAAATAAAAATAAAACAATCCACTGGTGATTTTGCTTCTTAGCACAGTTGTGCCATTGGAAATGATTTCTTTTGTAAGACAAGCAATAAAACATGCTTTAGGCCAGCCTGAAATAAGGAGCTTAACATATAAATCAGGTTTCTGTATTCACAGGCTACAAACCTGACAATGTTTGCTGTAATAACTGTATCCAAATTCATTTAATAGAAATCAAGTTAATTAAGAGTTCATTGTTACTACGATAAACAATAACCCCGTGAAAGCAAAAAGGGAGTTTTAATGCTGAAAATTACAATCAAAATGTTGGGTTTTAAAAGCAATGGAGATTTATCTATTAACTGAAAAAACAGACTGCCATATATAGATCTAAAATCTAAATCATTGCTGTGTTCTTTGAAATCTGTATCTGCCTGTCGGTTGGCATTCTAATGTGGTGTGGTAAACAGCCTTGTTAGAATCATACAGGGCTACTAAATACTGTTTCTTTAAAGGACAAAGACAAGTGGCACACATCACACTATCCTTAGTGAAAACACAATTATTCTTTCCCTTTACTGTCAGATCCATAAGGAAAACAAACTCCCACATTCTCTTCATCCCCTTGTACACATCTAAAGTGACTGGGAATCATGAAGCAAAACTATTCTGACATATAACAACATTAAGTGACATTTTGCTTGCCTAAAACTGGAATTTCAAAGTTAAAGTTAAAACATTACTTAGAAGGACATATAACTAATAAACATACATTGTGGAATCTTATTCTGTTCATCAGCATTGAACTGAGTATGGAAAGAGTCTACAACACAAAAGTCAAACTGTATACGCTCAGGTGGCATTGGAAGCAAACTTCCAATAATAAAGCAAGAAGGAAAGAGCAATGTCGAAAGTGATGAAGAAGAGTAAAAAGAGAGGAAGAAAAGTATTTAAGCTCTTTTGACAAGGAGAAGCAATTCTTATTCTATTGCACAGGCCTGTTGATGTCATGGGACAAGTTATTTGAGTCTTTCAATGATTTTCTAGTAAAGAAGCATTTCCGTTCATTCACAATTCACACCTTAAAATTCTTTTTGCAATAAAAAGCTGGACAACCTCCAACATTTAAGCTTATTTTTAATTAGGAATTTTCTACGTATGACTAAAAGCTCCCTTCTTATTCCTTGTGCATTTGCATGCTGTATGCCTATTCTTGCTATAATCTGTTAAACACAACCATATTTTCAAACATTTACATTAACCAATGCTGGTTAAGGCAACCTCCTTCACATATCTGAGCCAAATTAAATGACGCAACTAATACTAAATAAAAACAACTGCCCTACAATTCCCACAGGAACCTCTGCGAACTCCATTTTCCAAATGCCAAGATAATTGAAAAGCGGTGACAGAACTACCTTTGCCTCTGAGAAAAAGAGACTGACTGCCTCTCCGGATAATATATCCTTCCGACAGTGATAAATACCAGCATTTACTTCTGCTTGCAATCTTAGGAGCTTTGTAAAAAAAAATATTTAGGGAAGTACATACATACAATCTTCTATTTACCCCAGAGTGGATATCCCATTCTGTTGCAGCCTTTTATTTGCTGTTAAGATATTCTAGTGCAAGGGACCTGTCTGCATGTACTGTACATGCCTTCACTGGAACCAGGACTAGATTCCAGGACTGAAGAAGTCCTTCCATTGCTGCTGATCCAACATCTCTGACTAGGCCTAAGCAAAGATAAAGGAGTGAATTTCGGATCCCTTTAAGGGTTTATACATATTTCAAAATGTTAATTTATTCCATTTTTTTTCTTTATCCTAAAATTAAATTAAAAGAGAGGTTTCTAAGTTTGTGATGATAAAATATTGAAATGTTTGAGGAATCATATTTGATTAAATTTGATTAAATCAAAAATATGTCTAAATAGATAACTTGTTTGCTCACCGCATTGCTATCACGTAAAGCAGAGAGGCTGTTGCTTTTAAGCCAGACTTGGCAAACATACTGTATGGTGCACGGCAGTATACGCTTTGAATGGGAAGGCAGTCCACTGCAGTGTCTTCAAACGCAGTCTTAGAAATGCCAGCTAACCAAGACAGTGTGTTTGTGGACTGTGTGACGAAACCAATGCACCTGACACAAACCCATTCAGCCATGGAGAGACATACTTTACTCCACACAGAAGGCACCCCTGAACCCAATATTTGTAAGCCAGTAAAACCGAGAGTAAAGACACCAAGCCACCCTGAAACAAGCTACAGTAGTTACACCTAATTTAAACAGATACTGTAAAAGCAACAAAAATACTACATGACCCAAAAGTAAGAAAAGCTTATACTTTTTAAACATTCAAAAAAGAGATTTCTATGTATGGTAGTCTTAAAGAGAAAGGGATACACTTTATTTAGTCAATAACATTATTTTAGAAATACAATCTGACCCCAGTAATAGTGATGCCATTCTTGGCAGTTGTTCTCTGCTCAGTTAAGATCCACAGGGACAGATGTGCTATATTTTTGGAAGTTGAAAACAAGCAGCATTACAGTAAATGAGCAGAACAGATTTTATTAGTCAGTCTTTACTAGAAACACAGCTATTTTGCTTTGTTTCAAGATTTTAATCAAGCACGCTTAGTGTACTGTATCTGTAACTTGTCAGTTACCAGGCTATAACTGAAAAAATGTAATCTGTTGACTTGTGTACAAATATAATTTGATTAATGTTTTACTAATGTCAAAAGGATCACATGTGCATCTGATGCATTTAGTATATTTCTAACAGAAAACAGAATGCGTGTAATTAATTTGATGGATTCCTAATTCATCATAAAAAGCACTTTCCCTGTGTCTTTCTTTCATAACAGTGAAACAGAATGTGAAAAATTGATTACACAGCTTTTCTAATTACCCCCTCCTCCAAAATGGTCTTTTCTTACTTTCCTGGTTAACACCTTCCAATTTAGTTGAATGTAACCAGGAAACACATATTCACAGTAAACATGTTAACAATTAACAAAGTTGTGTACAAGGCTTTTGATCGAACTGTCCTAATAGAAAGTCTAAATTGATTTAAAAAGTAAATCTATAGTTTTAAGAAAAGTTGGCCTCATTATGTTAATACACAAGTTGATATTACAATAGCAGGTGCTTATGTGTCGCATTGCTTTTCTACCATAATCTTTCTTAATAGGGCAGATATGTCTCTGACAACACCCTCAGATTCATGTACCCTAGTAAGTACTATGCTCTCACATCTAAAAATATCAAAAGATTATTATTTCCACTTTTGAGAAATATAAAAATAATGATCGCAATGTAATCTGCCTTCCTATGGTATAACTGAACATTTATCATAAAACATTTCCTTTGCACTTTCCCAGGACTAAGCACAGAAAAAAAAAATCGAATGTCTAAACCAGCAGGCAGTTGAGCAAGCGGATCAGTTCCAGGCAGCAATTAGTGCTGTTCTTTCAGGGTCCAATTAAAACAAAGTCCTGCAGAAGCAGAGGTAACTCTAGGGTTAGGAATGGGTACCACAAGGGTGGTTGATTGTGATTGTGTCTCAAGGCGTTCACAATTTTCTGCTGAATCAAAACTTTTCATGGTCAGCTGAGGTTGCTTGCTACCTGCATGGAGTTTGGATGTTCCCCCTCTGTTCATGTGGGTTTCCTCTGGGTGCTGCAAATGCCTCCCAAAGACTGAATAAACACTGGTAAGTGAATTGGCTATTAGGACAATTGGCCATGGTGTGAGTGTGTATTTGCATCTGTCTGCCTTGCGATGGACTGGTGTCCCTTCCAGGGTGTAGCCTGCCTTGCACCTGTTGCTCGCTGGAATAAGCTTTAGCTCCCCCACGACCCTGAATTGGAAGAAGCAGTTAGATATTTAATTTCTAAAATAATGATATGTTCTTCACATAAAAATGTGCTTTTAACATCTGATAGAAAGACAGATGCGTGGACCTTTTTTTTCTTTTTAAATGATTTCAAAAAAGAAGCTTCATAAAATAATGAAAATAAAACTACCTATCTGATCTTCAGACTAAGCATTCAGATCTTATTAAAGACAAATAACTTTGGCATTATAAAGAGACCTTCAAATCCTTTGTTCTGCTTTTCACCACTTTGGGTAATTGAAAAAAAAAAAAGCTTGAGAAAGCAGTTTGGCATTTGATCAGTTCTGAACCAGGGAGCTGGATTAAACAGAATGTTACACTGAAACAAGGGACCCCAAACCTTAAAAACGTATAAGCCTTTGATCTAAATAGTAGTTAGTAAAATGAATAGAGCTCACAGTAAGATAGGCCCTTTATGGTTACCATAGCAACAACCCTATCCAATAAGATGGCCTACCTGCAAGGCTTGTTGGAGCACTTTTAGGAATGTTTTATATTGTTAGGTGAATAAAGGTTCAAGCTGAGTGTTTTTGTCTTTCTTAGAACATTTCTTTTAAATATATGACATTTGACAAATGTATGTATAGTGTGTACAGACAAAAAATACAATACAATGGGATTAACAATCTCCTTTGAAGAACATTCAGTAAGTACAGTTACCAATGGGAGTAGGCCATTCAGCTTACCAAGCTGAAGTTAAGTTTTGAAGTTAATTGATAGTAGCTGATTCAAGGACCACATCCAGACTTTCTTGAAAGAAGTCAGGGTACTGGCTTCAACCATATGGCTGAGTTGTGTGGCCCATACTCCCACACCTTTTTGGGCATAGAAGGGCCTCCTGTTCTCAGTTTTGTATGCCCTTCCCCATAGTTTCCATTCATTCTCTGCTTCATGTTTCACTGTTCATTCTGAAAAAATCTGGTGGTTGACTTTGTCAATGCTTTGGAGATTTTGAATACTTGTTTCAGGTCCCCTCTTAATTTTCTTTATTTTCAGTTCAGTTCCTTCATCGTGCCAGTGTAGGAGATTCCCATTTTGTGTTTACAGTTTACATTTTCGTACCTGCATGCAAAAGCCTACACTTTTCTACATTAAATGTGATCTCTTAGATGTTTGGCCAGTATTATCTAAATAATTTTGAATTTCCTTTGCTGTCTCTCCTGTGTTTGCTAATCCTCCTAATTTGGTGCCATCTCCAAACGTTGACTAGTTTATTAACTATAGCAGAATCTTCATAGATGACAGAAATTAAGAAGAGCAGTGGTACTCCACTAGTTATATCACTCTCTATTTTAAAGTTCATCCCTTATCTGCACACTCTGTTTTCTGGTTAGTAACCAGCTTCCCTGAGTGCCTACCACCTGCTATTTGAGAATAAATTGTTCATGAGAAACTCTATCTGCCATGGTCATCATCCCTCCTCTAGAGGGCGTGCCGATCTTTTATTATTAGTTTCATTATTACATGCATCTGTCTCCTGTTTAACCCGTCACTATATAAGTTACGTGCCTCCTAAGCTCTAGGTTCAGTACTGGAATACGGATGCCTGAAGGCCCGCCTATCCACCGGGCTCAGGAGAAGCCCGAGGGCAAGTCCTTTTCCCCAGGCGTCCTGACCATCTGAGTCCAGGGCCCGGAGCACCTTGCTCCGTTATGGTTTTATTTTCCATGTTCCTGGATCCCTTTTCCCTGTCTTCCTCTTGGATTGATCTCCCAGCTCCCTGGACTTTGGATTGTACCCTGTTTTTCCCTTTTGGACTCCCACTGGACTTGTTCTCCTGTGCTCCCCCTCGCACCTGGATCACCGTCAGCACCGCCCCCTGTTAGTCCTCCCATCCATTCCTCTCCGAATTTTCCCCGCAGCCCTTTTCCAGTCACTTCTGGATTATACCGTCTGCACAGGGTCCTAAATAGGCACTACACGGGAGTCATTACTAGCGCCCATGACACTATCAAAAGCTTGCCAAAAATGTAAATACACTCCATCATATTCACTATATGTATCCACTACTGTTGTTGCTTGACCTCCCTATTGAAAACCCAAATGAATATTTTTGTATCCCTAAATATGTTTAGATCTACACTGTAAGAAGATTTCAAGAGTCCAGTTTATATAGAAATATAAAGAACAGAAGTTTACTTGCTTAAATTAAATTTTAATTACACCCTTTAGTTTTGCTCAAAATGCAAGATAATTGTTATAACTAGTTCAAGAACAGGTTATATCTCAAAATAAATACAAAGAAATCTAAGGGGATGTGTATTGAGCAGACTGAACAGTACATTTCTATAACATGAAATAACTATCCTCCGTATAGAAGAAATCAATAATCTTTAATAGCATTAACTGAAGCCCAGATTGATTTTGGAAGATGTTTAGAATAATTCTAAAGCAGGAATTATCAATGTGCCTCTAACAAAACGTGTTTGTCAGTGTCAGGGTGTGGTGCCTGGATGTGACTCTGAATGCAATAAGCGAACCAAAATTCCACACAACCCAGAGGAGTACCAAACAATGTGTATGTGCAGAATACCAAGAAGAGACAGAGATCAATGTGAGAATGAAGACCCAAGAAAACCCAGTCACTTAACAAAAAGAATGGATCACGGCTGCACCAATGATACAGTACACTGAATACAAAGACCAATGATACAGAAGAGAAAAAATAACCAATAAGACCTGTCCAATTGTCCAATTGTCACATGGCAAGACCAGATAGTCTGTGAATAAATATTCCAGAGACAATCATCCAACAGGTGAATCAACGAAGGCTTATGGTGATGATGATGGCTTGTGTTTGTATACATATAACAATAATAAGATATACACTTCTTAGTTCATTTTAAGAAGTTAATTTTAAGTGCTTGTGAACCTAAAACCTTACAATGTATATAACATTAATTTGAGAGATTTTATCTAAATTAAGATTATTACAAATTCATGTATTCATAAATGAGATTAACTTCCAACAATGTCTGGGAATTATAAATAAACATCAGTCATTACTTCAACCAATAGGTGAATACACAAAACACTTTGGGTGATGTTTATATGACACTTGCCAGTATGTTGTAATCTTGACTGCCTTTGAAATGCATAAGTCATGTCCTTGAGCCTGCAGAACATCTAAAAATCCTCCCTGTGAGCTCCGCACTTTGAAAACCCTTGAAACATCTCAGGTGGTCTAGCAATGAATCCTGTATGAAGCATTCAAGGAGTGGCCTGAAGATCAACTGATTATGCTTAAAAATCAATTTGTTCAGGAGACTTACATGAATGAAACAAAGCAAACATTAATGAGATCAGACAGCAATCCTTGTGTGTAGTGATTTTATTAGCACAATGTGCAAGATGGGTCCTCTGGTCACAAAAAACACAAAATAGAGTTTCATGCAAATTTGGAATGATTGCTGCTGCATGTTGCTGTAGGACAACATGGTACCTCATGTTAAGAAAAATCAAAAAGAATTATGTATCATGTTATTATTGGCGAACAAACTATAGACAACTAATCCAATTAGTGGACTTCAGATTTCAAATTATTGGTTGCAATTACCATTACAAAAATCATAAATGGGACATACGTGTATTATTAAAGAATTAATAGTCTAAGGTTAGATTTTGTAACTGTTTATAACATTATAATAATAACAGGCTACTACATTAAAAAAGAACAAGAAAAGGCAATCGGGCTCATATGGCTTGTTTGGTTGCTAGTAGCCAATTGATATTTCATGAGAAAAGCAAGGACAGTAGTTGTTGTAGACTACTGTTATACAGTAGAAGACACATAACTGAGAAACTAAAGGGTTACAGGAACGCCTTGGATGTTTCATTTTAGTAAACACTAGAATTTGGGTGCTCATCACATTGTGTCGGCACACACCTGTCTCTATGCAGTTCAATGCATTTTATTCCTTCACTTGCAATTGCAAAGTAAATTGACCAACATACTATAAGTGGTGTGCCCTTTACAAGCCACACCAATAAACCAATTTCAACAGTTGTCCTGCCATTTCTAACTCATTCTTTTTCACTTTCCATTTCATAAAGCAAACCACAAGAGCTCCATGTCTCAAAAAATCACATCTCAGTGCAATGAACAATACAAGTATAAATGTTGGTATATTTGTTATTATAGATATTTTATGGCCGAGATACCCCATTGACTCTGTAAGCTTGGTTTTGTGCACTTTTGACAATAAAGCAATTTTTCCCTGTGACGTTTCTACATGTGTAGACTTTGGAGTGGTCACAATTTCATTGTCACAGCTGTTGGTGGGCAAGAGGCAGGCAGACTTTGAGAAGCAAATTAATCTTACATTCAGATGTGCATTAAATCAATCAAAGCAGGACAATTACCGTCAGAGCTACAGTACCTAGAAGCTCCAGAGTATAGTATTATTTTAGAGTTTAAGGAAAAGTAACTTTTATAATGATAAATTTGATCAGGTTGAAGCAAGTTCTTTACTTCAGGCCACAGGCAAAAAAGACAGAGAATCAGTTCAGTTATGAACAATGTTTTCATAAGCTATTTCAATAATCAGGCTTAAATCAACAATAACTGTTTATGCCTCCTCTGTGGGAAAACCAAAGTTCAGTGTTCATTAAAAATGAGAAATTCTGTCTTGAGCTACTGGTTTATAATAAACAGATATTGATTATTAAGAGCCCACTGTATTTCCCGGGCCTATAACCTACAGTATGATCAGACTATGAAAGCAGTGTCCATGTGGAACAGAAACAGCTTGTCATAGATGTTAGCTCGGAATCAGGAGGTTAGACAATGTCGGGTAGAAACCTATGCCCTCAGGCCACAGAGGAGACGACCTGGTGCTAGGCAGGTCTCAAGACATCTGAACCCTCAATGCTGAGCGAGGAGGAAAGGGTGATCCAGAAATATATATCCCCAAACAAAGATAAACCCGAAGGAAAAGCAAAGCACAGGGAAACTAGGAACAGGACAGAGTAGGAGCACCCTCTAGATGTAGAGGGCGTGATAGTCCCCGCCCCCCCTTCCTGGGGGGCTCCAGACGCCCAAAAAACAAATGAGCTGCACAGCACTGGGGGGAGGAAAAAACCTCATTTAACTGAAAGGAAACCTCCGGGAATCTCCACATCTGAGAGCTGCCCCCTCCTCCAGGGTAAAAACCTTTATTGAGTAGAGGAAGGGGGATCTAGGTGGGGCTCCGGGAAGAAAGAAAAAAAACACATACAAAAGCACAGTACAAAAGTACAAAAGCACACACCACAAAAATAAACTTGGGAGACCAGGGCAACAAACCACACAAGAAACACTCACAACAGATAGGAGCCAAGAGTCCAGGGAAACAGGGGTCAGGGAGGCCAGGGAACATGGTAAACAGTAAGTGAGAAAACCAAACACCAAGAGTAAAACAAAAGGAACAACAAAAAACCTGGGAACAAAAAATAGAAAAACGTGACACACAGGGCCAAAAAAAAAGTTTAACATTCTGTCACTGATGCTAGGAGTGACTTCCCGTGGAAAGCCAGGTATTCGAACGTGGATGTCGGGAAGGCATACCACTGAATGACCCGCTCACAGGCGCAGGTGGCATCCCGCAACAAGAATAGAAGAGCCAGTTCAGCATTCAATCACGGATGCCGGGAGTGACAACCTGAGGAAAGCCAGGCATTCGTACACGGATGTCGGGAATGCATACCACTGAATAACCTGCTCACAGGTACAGATGTCGGGAGTGGGATCCCACGATTAGAATGACCTGCTCGTGGGGTCAAAGTATGGCTCAGCATTCTGTCACACATGTCGGCAAGGCATGCCGTGGAAAGGCCAGGAGAACAAGGAGACCTTAAGCATAGAGGCAAAACGGGGTTAGCCCGGGCTCAGCAGGTCAGACGATGTCGGGTAGAAACCTATGCCCTCAGGTCACGACCAAGTGCTAGGCAGGTCTCAAGACATCCGAACCCTCAATGGTGAGCGAGGAGGAAAGGGTGACCCAGAAATATATAGCCCCACAAAAAGATAAACCGGAAGGACAAGCAAAGCACAGAGAAACAAGGAACAGGACAGAGTAGGAGCGCCCTCTAGCAGTAGAGCGCGTGACACAGTTGTCCCATTACAGGAATTCTCATCTCACAACTCTGTTTTCATGTCGATATCAATGACTTCCTACACAAGCCAAATAGATGCATGGTTTCCATACTTCATTTATAAAACATGAATGGTGGCGAGACATTTTTAGTTCACATTTCATACATATAAAAAAGTGGAAATGTACTGAAGCTCAGAAAGCCCTGTATTAAGATGCTAGAAAGTATCATCCTTTGTACTGTATCTTCCAATAAAAATGCAAGTGAAAAATCTAAAATGAACAAAAGCACTTATCTAGAAACTGTAGCTCTGAAAGCTGTTTAAAAGATCGGATGTACAATCTATTACACATTATTAACAGTATATAAAAGCTAACCCATAAAACTTTCATCTTAAGCTATTGAATTTTGAAGTCATTTTAAACGTTGTAACATGCTTTAAAGTCAGTTTAAAATGCTCCTGTAAGTAAGTAGAGAAATAATCTTACCAAATGTAAACAAAGTTACAAATTGATACCAGAATTATATGATGCTTACATATTTTCGGTGCATATGGCACAATAGCACAGTGATTAGCCTTGCTGTCTTGCAGCGCTGAGGCCCTGGGTTCAATTCTGGACCCACAGTACCACTCTACCTGCCTGGAGTTTGTATGTTGTCCCCTTGTTTGTGTGGGTTTCCTCTCAGTGCTCTGGTTTCCTCCCACAGACCAAAAACACAGGTAGGTTAATGGGCTTCTGGAGAAATTGGCCCAATTGATATAACTGCGTGTTCATTTGGATCTGGGTGTACCCTGCTTTGGACTCATTGCTTTCTGGAATAGGCTCTGGCTCCCCAGTGACCCTAAATTGGAAGAAGCAGTTTGAAAATGGGTAGATATATATGTACTGTATTTGTGTAGAGCGTGCATATGCAAATAGCGCTGCTTCATTGTAGAGTGTCCAGAGACAGTTAACCCTGATTGCCTAACTGCAAAAGCCATTTATTATCTGTAATAATAATAAACCCAAATGACTGCAGATTTCTAAAATCCTCAAGGTTAATTATAATATTGAAAAAAATGTATTGTAGGTTGTGCTGGTTTATTGATGGAAGCTGTTAACTGACTGAGCACTCAGCATTTTCAAAATGATTCCCTTTTTCATACATGAGCCCCCACTGCTAAGTCTGATGGCACTTTGGAGTGAGATGGGCTACCTTTGATAAATGCATTGAGTAAACGGTTTTAATACAGAAATAGGCATCTGCTGAGACATCTCAGCTGGGCAAAAATTGAATGCAGAACACCGAACAATGGAAATGATGGCAATCAAATTGAATCTGAGAAACTGCCGGCAGTTTCACCTTTTCCTCTCAAGCTCCACACACATTCTGACCAAGATAAAACCACACATAAAGAGGAAAGAAGGTAAGAGGAGTTATTCCATAAAAGACTATGTAAAGAACTTTCTTTCGCTGCAGAATGTATCCTGCCACTAGCTGCTACAACCTATGAGTCAAGATTGTGTTTGAAATACAGTTTTTATTCAGTTTGATATCTGAATTAACATGTACAATAATGCAATTACCATATAGCTGTTGTAGTACATTTGGATTGGTATCGCATAATCTACTCCAAAAGTGTTGGCACTCTTGATAAAAATGACCATAAACGGCTGTATAATAAACAAAACAGGAAATGAGTTAGATTTTATGCTAAAAAATATGGAAACATATTCTAAATGTTCTTGTATGTTAATGTAATTGCCCAGAGAAAAATGTTTTTGTTAATGAGTAATAATTCATCCATTCAATAAAGGGACATAGAGGAGCTGTAGATGGTATTCCAGTCCATCACAGGGCACACACACACACATAGTCATACCACAGCCAATTTTCCAACCAGTATGTCTTAGGACTGTGGGAGGAAACCAGAGTACCAGATAACTTAGGGAGAATATACAGATTCTACTTAGATAGCCTCCCAGGAATTGAACCCAAGGCCCCAGCACTTGAAAGGCAACAATGCTAACTACAGCATTACCATGCCTCCCAGAGTAATAATGTTATTTCTCAATAGCTACTGTAGGTGTCAGAATTATTGGTAACCTCTAAAGATTCTTATAAAATAAAAAATAATAAATCTACATTAATATTATACTTTTTATGTGCATCTCACTGTCAAGACACTATATTGTGGCATTCCATGGCTTTCTGTTTCACAGGGGTATAAAAATGACATAACACACATATAAAATCCCTTTGTTGTCCATCACCATGGAGTAAGGCAAAGAAGTCATAAATAAAAAGAGACACATGGTAGAGTAAATATATAGTACCACTGACCATTATTAGGGCAGTAACTTAAAGGTTTTAACAACTCAGCATTTTGCAAAGGCCATGTCCATCTCTAGACTTGATCTCCATTAAAAACCTGAGGTTTGAAGAGGGCAGACCAAAGACACAAACTGAAAGATATCAAGAATCTGGAAAGATTCTTTATGGAGGGATGGTATACGATCCCTCCCAATGTGTTCTCCAATCTCATAAAACATTATAAAAAAAAGGCTTAGTGCTGTTATCATTCCACGAAGAACTGAAAACGGGTGCCAATAATTATGGCACTTAATTTTAAAATTATTAATGTATACCTTGAGAAATGTATAATTTACGTTAATTCCATTGACTCATTAAATTATGTACAATATTTCCACATGTTGGAAAACTACAATATACAGTAGCTCATTACTTCTGTTGTTTATTTCACAGAACCTTTTTGCTCATTTTTATCAAGAGTGCCAATAATATTGGAATTGACTGTTTCATTTTAATACTTAAATTAAACAATAAGTTTACTTAACTGAACCTTTTTTTCAGCCAGCCTTCCTGAAACAGCAACACTAGAATTGAAATGGTAACAAGAGGATAGATGTATTGCTTCCAGATAAGTCATTGGACTCACGTGTCATCTAGCAAGAAAGTTAATTCTGTGCAGTTGGGAAAGATCTGACCTCAATCAGACCCAACAGCTTTTAACCTTTCACGTGTTGTCACTGTCAGTTTCTGACTAAATTAAAAGGGTAACACTCAAGGACTGGAGAACAGTTAATGTAGTGCACATCTGTAAGAAGAGTGACAAAAGTGAACTAATTAATTATAGATCAATACGTCAGACTTCCATTACATGTAAGGTTATGGAAACAATTATTAGAATTAAACTTAAAGATCTCACCTATATGGAAATCAGATCCTAGGGAATAGTCAACATTGATTTTGAAAAATGTACTGTAGGTCTTGCCTAACACTTTGTTAGAGTGCTTTGAACAAGTAAAAATAGTAATGGAGACACACAAAGTATATGATATGGTGCATTTAAATTTTCAAAATGCTTTTTGATAAAGTTCCTAATAAAAGATTAATTATCAAACTATAGGCTGTAGGCATTTGAAAATACAGGAATGTACTGTACATGCTCTAACTGAGAATTGTTTAATAGAAAAGAAAGAGTATAGACAAGTGATGAATGCTTAAATTGACTTGATATAATTAATGGAGTACCACAGGGACCTGTACTAGGACCATTGCTCTTACTGGTTTGTATCAATGATCTTGATCCTGGTATAGTTAACACCTCAAGTTTGCACATTGTACTACAATATTAGGGTTTACCAAAGTGTAGAAAATTAATCTAAAATTTGAGACTGGGCATGTACCTGATAAGTGATGTTTAATGTACAGAAGCATAGATTCTTACATGTGTAACAGTGCTTGGGGTTTCCGGTCTTGCCACTCTTGCCCTGCCAGTTTGTCCCTCACTGCCTGGGCATGAACCCAGGTCTCCACAGTCACGCAACAGAGAACTTGCCAGCCCGGGCGGCTGAGATCCCTGTTATACGCAGGGGTGTATCCTTTACACATGCAGGTAGTAAAAGAACAAAACTATAAACATACGGTGGGAAATTGGCTGTAGGGAATCATTCAAAAAGGCAAATGAAACTATAGGATATACAGTATCACTAAGATTATAGTATTAAAAATGTTGGGTTGTCCCTGAAAATTGTACACTGCACTACTAATGCCTAATTTTGGAATATTATGAACAACTTTGATCAACACGTTGTAGAAACAATATTGCTGCTCAGTCCAAAGAAGAACAGTCAAAAGCATTCTGGGGCTTAAGAGAATTTCCTACAATGACAGCTTGAAGGAACTGAAACTTTTTAAGCTTGAACGGAGATGACTGCTGGAGGACTTGATACAAGTTTTCAAAATGCTCTATGGAATTGACAAACCCGGTGACCTTCTGCAAAATAGTCAAACATAAACCATAGGACACAAATGGAAACTGTGTGGCAGTGCTTTTAAAACCGAGAGCAGGAGATACATATTCACTTCTATACACAAAAAAAGAGTTGTGGCTGAATGGACCACACTACCTAGTCATGTAGTTGAAGTGGATACCTTGGCATCTTCCTAAAACATGGCAAGATGAGATCCTTGGTGCATTTAACTACCAACTACCAAATGTGTTAAACAGGCAGAATGGCTTTCTCTAATTTGTTATGATTTTTATGTGCTAATGTTCTTAAATTATGTGACATTACTTGAATGGGCAGCTTCTTGGCTACGGGCTGTATCCTTGTTGAACATATTCAAAAAGTCTCATGAGAGCATTGAAAATTATATATCATATTAATCCTTTAAACATTATATTTTCACAGCTGCCTTCATCGTGCAAAGTGAGTTATAAACTGTGGTATTTTAGTGGGTTATCTGTTTATACTTCCTGACTCCAAAGAGGAAAATGTTTTTCTTCTCTTATCCTACTTCTTTTTGTGTGCATTTTCTCATAGGACTTGTAAACCAATACCAAATTATATATGTTTGGGAATAATTTATTCAAGTCACATTTAGGAATTTCATCTTGTTTTCATTTAGCCAACTGCTTGTGTTTTCTATGGGATTGATACAGAAGCTGATCACTCATGTTCTGACATTACTACAAATACCGTTGTCACTTTCTATCCAAAAATCATTCAATGACTTAGTGTTCTAATGGACAAGATTTGAGTGCAAGATAGAAAATGCAGTAAGATGCTAAATTAATCGCAATTATTTAAGTAAGGATGAATTAAAGAGTCTATAAAAGACTTATCTATATTTACACATTTACACAAAAGGTGATGTCCAACTATTTTTAATAAGGTTTTGTATATTTTTCTCACCTTTGTCAAACATACACCTGACTTAAATCAAAATATAGAACACCTTCGTACATCTTAGGGTTGTGCCTAAAAATTATTAAGATAGCCTGTGTTTTTTTTTGCGTGAAATACATTTGAGTATAATGCATAAAGGAACATACATTTTATGCAATCTTTCAATTTAACTGCATTTCAATTGTTTATACAGTATATATACACCACTGTGCGTATTAATCTAACATAAAGTAGTTTAATATGTCAGGATCCCAAATATAGGAAGGGGTAAAACTTGGTTTTCCTGAAAAAAAAGTTAATCACAGAACACACAGTAACAGCTGTCAGGTAAACTTCAGGGAAAGAAAGCAACAACCTCTTTCTTAAAGTGCATCTAGTTATATGTAGAAACTAGTATTGATGCTCACTTTCTTCATTAAGAATGTACGTTTTTCTACATGACTTTATAATTCTATTTGTTGCATCTACAACACCACACCTCCTTGCACACTGCATTAAAACATCATTTAAAGTGTAAGCTATCTCAGTACTGTGATGGAGAAAACAATGTTTGTTCTTCTTCCCATCATATGAAGTAACATTTTCTCTATAACCTAGTTCTTGGCATGACACACAGACAACTCTGCAAAAATATCCTGTTGTGATCCCTCCACAAGCCAGAATGAGTGTTCTTGTCAACTTCTTGACAAAAGAACAAAAAGTCACTTTACTCAGAGGACTAAAAAAATGACTTTCTGTATATTCTCCACTGGTTAAGCTGAGAATGTAAAGGCAAAGAAAAAAAGCCAAGATTTTTCAAATACTGGTATACGAGATTTTTCCATCAAGGAGTTCTTTGCTTGATTCATATAGTCTAAAGACTGCACAAGAAATAAACTACATCTACAGTAAGTCAACATAATACAGTACATACATAAGACTCTATCTGTATCATAACCCTCTGACAGGTAGATAAATGAAGACATTTCAAATTAAATTCAAGACTTTAAATTCAACACCTATGTTAAGCTTAAATTCAAAAACTACATTTACAAAAACAAAAAGTATGTACAGTACTTTTTAGGTAACTGGAATAGAATTGAGATGGCACATTCTATTAAAGTTTCAAAATGTTATAGAATCTCCCCTATAGAAACAGTTTCTTAATTATTTTAATTGATAATGTTTATGCCCCTACTGACAACACAGAGGAGAGGAAGGGGTATTGAAAGGTAGACAGGGGACGCTATTTCAAAGATAAAAGCATTGACTCCTGGGCTTATCAGGTAGAGAGAAAGACTTCAGCAGAAAGAAGCATCAGCTTTGGAGATTGTTTTTCTATTTTTTCTTATATTGTCAGTTTTATATGCTGCAGTGAACTCTGTTAAGGTACATGCGTGACTGGTGTTTGATAAATTTCATATTCTGACAGTGTCTGCATGGCAACTGTATATATCAAAGATGTTCCAATAAAATGTATACTGTACGTCTGTAAGAAGCAACAAGCGATTATGTGGATGAAGATGATTTAAAAAATTCTGAGCTTAATGTCCAATAAAAAATGGACTGTTCATGCTACTGCTACTTACAGTCCATCGTGAACATACTTATGAAAATAACATTGTGAATATTGTGGATGCAGCCAAGTCACAATTGTGGTTTAGATTGCTTTGTTTATCAGCTATGCTTTCCCTTTTACAGTTTAACGATAATGTATGCTAAACAACTAAGACATTATGATGGCAGCAGAATGTGATGCTACCAAAGGAAATTAACAAACAGCTGCTTAAAGGGTTTTCTAGCTCATTCTTGTGTATATGGCAGGGTATCTATGAAGGCTACAGGAATTCCTTGGCAAAATGGCAGCAATCTCTAGGATACTCCTTTTTCTCAGCGCCCTTTCTTTTTGGGAATTAAACAGGGAGAAGAAGTGCTGGTACCAGTACATTCAAAATGTAATTGCACAAGGGTCAATTTATTTACTAATAAACCACTGAAGGGTATGATGTATTGCCTACTAGATAATTGACTGCATGCCCAGAGTCAAATCAGCGAATTAGCGAGGTCCAGAGAGCCCTGCCTTTTTCATGTAACTGGAGATAAATTGAGAGACTTCAATCATTTATACCATTTATGAAACCGCTTAATCCACAAGCCAATATATTCTATTCCCTTCTTATCTTTTCTTAGTTTTAAGTACAAAACACAAATAAAATATCAACAGACTGTTCCTTCCAAGAAGAGCAGAGGGTGATATTCTGAATTTTGTGAATTCATTGGGAGCTTTTCAATAGTTTCTTCTCCCCACTTTCTGGAAACACTGGTAACTGTTTAAATGTGTACATCAAGCAAGAGACAACACAGGGATACAGATGGAGTACAGTAGGATTTTCTTGAAGTGAAATATTTTATAGAAAAATGGCCCGAAGTGTATTTTTCGTGGTAATTGATGAACCCAATCTTAACAGCAGCTTGAGGCTGTTGAAAGGAAAAGTTTTAATTAAGCCATGTATGGCTAGGAAACCTGATCAAATTAACAGTACTTTATACCATAGTCCAAAACAAGCATGCTGATGAGTAGGCTAGTCCAATCTATGTACAGTAGTCCCTAAGCACTGCCATCAGAGATTGGGTGCAGCATGAATGTAAACCTAAGAAAATATGACATACCTGTATTATTAACTAATATCTATTTGCCCTTTTTACAGTAAAAATATTCCCGCTCCATCCAATTATTGATGTGTTACACCTTCTGGGAAGGGTGAGGTTAGAGAACCAGCAAGCTCAGAAATAGCATAATCCCCATCAAAGAATTCTAAGTTCGGTTTGGTACACTGGGCCATGAGACCAGGAGATCTAAAACTTAAACCCTAATCCACTCAACACCTCTCAATCATCTAGGGAAATTAGCCCCAGGCCAGCAAAACCGAGATCCAGAATCTGTCTGCTGTCTGGTGGTGATAAAAATCCCAGTTCAATTAATAGCTTTTTAATTTCATTCTGGTCAAAGCTTTACTTGTGTTTTCTGCTTTCTGCACTACCACAATACAATCCCAGATGCATACCCACTCTTGATTACAAATTCAGTAAACTAAGAAGAAGAGGAAAAACAATGAATGATATAAGCAATTCCACAGAGGAGAACAGGAATGATATGAGAGGGAAATAAAAATGTCATTTGCCTTAAATCTACAAAGGCTCCGCTCAAATGACAATAACATTTATGGTTCAGGAAGCTTCTTGAAAACCCAGGTTATTTTGCCTGGAATTTGTACACTGTAAAAAAGTACTATTTTCTGGACTGTCGAGTGCAGATAAATACTATATTATTTCCTTGACTTGCAGTATGTTCTTCTGTCAAGTCAAATGAAGGCTCAGTAATGTCAAATTCACTTTAGGTCAACTCAAAACAGCATTTGTGCAAGGGTTAAACTAAAAAATGCAAATCCACACATGATTAATCTTTGTGATGCTTTCCACTAACTTTGTCAATCACTTAATCAACTATTTCGTCCTAACAAGGTATGTCTAGACTGTTTTGCATCCTATTAAGGGGATTTTCAATAGATGTCATTCAATAATGGGGCATGGGTAAAGATACAGTAAACATTCTAAAACATGAAGTCTGTGTGCTTTATTATGTGTAAATGGTGCCATTTTGAAACCTCTTAATGTAAGCAAACGCAAAACCTAAAATCCTAAAATTTTGATAGTATTATGCAAAACCACGCATTCTTCATGAATGTGTGGACATTTGTATGTATTTACAAGAACCCAGTTCACAGTTTGGACAACCATCCAATTCTGAAAATCTTCATGTAAGTTATGGGTATGTACTATTTCTTTACTACATTAACTACAGTTTTTGGCTACATTTACTACATTTAGAAACACTTCTTTTTTCCAACATAACTCTGGAGACCCTAACCCATAATCACAGCCAATGACTCACAACTGGACTCCAAACCAAACACTCTGTTCCTCCAATAACTCCAAAAAGCTGTAAACCTGTCAGCAACAGGAATCCCTAAAGACTATCTGGCTTTTCACATTGTTTTCTGTAGGTAAATACTCCATTTGGTGAGCTCCCATTTCCAGGACTGAGTGCTCGAGAAAAGTCAGAATTTGTGCTAAGCAGCGTCATAATCCAAACACCAATTCCATCAATAGCATTACTGTGTCAAAGCTCTGTTTTAATTTTAACACTGGATTTTAATGACTTAAGTAAGATTCCATTGCATTTCACAGTTCTTATGAGCTACTGTAGGAGATAAGGCTAGTAGCATTGCTACTGACCAAGCACAAAGAATTCCATAGTGAATTTGTGTTTTTCAGGTAAAAAAATCTCAGTATATTTCTGCCTAAATACAAGTATTCTTACTTCTTATGTCATTTTCTACTATTGTAGCAAAACATTAACTTACTATGCTGCTACGGTATGAAGTAAAGCATAGAATATTAATGAACATTGCAAAGGGGTTATTGATGGTTTCAGGCAATGAACATTGTCTTCATCACCTTCTTATATACTTCATACTTCCTATTTATGCAGAAAGTAATATGACTAAATTCTACTATAAAAAAGCATTTTAATTCAAATGCTTCTAAAATACTACAAAGTGTAATTTGACTTATTGCTCTGCATTAGTACAGTATGCATAGTGAATAAGAAATGTTCGGTATATTACAATTCCGCTTTTCAGCAGCTAAAATTATACATCTATTTAGAATGCTTTATTAATATTTTGCTTGAATTTTCCTCATGATAAGTCTACCACATGTATTGCCCACTGAAAATAAATATGCATTAAAATAATGACAATACTAATTCATGCTATTAATACAGAACCCACCCTCCATCGAATTTGCATTCTTCCAGTGAAGTTGTTTCATGTTTTGTAAAATCTGAGATGAAATGATGTGGCTGTGGCTGTATTGGAAACGTAATTGCAATTTACCTCATGGCTGAACTTTAAAATCAGCTGTTCAGTGGCTGTACTGCAAATGAAAGTTTATATTTTCCCTAATGGTATCCACAGCTTTAGCCAAATAAGTGAATAGCATGTTTTCACTCTGCTGAGGTAGCTGAAATATTTCCCCACAGAAAGCCATGACTTTTATCTGCAATAAGAATATTACAAATCAACACCCTATCTAGCTGCACCCACTACAAGCACTGCATGTAATAAAAACTCCTTCCATAAAGCTTTTCCATGTGTGGACGTTTTGATGACTTTTATGCAAGAAAATATGATTTAGGTCTGACTGAGGGCACTATGGACCCCTGGCTAGTTGTGAATTCATATCATCCACACAGGACTTCTTAACATATTCTCAGCACTATTAACAGGGTTTATAGCACATATATAAATATCACTTGTGACATCTGTGAAGGAGGCACTTCTAATAAATAAATAACATGTTTTTTAAAGAGCATAATCCAATTAAAGTTCAACTTTAGCAGAGTACCTCTCACTTTATACATAAATTCTCTACTACTTAATTACAATCATGAAGTGTGAACCTAAATACAACTGCTACCTCTAATTTATGCCTATATAGTCCCTCAGTTTTGACCTACTTTTTCTGAGAGAACCACAAATTTTTACCATGTGGGAAAATTCTGAAGCCCTTCAAGTCTATTCTATGTGTCAAATGAGATGCTGATAAATGTCATCTTTATACACCACTTTATTTATCTGTATATGCTCTATTTAAAACCGTACGTACTGTGTGGGTATATGCAGTATACAGGGCCCATCAGTTTTATTCATACCCCTGATGATGAAAAGGAACAAAAGGCATTGTAACACAGAATAAGTTACAGTTTGGGTAATGTCAGACAATTTTAAAAACATTGCAGTATAACAGGTTTGCACAGAGCAAAGTGATATTGGTTGTACATAATTCTTTGAATTCCAAAAAACACATGGGTCACATTTATTGACACCTCTAGGTAGGTAGGTTAGATCCCCTTTTCAGACCACAAAGGCCCATGGGGGAATGGGGGGTAAGAGCCACCATTTTTCTTGACCATTTCAACACTCGAGTTGGAGGTGATGTGGATCATACATCATAGCATCATACTCCAGCCGGCCTATTACGCACAGAAGGATTACCCCCTGGGTAATCATTTGGAAAGCAGGCTGAGTGAACCCTGGAAGGCATCTGGAAGGAATTAGAGCAAGCTCCATCACTTGTCACTACCTGGGATTGAACCTGGGACCTTCCTGTCAGGAGCTAGACACCCTTGCCGTCTATGCTACCACAGATCCGCACTGACAGCTCTAAGTATCCAAAGTATCCCTTTAAATAAAATCCAACAAAAATGAATCTGCAACTATATTCTGCTTTTCGGAAGTTCAATGAAGAGGCTTCCAAAGCCTTCCTAGTTCCCTAGTTCCCTAGGGTATAAAAGGAAGAAATACATTACAAAAACATTGAGTAAGAGCATACATCATCATGATTACGGTGAGAGAGCTCTCTGATGACTGCAGGCAAATGGTCATTGATCTCCGCTAGCTTGGGCGTGGTTATAAAAGAATGCACAAATAAGCCGCATCTACCACTTTTCACTGTAGAGTCCACTGTTAAGAAATGTAAGGCTACCGGTACAGGGTCAGCTCTTTCAGGAAGAAAAGACAAGTTTGTCTTGCCTCCACAGGCTGTGAGACAAGAGGTTCATGAGGCAAACATAAATCCAAAGGCAGTAGCTACAGATCTCCAACACAAACTGGCATCATAAGAATACAAAGTGTCGAGGTCTACCATTCAATGTCATACAGCATCTATGAATGCAGCCTTCATAGGTGGGTTCAAAGAAACCTATCTGAGGAAGAACCACAAAAAAGGCTAAACATCTGAATATCTGAATGACATTTGGAACAATGTTTTATGTTTTACGGCCAGATAAAAGGAGAAGTGAGCAAACATGCTCACCAGTGTTGTGTTTGGCATACAAAAAAGGGAGAAAACACTCATGCACAATATGAAATATAACAGGGGCTCTGCTTATGTTTTGGTGTTGTTTTGCACCTACTGTACAGTCATGAAGCCCTTGTTAACCTAGAGGGATACAGTACATGAACTCCCAATACACATTAGGAAATTTTTGCCAAAGAAGACCAAGCTTGGCTGATAATAGGCATTCTAGCATAACAATCATCCAAAGCACAAGTCAAAAAGAAATGCTCTCAAAATAAATCTGTCCATTTCAATCCCCAGTCCTCAAACCAATTAAACCATGTAAGGTTCAAATTCGAAGGCAGTTCACAAACTGAAATTAGAGGATCTGAAGACCTTAGAGCAATTCTGCTTGGAGGAGTGGTAAAAAAAAACCCTGAGAAAGTCCAAAACTTTAGCGTATTACAGAAGAGATCTTCTCAGTACAATCCCTGCCAGATGAAGGTTTACAAAATACTAACGACAGGGGTGTAAATGAAAGAGACCTTTGTGTTTTTTGGACTTGCCAAATATGACTTTCCCCCGTGCGATTGGTTTTAAGGTTACAGTATGACATTTTTTTTATTTTTTAACGCAGGATACATCATCCAATCCATAAATCATTTCTTTACGTAATGTATTTTTTTTCCCTTTTTCATCAGGAGGTCACTGCATACTGAATGTATATAATTAGCATAAACACAAAAAACACACATACCGCACATGCTGAACTAAGGAAGAGTATATCACAAAGTCACATCTATTTTAGGGAGAATAGTAGACTTTTAGGAGCTTATGTTTCTCATCAGGAGGTGAAATGGAAATTTCTGAATGTTTTGTACTTTTGTGGTGACAATTCCTGAGTAAGCAGGTAAGAATATACTGGAGCTTGTTCTGGTCCTTGTGAAAAAAGTGTCTAAAACAATATGCAACACCTCCACAACTTATGGTACTTTACTTCTTGTAGTTGAAATCCCCAAAGGCCTGATAGTATCTTTATGCCTCTGGAGCCATCCATCACACAGACTCCAGTTTCAGTGATCTCTGTGAGGAAGCGAAATACAGCAGATGGCCAATTTACTTTTGTTGCATGAAATCTGGAGGGGCGCAGTTTTGGAACCAATGTTTTAAAAATAAAATTAACCTCTATAATAGTGTCTGCATGTTTTGTACAGGAAATATAAAAGCAATTAAATTAATACAATTGAACTTATGTTGGCAGCTGTTCTAGCATCCAATGTATTGTCCAGTACAGAGTCTGTTATTATGGGTTTCCAGGGCACTTCATCTAAATTGTGCTAATGTAAAGAACAGGATTATACAGTATGAAGTAACTGCCTCAGCCATTTCATTATTGTTTTTCATTGCAGATAAGAATATATAAATATATCTCCAATGTTATAATTTATTCTGAAAAATCCTCAAATACTGTAATATGAATGCAGAGAACTGTCGATAAATCAACTGTGGTCAATGTAATGTGGAATGACAGCTATAAAGCAGAATGATTCCCAAGGGTGCTATTTAATTTTAATTTGTTAGCATTTTATTTTTATTCCACCCCTCCTCCACGTCTTCATAAATGTGGTACGGCCATGCCTTCAAAAGGTGACTTGAAAAAATAGTAGGTTCCTTAAAAGCATTTCTATAACATCTCATTAAAGTAATAAACATTCAGCACTTTCTTGACTGTATGTTTCTTATGGGTCTTTCAGATTCTCCGACACCAACATTTTTCTATCTACAGTCAGAGAGACAGTGTGAAGCATTTTTTTAGTGCTTTTACAACAAAAATTTGGTGGGTGGGGGTACTCTGGGCTCCTGCCTAAAAAAGATACATTTTCTTGTAGTAACTGCAGCCCAGATGTGCTTTACCCCTGAAAGTCATTATTTACTGTTTGAAACAAACACCAGGTTGAAAAGGCTGCCAAGCCATTCGGAATTTGTCATCTGGATTTCCATTAACCTCACTTTGGACAAGCCACATCAGTGGGACAATAAATACCAGCATTTTTGTTTCTTGACAGCAGGAAATCAAGGATTACAATAAATGAAGTCAGAAAATAGAACCTGAAACCTTGAATCATTTAGTTTTGAATGAGTCCACTGTGCACAGTAAATCACTGTCCGTGATCACAGTCTTTCCTTATCTATGACAAAGCTGGTGATCGTAAGGGTTCTGCCAGCAGTCACATAAAAACCTCGGATCCTAATTGCAGAAGTAAAACTCCAGGCAAGGAGAGAATGACTAACTACAAACATTCTTAATTAAAAAAAAATCAATAGCAAGTTTATAATTAGTTTCCCATTTATAAGCACCTTTAAACACACAAGAGAACACTGGTTAAATAACAGCTTTTCATCTATATTTAGTTTCCACATTAGGCACAATCGTTTACAGCTGTAATGCATCCAATCAGAGCATATGAAATGATATAATATATAAAAGATTGACTCCTACACTGAAGACTTTAGGATTCAAGGTATTGCAAGTATCTAAATCGAAAACTGCCTAATGGTTAGAAAACAGAGTAAAGGTAAGGGGTTAACGCTGACACTGAGGTAATATAGTGCCACAGGGATCTGTGTTAGGACCACGTCTCTTCCTAATGGTTAGGAAACTGACAATACAAATAAGTTGTACTGTAAATGCTTAAACTGAGGAGGTGTAGTACCACAGGTATTTGTATTAGAACCACTACTCTTTCTAACTTAGAACCTACAACCTTTAATTCAATACTAGAGCATTAATCAATAATACAGCCTTTTCAACCAGCAATACATACTGCTGTTTCTGGCTTGTTTCAAGAAACAGCTGAATATAATCTTTGGATCCATTAGAAATAAGCAAACAAATATACCAGATAAGCAAAACGGCCTCCTCCAATTCATTACTTTTCTTACTGTATGTTCCTTTAATAATCAGCACCTTCTATGTGTTCAGAATTCAAGAATTGCAAACTCCTATAAATTAAATACACATTAATACTAAAATATTAAAATTTAATGAAAGGTGCAAATGTTAAAATGATATTGATAGACACATTTCAGGTGATTGTTTGATTTAAAATGATCCACATCTCAAGTGTGTCTGTGGGGTCTGTTAAGAAGACAGTCTCTCTCCTTTTGAAAACCGTAAGAACAGTCACAACAAAATGTGTTCAACAGAATCCAGAATTTATATGGCAGAAACAGCAAGAACCTTGGAGTTCAGAAAGGAGTTCATGCTCATGCTCAACATTGAGTGTAATAATTTGAAAGTGGCCTGTTTACAGTGCAATGCCTTAAACAAAACACAGTATAGCTTTGGTACAATATTTATTTGAAAAGAATGCATATTAATAAAGAAAGTCTGCTTCCCACTTTTCCTTTTTTTCAAACAAAACCACAAACCTCCAGGATCTGGCTCTCTGGGCCACACGTCTGCTTTACAGCTGAAACACAACTGACATCTTTGTTTTTGTCTACCTTATCATCCCTTTTTCAGCACCTCATATCCTTTTATGACTTGAAATGACAGGGAGAAAGCTCTTTATGCCTAGGAATAAGAATCTGGTTTTGCCAAGTCCTAACACACATATTCATGTCTATAGTGCCTATAGAAAGTCTGCAAACCCTTTCCAAGCTAAGACATTTTCTGGCCTAACAGCCTGCCATTAAATAAAAACGTATTTAACTTTTATTTACACATTGTAACATTTTACCTCCAAGTGAAAAACAAATGCTAAAACATTCTGAAAACCAATTACAAATGAAAAATTAGAAAATGGGACTCAACTATGTACCCCTGAGTTACAACTTAGTGGAAGCACCTTTTGCTTGAATTACAGGCACAATGCTGTTTGGCTAGCTCTGTACCCATACTGTAGCACACCAAGATAAGGTTCCCATTCCTTATTACAGAGCTGTCTATGTTCATTCAAATTGTAAAGGGACCACTGACTCCCTGCAACTTTCCACAGATTTTCAACTGGACTGAGGTCAGGTCTCTGTCACATTCCACAGTCTCCCTCGCAAACGACGTTACATTCCCGGAACCTCTGCTTCCCAATCTCATCCCTGATTGAACCCATCACATTCTCACATGCATCAGATTCCTCAAATTCTCACTCCCTAACCAATCATCCAATCACACCCCTTTCCTTTCAGTATTTAAACCCCCCTTCGCACACCTTCCCATGCTCACTATTGAGAAGCCTTTCATAGTATTCTCCAGTATGTGTTTCCAAACCTTTCAACTGATCTCCTGTTATGAAGCTTCTGCTTCTGCTTCTGCTTCTGCCTCTTGACCTCGCCTTCTGGATTTTGTCTTTTGAATTGTTTTTGAATATCTCTTGTTACTGGACCCTCTGCCTCCCTTGTCGACCCAGCCTTTGGATTTTGTCTTTTGGATTGTCCCTTTGCTACTCTGTGTCCTGTGGGATTCCGGTCACGCACAAGGATCCTCCTAATCCACGTATAGGTTCCGTGACAGTCTCTGACTGAGCCATGTGAGGACATTTACCTTCTTGTTCTTTAGCAACTCCACTGTTGACTTGGCTGTGTGCTTAAAGCAGTTGTCATGTTAAACCTTCCCAATTTCTTTGGGAAATTGCAGAGGGCAGCAGGTTTTCTTCAAGAATCTGTCCATATTTTGCTCCATGCAGTTTCCCTTCAATCCAGACCAGTGTCAAAGTCCTTACTGCAAAGGAACATCCCCATAAGAGAATGTTGCCTCCACCATGCATTACAGTGAAGGGGGACATGGTGTTTTGGGTTTTCACAAAATGTAACATTTTGCATTTAGTTCCATCCTTGTTTCATAAGACCACAAAGCTTTTTTTTTCCCCACATTCAGTAGGTTCAGAATCTCTACAGTGCTCAAATGAGACTAAATGTGGGCTTCTTAGAGCAATGTCTAATGTTCTTCATGCCACCCATTTTTCTCTCTATCTCTTTCACTGTGCCATTCCACAACTTTATCCTGGAGGTCTTTTGATATCTCCTGGTTGCCCATACTTGACTCTTTAATTTGAGATGCACTATCCAGCAGAGGAAACCTACAGGGACAACTGATTTTCTGAAATCTTCAGAATTACTACAGTTGAACACAGGTGGAGGTTAATTACTTTGTTGTGTGATTTGGAAGGCAGTTGGTTACACCAGAGATAATTTATGATTGCTATTACTAAGTGTCTACACTTATACAACCCATTGTACTGTGTTATCAATTATAATTACTTTTCAGAATGTTTGAGCACTTGTTTTTCACTTGGAAATTGAATTGTGTGTTACAGTGTATAATTAAAGGTACAAAAATTATGATCTAATATGTCTTGATTTCAGGCTGTTAGGCCATAAAATGTGTTAATTTGAAAAGGGTGTATAGAATTTCTATAGGCACTGTACACTGTATATAAAGGAGAGCTCTCAAGGCATCCACAAGGAAATCTTCCATAAAGGATCACATTTCCTTTATTTACAGAAAGTATGTCTCCCTTCGGCATCTCAATTTGTCACTCTCGTTTCATTTCTTTCAAACATTTACTTTATCTAACCATTTTATTGATCTTGAAACAATAAAATATTTGCTATTCCAAAAATAAAGAGGTAGCTGGGAAGCAAAACTTTTTGAAAAGGAAATATTACACACAACAGACAATCCCATTTATTGTGTTGTACTGTACATATAGGCTATGTGCCCTCCAATATTTAGTTTGGCATTGGCATTCACTATTACCAAACAAAACATGTGCCACTGTGGGTCATAATCACAAGACCCGGCATAGCTGTTGCCGGAGAAACATTTCTTAACAGTAGCATATGTTCCTGAAAGTTACACTGCCCTGCAAGATTTAACATTGACTCTTTATTATTATTGTGCTTTTCGTTAAAAAAGCCATTTTCACTGTGTTACTGTGACAAATCATGCTCAAAAGCATAACTGTGCACAGAATAGCTAAAAAATACCCAGGCCAGACAAAAAGCCCTTTATAAAAATGCTAGAGGGAGATTGTCTCAGTTCATTTAGGCCTATTAAATTCTGATATTCACATAGAGAGAAAGAGCTTTAAAGGAAATAGTGAAATACATTTGAATTAAAAAGGCACAAGTGTTGCAATTATTTTACTGCAGCTTCAGCTGCAATTATAGTTTAAAGCAGGGGTGATTTTTTAAAATAAACATTTCTACTTGTTTTTCTAGTTTAAACTAGTACTGTGACAAACATTCTGCAGTTTCATATGAAAGGTGTATCATAGCTTTATCAAATGCATTTCATTAAAAGAGGGAAAATAAATATGATTGACGTGATAGGAAAGTTATTGAATAGCAAAACAAATGACCATTTACCTGAGGTGTTCTCATTGCATATCCTGACTGAATATCACTAGTGGAAAAACAACATGCAATATTCTGTTTTGCCTAACATCTATTTTCTACTGCATTCACCGTCATTAGTATAGACAAGTATAGCTGGTATAGGTTTGTGTTGTCGTCCACAGAGGCAGTGCATTGAAGGCCTACTGGGGCCTTGCAGTCAAGACTGAACTGCATTGTTAATGCAGAAACCATGGCAGCAGGCCAGGCACTGCTAACCTTTCTCAACGCAAATTGGGCTTATTCCTCCCTCATAAAGGATTCACAAGGTTCCTATTCACTGATAAATCTATTTTTTCCAGGTGAGGATGTAGTGACTGTTAATAAATGTAATTAAACTGGCTACCTCTTCGGGCTTTCTTCTTGTCTTAGAACATGTCATCAACTTAACCCAAATTAAAAGTGTCACAAAGCACTCTAGAAAACATGACAGAGGAAACAGCTTTGCTGCTGTGCTAGATGGATCCACGATTTAGATTTAAAAAAGAAATGTATAGTGCTATAGTACAATACATTATTTATAAAATATTTTGTTAATTTTACTAGAACTCCCTTCAGTAGTCCAAATATAAATTCAAAGTCCAAGTAATGTCTCATAGAATTATCTACAAAACACAACAACAGAAAAATGGTTAAAGGCCATAACTTGGAAGGGCATATAACCCCCACAAAGGTCTCTTTCAAAGCTATACTAAGTAAGGTTTGTATTTTATCAGACTTGCCTTATGCAAGCTAATTTGAAAGGGAACAAGAAGGCCATATTGCTAGCGGCACCTACATACTTCCACAGCACATTATACTATAGAAAAAGTGTGAGGCATTTTAAGCCATGATATATTACCATGGAAACTATGTTTTACAGCTGTTTTGCATGCTAGGCAATGCTACTATTTCATACTGCATAATGCATAAGAGTTTATACTTTTTGTTCCTTCTGAATAAGCATGTTTATGAAATGACAGTTGTAAATAATTAACAGAAGAGACATCTTCAATATAGAAAGCCACAGGACATGTTATTTTTTCAGGCTACAGGGCATTCCAGAATTTACAACTAGGGTGCAACTACTTGAAAGACATCATTTCTAGCATCATTTAGATTCATGTAGTGCATCGGCCTTCTTTCTGTGTGAAAATCTCAAAAGAGAAAAATTTATTCACCAGCAAATAAGAAATCCAACGGCTGTTGCATACCTACAGTACAACCTCTATTCCTATTATTCATTAGAGATTGCTTCCAAAATCCTTGAAGTATAGTACATCCTAATTTTGCATTGTACAGGCCTGACTGGTTTAACAGTCCCTGCCAATACGTTCTGCCATTAATAAGCAGGTGCTCTAGTGAGTGAGCACCAATCTTAAGACTTTAAAAAAAAACTATATTATTTGATTTTCATGTCCAGTGTGGCATTACTGCGACACTTAAACTTTTAGAACGATAAGGTTATCACAGGACACAGAGCAGCAGTATAAGGGCCACATACTGTAGAGTTCAAACAAAATGCAACTGTGATAGTCAACCATGCAGAAGGCCAGTGATGAAATGCCATGTGAATTACATAGGATCTTCTCTCTAATAATCACGGCCTTTAATTGTAGTTCATATAAACAATGATGTTGCCTTCTCTCTGTCTTATTGCAATGCAGGATAGCTATAAAACCGCTATTGCACAGCAATTTGGGTCATTCCAGGTTTATTAAGCTGCATGGTTTTGTATTACCCAGAACTTGGGAATATTCCATCCAATACAGGGTCACGGGGGAGTCAGAGCCTATCTTGGCAAGAACGGGCGTTTGGCAGGATACATACTGGATGGGACATGAGTCCATCACAGGGCACACTCACACTTACACCAGGGCTGATTCTCCCAGAAGCCAATTAACCTACCATGATGTCTTTGGACTGTAGGTGGAAACTGGAGCACCTGGAGGAAACCATAGCAAATACACTGGAGAAAAAACTAATTCTTGACAGATAGCACCCCAAGAATTGAACCCAGGTCCCCAGCGCAGCAAAGCAGCAATACTAAACATTGCACCACCGTGCCACCCAGCTACTTAATTCTGAGCATATGGAAAGACAGATGTGTAGAGTTAATAAGGAGGAGGAAAGTCAATACAAAGGCAATACGGAAGTTAGAGAATAAAGGCAAAATATGGTACAGCACAGATTTATTTTTGGTGTTAGAAAAGCTGAAACAGCAAAGATAGACTTTACCATTTCTATGTATTTGGGTAGCAATATAACCAAAACAGTTACAGTATATGACAAAAGTTGTTTAGTTAAAAAAAAAATCAATGTTTTAGGGAATGCACAGAACATCAACATGCAGATGGTTTTCGTAGTGTTTTTAAGTTTTGTTCATAAAACCACATAGAAGTTATGAACTTAAAAAAAAATCAAGTTAACAAGTCTTTGGTGAATGTTTCAGTGCCTCTGGAAGAAAATCCTACTAAATATGAAATGTGAAATCACAATACCACATTACAAACTAAAGAGGGTATTATGTATTGCTTGAATGACACTATAGACTTGAGCCCTTTCTTGATTATGTAAGGACTGTATAATAGCAAATATAGTATATTCATGATAGCAGTGTAAAATTATATGACTAAAAATGACTGTATAATCTATGCTTGCCGATCTGGCATCTTCACAAGTACATTGAAATTAAAACAATTTTCTTTGATAAGGAAAGAGTTTTAAATCACAGAAAATGTTCTCATCTCTTCTAGGAGGAAAAAGATTTATTTAAATATATCAGAAAAATATTGTAATATATTAAGGATTCATACACGTCAAGCAAAAATAAATGTAATACAGTTATGCAGAAACATGTTCTGCTCTGACAGTTGTGACCCCTGATTCAATGTCTTTTAAAATATACAGCCTGAAAAATGTAAAACGTTCAGTCATTTTGACACAAGAATCTAAAAAAAACCCCACCTATATTGTTTAAAAACAAAATTGCGTTGAAATATTTGCCAACTGAAATACCTGCTGAACAGAAAAAGTTGTTTTTACAAGCAATATATAGTTAAGAATTTTCAAGAACTGAGTTCCATTTACCTCAGCAGAATTTTAATGAGTATCCAGACAAGAAACTGAGGAACTTTGAAGTTATCAACATTTCAGTTTATAATTAATCTTAATTCTGTATGTATACTGTATGCATGCTGCAGGTCCCTATGGTTACAGCACCAGGACACAGCTCATCTACATTCATTTGTATGACTTCCTAAGCAGACAGTAGAAGATTGATGACTTGAGGACTTTACAAAACATCTCAAGTGGAGCACACTGTCACTGAAGAAATGACAGTTGTCCATAAATTGTGAATGCCATTTTTAGAACAATGATTTAACATTTTTTTAGCAGAACTTCAGTGGCAAAAAATAAGGAAAAGCATTTTATTAAATGCTGCTCAGGAATGAGGAAACTGACCGTATCAATCACAGTTTAAGAATGTGCTATCCTTAAAGGAGATTTGCCAAGGTAGTGTAAATTCATACCATATTTTTGCTGTTTTCCAATGTTTATTTTTCCCATGCCTACCATGTTTTTACTATAATATCACTGTTATTTTTTTAAACATTTCCCAGGGGACACAAGTGTTAACTTGGATTATGGTGTTTTGAAGCAGAAGCAGAGTTACGACATTTGCACTTTCTTCAATTACTTTTCACTATCCAATGAGTTTTCTTGGCAGTTCACTTTGAACTCAAATCAGATCAGCAAGACTGGCACATGGGTGGGAAAGCCAAGACTCCAAAGAAGGAAAGTTTACTGACATAGTCTCTTCATCTATTGCTCCAGAGATGAAGATTACTGAGTACGCATCAAGATTTGTGACAAAGTGCAGAATACTTTACTTCTGTACTGTAAGGCGATTTCTTCAGTCAGTTTCGGGTTCAAACTCCAAGCTGTTTGCAATTCCTTTACAAAGATCAACTGAACAACCAGACAGAAGAAAAACATGTCATACCATTCTTCTGCTGGCACACATGCCCAGAAGAGATACTCATTGCATTGCACGAGCCAATGAGTTGTCTTCAGCTGTGTCAAACGTATTTTCAGTTAGTAACTATTAACCTTTCTGTGAAAAACAAACATGCGAGCATCAGTGCCAGTCGTGAAATGACAGTATCAATGAAGAAAATATTTTCTTCTGCACAACTACGAAGATAACTAACAAGAAAATGATTGTGTAAAAAAGCTGTACTGTATGGACCAAAATCCAACTTAAATCTGGACACATCAATAGAACTCCACCAGGGAACACTTTCAATCAATGAATTTGTAATGAAATATAATGTGTAAAACGTTGTTAAAATATCTGTAACAATAGAGGCTAAGAAAACTGAGCTGTACAGGTGTTGAAGGGGATCCCCTTAAATTTAATACTTGCAAATCTGAAACTTCTGAAGGGTCTCATTGGCATAGGATAGTCCTCAGATACTGCAAAGCCTCGAAGAACAGTGTTACAGAACACAAGAACATAAGAAATGTACCAAGATGAGGCCAATATTTTCTAAATGACAGCATAACATGAGTGGGAAAATGGAGTCAAGCCTTGTTATTTACAATACTTGACCTTTTTATTATAGATTGTTGTCACTGTTGTCACTGATTTAAATAAACATATATCTTTATACTAATTAAATTAAATATTTCTTTAATTGTTTTATTCAGTTTATTGTGAACTGCTGCTACAGTAGCTATGATCTACCTTCCACAGTGCCATGAGCAAGCTATTAATTTCCTTATAATGGAAAAGAAAAACTGGATAAAAGATTAGGACAATTACAAAGTTGCAATCTCTCCATGCCAGCTTTCATTTTAAAAGTCCAACATCCTTAAGTGACATTCGGATATTACATTTTTTTATTTGCATATTACATTTAACTTTCCGTTTCCTACAATTAAAGTTCTTGTAATCAGATGTATAGTATTTTGCCGACATACTGTGCTACTATACAAAAGAAAAGAAACGCCCTGGTCTTACCGATTTAATCAATTTTTGAAAACAAATAACCAAACAATAAAACAAAAATCACATAAAATGTGAACAAATACAGATCAAAGCATCATGATATATATTTTGTGTATGAAATGCCACACACTGTCAAAATGAAAGTATACCAGATTCAGAGCTGGGCATGGCCTACTGCGACTATTGACGCAATCCTGGGAGTTTTGACGCATTGACCTGATCAGCTCCCAGACAGAGTGCAGTAGGATGTTCCCCTTCTCTTCCTCTGCCTCTACTGCCAGCTGGTTAACATTACGTTGGTCCAACAAATCAGAATCGGAAAAAAGCTAGACGTAGCTAGACTTTAATATTATATTCTTGAAGTTGCACTTTTCAAATCCTAGTACTCTGTGGTTTTACTTTGTTGGAAAACCACCATTTCCTGACTGGATTGATGGGAAAACCGATGGCTCAAGGTCTTTGTCAATCTGTCTCTGACTACTACTGAGCAGCGAGGTTGCCATCAATCGGCACCAAAGGCTTTCTTGTGTTAATGGAGATTTGTACCCCTGTCGTCACACTTTCACTAACTGGTTCGCTGCAAAAACACAACAGTCAACATAATGCTCATCATGACATGTCCATACATGCTGTTTTCCTTCAGATCTGACAATTCACTGATGAATGATGCTCACTGACCACTCCTTCTGCTGCCACCTTAGACATTTGCTGACCCACAGAAGACAGCAAATTCACCTCTCAGCTCTGAACAGATATGAACATGTTACCCTTGAATAGCTTCCAAGCAGGCAGAACATTTTTATGCAGATGGTAAGCTACAGACATTCTGCTGAAATGCACGTTATTTTCTTCCTTCAGGGATAGAAGTATATACTGTATTCTGAAATCTTATGAACCACCACTATTGCACACAGTGGTCACCCAACTACTCTACACGGCTCGTTAAAAGTTATTGCTGTGTACCTTACTTAACAGCAACATGTCTGAATGCTTAAGCAATCTTAGCTTTTCCATTTTTCTTTCATATTTATTATATGTCTACTTGTTTTTATTTTGTTTCTTTGAACGTGTGGGGTATGTTATGTAAAGGTCTGGATGCTTATTGTAAGACTGACTCCAGTGACTCCAGTTTTGTGTTTTCACGTGTGTGCACTGGTCCTTTTTTATGGTTCATTTGAAAGGTATCTGCTGGGTTGACTTTTGCCCATGTGTTTGAGGATTCTGAAAATTTGTATCATGTCACCTCATTGTCTTCTCTGTTCAAGACTAAACAGGTCCAGTTCCTTCAGCCTATCAGTGTAGAACATTCCCTTAAGTCCTTGGAAATATGTACAGTAAGTGCTTTTGAATCCAGGATCAAGCACCACTTATGAGTCTGCAGTGCTAACCACCAGGCTGCCCCAAGAGCATGCAGACATTTACATGAGTAAATGTTTCTGCAAAGCATCTTTAATTTTCTAAATCCTGCATTTAATGAGACAAGTCAACTGTAAACTAATTCTCATTTGCAATGATGACCTGGGCAGTATCCATTTTTCCTGCACGGTATTTACCAGAGCAGCTGGAGTGAAATACCTGGCTCTAGGGTACAAGAGCAGCTTTCCACCTGGGACTTGAGCCCACAACCCTCCAGTCTGGAGATCAGAGCCCTAACCACAATTCCACAATGCTGCCTACGTTTTCAAATCTATCTGATCAGATTTCATTACATTTTCTAACAAGCTCTTTGTTATGTGTCTCGCTATACCTGACTGGTCCAAGCTGCTAGCATTGTTGTACTGCCTTTGAAAAATGTCAGAGTAAATTTACATGGAGGCATTTTTAATCCCCAGGGTGCACAATTCGTGAAAATCCCCCCAGTGGAAGTTTATTAAACCATTATATGTTATACGGCAGTTCTGCTGTGCCAGCAAAACTATGTTCTTGCATTCAGTCTGGATCCAGATCTCCACAGTTTAACTGTAGGTACAGTATATAATAATGAATTGACCTACAAAATATACAGTATCTGTCAGTGACAAAGCTCCAAGTTTATTTTAAAAGGTGTATAGAGAAAAATATGTTAAATCAAAAGTTCCTGGCAAGAAACTGACCTAACTGTCATCTACATGCCCAAATCAAGGAAAGGAATGAGAGGAGAACAATGATGTATATGTTAAAAACTGTATAGAAAACAAATTCTAACACGAGATATCTGATTACTGCTTTGCACTTTATTATTTTGTGTAAAGTAAAAGGTGCCTCTTAGCCTCCTGCAATTTTGCTAACAAAGGGAGGAAATTATTCCCCATCATATCTGCATGGCGATCTCTGTTAGAGCACTGGGAAGTGCCTGATAAGCTATTTAAATTTACAAAACTAGGAGTCACTGATGATAAATTAAAAGGGCTAAACCAGCTATGCTGCAAAACACCAAAAATATATATACTAAGCACTCAGTCCACTTTCATTAGTAACCCAGTAGCCAGTCAAATGTCCAGTACTCTCAGGAGAGGGTAGTCTAATTACAAATCAATCCAAGAACACATTTAGTGCTCATAACCCTAAATTGCTCCAACTGTGCTGCAGTTTGCATTCTGCCAGTCTAAACAGCTCGATCCAAGTAGCGTTAACAGACACCAGATGCTGTACAGCTATGCAGACAGATGCAAACTAATTAACGTGCAGCGTTTGAGCTAGTAGGCAGTTCCAGTAACTACTGGCAGGTGTCAATATCACATCACCTGTATCACCATCCATCACTGTGACAGGAGCAGGAAACAGGGTACAGATGGTGCTCACACTATGCCAGTGAAATGCAAAGTTGCTGTGACACCCTAATACTGGGTGCAGCAAGAAAATATTGTTCTATTAGACAGCAACAATGATGGATTGTTTTTCTTTCTTAATTCTCAGAACACACCTTATTGAAATAATTTATTCAGCAATCTGTTGGCTGCATATATCTGCATACCCTTCCACCAACCTGCATTAGTCGAGACAACCTAAATACTGTACATAGCCTTTAGCTTGTGATGAATCTCATTACACTGCAGCAGTTACTTTTGAGACAGGAAATTTGATACTATTTAATATTCCATTCCACATGAAGAAAAAAAAAGCAAAAGAGAGATGATATGACACAGATAATTATAAAATTCAGTTGCAAAAATGGCAAAACACAAATCCTGGCAAGATATCCGAATTCAAACATTTAAAATAAACAACAGAGACACCCTGAAGCCCAATAACAGCTGGTGCATGGTAATGTAATTGATAGACATATCCAGCACAATATGCACCTTGTTGAAACAACATAATATTTATCTAGTTCTCTGTGCATGGATTGAACACAGGTGGCCTAAATGTGCTGGGATGAAGTGCCAGGAGTGCCTTTCTCATAGAGTTTGATCCAATATCAGTGAAGAGGATACTTCACAAGGCAGACGTTTCAGAGCTAAACATTGTCTTTCACATACTGCAAAACATATCCCTATTCACTTTTTATGCGTCTTCAGATTTTTATAATTGATCAGATTATGGATTACTTTTTTTAAAAAAAAAACAGAATGAACACTAAGAAGCCAAAGCTTTCAAATTGCAAATCACTCAGCTAAACTGTTTTCAAATGCTCCTCGCCTTTTTTTTCCCCTTCACTCTTTTTGTTTTTGTCTGTCACCATAAAGCACACTCAACGTCTCTAGGGCATCCTGGCCATTTCTTATGTGCAGTTAATTTGAGTTTCTCACTTCAATACATCACCAAAGCTTCACTTCTATTTCCTCCAGCAAGAGGACAATGGTCTTCTGACAAATAAAAATATGTATGCATGTTCAGTGGTTGTCTCTTGGGAAAAATATCTAAAATTAATCAGGCTTGTTTCAGGCCAAACAAGGTTCGGAGGCTAATTAGGTTACACAACCTAGTTTTATCTAAAAGCTGCAGCATTTTTTAAGCTTTTTGCATTTCCTTATGATTTGCAACCCTATTTTGCACATAAGCGATTTATTAATCACTGGCTGAAATGATAGGACCTAGCATATAATTGCTTGCTTTATGGGATGGAAGGAGTCCTAGGTATTTTGAGTTGACTAATGTCATTGTGCATTTAAGAAGCCTGTCTGGTATTATTTCCTTTACCAAAAATACTACAAGGCTGTGTCCATAAGTAATTTTCTGATCATTTTGCAAAAAATATATTTGTAATTCCTTCTGCAAAGTGCTTTTAGTATTATTGATTTTAGTTACAATCTATGTAAAATATTTTTTCTGAATTTTCTTAGCTTTCAAGGCAAAGAATGCAATTACATTTAACCTTATGTAGCCTCAAACATGTATGCTCACAAAATTGTTGACCAAAAGAGAAAACCAGCAAAAACGTCTCATTAGTCAATACCCTGGATTCCTACAGGAAATGGCTGGATGAATTCCTTGTGTCAGTCAGCTACCGGGAAACAAATGAAATAGATGTGCTTAATGTCCTCCTGCCATTTGTAGCCTTTCTTGTGGTCTTACAAAAGTGTAATTTTCTAACAGCTTTACCCAGTACAGGATTATGGGGGATCCGGAGCCAATATCGCCCTAGATGGGATGGAGGTAATCGCAGGATACACACATACAAAACCACTCAATTACAACAGGGCCAGTTTCCCAAGAAGCCAATTTACCTACCAGTATGTCTTTGGACTATGGGAGGAAACTTGACCACCTGGAGGAAACCCACACAAACACAGGGAGAACATTCAAATTACACGCAAACAGCACCCCAGGGTCCCTGTGCTGTGAGGCAGCAATGCTAATCACTGTGCTACCAAACCACCCACGTAGATCACGTGGAGAATGCAACATAACACTTATTATCTTAAATTACATAAATCTATTTAAAACATTTTTTGATAAGCAATTCTAAGAGGCATGCTCAAGGTACTGCTCTACTAATAAATGAAGCATGGTATAACGTGCTTACTATTGATTTAAATTCAGAAAACATGGCTTCACGATCTCTTGTATACACAGATCCCATTAAAGAAGGCATACCACTTATTCTCTACTGAGCTTGTTTTCCATGTGTTCAGAACACATTCACAGACAGATTTATTCTGACTAAAGGTACTCTAAATGCCTAAGACTTGTCCTTTCTGATTACAGCAATTGAAATATGATTTATAGCACTGAAATAAAAGCCATGAGAAAAGACTACGAAAACAGTGGCCAGAGAATGAAAGAGGTCATGACAACATGTTGAAGGCTCCTGACACAGGCTGTCCTCTTGTATTCCTTTCAGGAATTTTAAAAGTCAATATGAAGTCATACAACAAGGGAAGGTATGTCAAAACACAGTTTAAGCCTGTCTAACTCAATTACAACTGATATTTTGCATTTCTAATGGATGCCTTATGGGGAGAAGCAAAGTCATGTATTAACAGAATTATTCGCAGAAAAGACAAGAAACACACTGAGCTATGGAATGAAGAGATTGCCTTTTTAAAAACCACCAGTGAAGAGAATTTCACAAAGTATACTATACGTGCAACCTCTCAGTTAAAATTTAATGCACTAAGTGTCTGCGAGACAAAATAAGTGAAGCAAGAGCATCATGTTCATCTCATTGCTTTCAAAGAAAAAAAAACTCACTAGGTTTACATGTAAGAAAAAGAACCATCACCGCATTATACGTGTCTACTGTCTTTTAGATGTCAGGAAGCAATGATTCTGAAATGTTTATGAGAATTTCACATGTTGTGTGTAAAAACTGTGTAGGTTCTATGAATTTGCAGATTTTCAAAGTACAAATAACTCTTTTAAACTGAAGTGAACGCACACTGTTGTTTTGGGGATGTTGTCCTTAAAAATCCCAGGGCGTTTCTCGAAAAGAGTAGGGGTGTTTACCCCAGTGTCCTGGCCAAATATCCCCCAGGTCTTTACCACTCATGGCCTCTTTAATAAAACCCATTTATGAATTGGCTTTATCATTCTGTTTTCTGCAACACTGATAGCTGGTGTGTGGTAAGCATACTAGCACACTTTGGTGTGCGCTTAACATTAGTAGTGGTGGAGAGGAGTCCCCATTGGCTGTATAGTGCTTTCAGTGGAGTGTCCAGAAAATTATTATTATCTGTATGCACCCAGAAACTACTAAATACTATTTATACAGAAAATATTACTACTAGGGCAATAGGCTTTGTCATTACAGTGCAGTATAAGCACTACAGCTCAGCAGTTCGAACCTGGACCATGTCACTAACTTACTGTCACCAAGATTTGCCAAGGAGCACTACACAACTGGCACAACAACTGCAAAGGTAGGGTTTGAATTAGTCTCTCCCTGCAAAACAGCAATGTGAGCAATCTCCTTGTCAAATACAGGCTGGCAATGACATTTGTGAGGAGATTTGTGCCACTCCTCGCATCGACTCTAACCCCAGTGTTGGAACTTGTTGCGTGTGAAAAGCTAAAAGACTCAATGAGCAAGCGGGTTGTGTGCCCTGTCTTCATTCTCCATGTGTTGTACATTCGCCCTCTGTTGTGCAAGTGTTGTCGCTGAAGACATACAATATAAATACATCTGGCGATTCCAAATTGAGTGTGTACTGTATATAGTAAAAATAATACAAAAATGTTTGGTCTTCAATATTTTTGAGTTATCAAAATTTAAGTGATACTGCATGCATCTCATCTGGCATTTTGTATGTGACTATTATAATATGTTGCATACATCTACAGGCTCAGTCTGTTGCAATCCCCATATGATTCCAATTTTGGCTAGTATATTTATTTCAGCCTCAATAGATGCTCTAGTCAATGTTGCTATTATGTTGCTTTGGTTATCTACCAAGATGCCTACAGGAATATCAAAGAGATCCTTTCACTTTTCCACAATTTCTACTTGACAAATATACAGAAAAAAACATCACAAGACAGCGTAATCATTGGCAGATTTAAAGAGTATCTTAAATGTACTCCGTGAATGAGATGCACAACTAGCTATGTGTATTCACTGGAATTCAGGTAAAATAATGTATTAATTTTATTAATGCTGAGTCTTTAGACTTCAGCATTATGTACATGAATTATTGCACACAGGTTTCAAATTACAGGAATGTTAATTTGTTAAAATTGGATAAAGTCAGACCCATACCATATCATAATGCCCTCTGGCACAATCAATCAGAATTGAAGGTGAAAAAAAGTTTTAAAAGTTTAAGCTTGAAGTTACAAGAGAGTCAATATTATTGAATTGATAGAGAACACCATGATACATAAACCAAGTAAAGTTAATAGCTTCTATATAATTATAGTTTTTATAAAAAGGTACTAGGTTCACACTTTGTTAACCAAACAGGTACGTCTAGGTACCTGTGGGCAGTGTTCGTAAATATTCTAAAAGCTTGTGATACAAATGAGCCTTACAAATTTCAGGTCATCATAATACGATCCTGTGTTTTTAACGAAACGTTTCTTTTTCAGGAAGCCAACATCTACTTAACTGTAACATTTAAAAAATGGGTATAAATCAGCCATATGAATATTTCAATTTTAAAAACCAAAGACCTACTGACATTCCCTGCTTCAGCACTGCATTTGCCATTACTGATGCATTTAAAGAAAATGACTATCGTCAAATAAGCCACAGTCATATTGGCAAGTACCAGAAATAAGAAAGCAGCATTATTGATGTATTTGTTTGCAGCTACAAAGTTAACTGCCACTGCAATTTTACTAGAACAACACATCAACCCCCACATCCATTATTAGATGTGTGCTTGAATGTTCATTGATTACTTTCACTGTATTTACTCTGGATTAACAATAGTTTGTGGGGAAAAAAAATCTATAAAATCCTCAAAGGACACTTGGGCCTACTCTTCTCAGAACACCCTGTCTGGTATTTCTGTGCCAATGTTCCATTAACAGACCTCTGTATAATTCAATTTATATAAGAAGTTAAAGGAGAATGTTCTTTTTTTAAATTATGCCATACAGGATTTTAATGGACTAGTTTTACTCCTTTTTTTCATTTCTTGGAGATTTAGAGGAGAAGAATATAAAGATCTATGGCAACCTAATGTTGCAATTACCCAAATGGAGGAGAAATTAATTTAAACTAGAATTAGCAACTTCCCCAAGCTGATATTGTGATTACATGATGAGAATTACTTAATTAATTAATTGAAAATGTAATTGATCCCAGCCATGGAAACATTTAAAACCATGAACCAGGAGTCCCCACAATCACGTGCTATGTACAGTACGTAGACATTAGGAGGACTGGATTAGTATTAGGGAATGTTTTAAGATGCTCTTTCTCTCTGGTGCCAGGCAGCAGTATGTTCTCATACTGCTCATTGTGCTCAACCACCTTCACACAGTCAAGCTGTTAAATCCAGCTACACGGCATTATTTATTGATGAGAGGGGATTTGTTTGTCCTGGCTGAAGGCAGCACAATGTGCCCCGCTGTAGCTATTTAAGACATTTTAATAATGAAATACAGATCTTGCAGTCTTGTATTTCATTGCAGAATAAATGCTGAGTGTTTATTTGGAAATTATAGAAGTTACCTGTAAAGAAGGTATACTTTCCAGTTTCATAGAGGCTGTTTGAACCTGGGTCCGGACACTATGACATTTTGAAAACCAAAGTAAGCAGAAACGTCTAGTGCTTTGGAAGCTCCTAGTGATTTTTGGAGGAGTCTTTCCACTGAGACAGTCTGCACTGAGCAAGGAATAATGGATAGTGTTCCGGTAAGTGGTGCATTAAAGTAAGGATACTCCCCTGAAAATTCGAAAAGGGTAAGATATCTCAACACGTATCATAGGAAATGGTAAATAGATGGAATTTTATATTCATTTCAACCTTTGTATACAGTATCTTAGATAAGCTACCTTTAATACACGGGGCCTGAACACATTACGAATACATTTTCACAATGTACTGTCCACTTTCAAGCCAAATCTACTTTCCTTACTCTGAAGGAATTTTATTCTGCTGCAAAAATGTCAAATTGTTTCTTGTTCCCAGAAAAATATACAGAATATTTACAGTATAAAACCCACCAGTAAACCCATTCTTAGTTAGACTTTCAAAACCACAACATTAAAATACAGTACAGCATAAGCCCAGCTGAAGCTGTGTTGATTCTATCCATACATTTGTGGCTAAAGGACAAAAAAGCATTTTATTTATAGTCACAGGATGACATTTTCAAGAGAGCTTTACATAATGTAGCTAGGGATTCCATGTTTTACTACAGAAATATAGACTGCTTTTTAGATTACATTACATTCTCTACAGAGGAATCTTCTTACTGTTGTTTAGGTAATGAAAATATTAAGAAACAGTAGGAGGAAACCAATGATCAATAAGGCAAAGTTTTGTATCACTCCCAACATCATGTGAAAAAGGTACATTTTTTTCCGTTTAGATCTGGGATATAACAGTAGGAAGAGGAGAAATTCCTAAAATTAATTAAGCTATTTAGTCTAATTACCTATATTTAAGACTCACAAAATGATTAACAAAAGTGTTAACAAATCACAAGTTGTTGTGGTTTGAAGAAACATGTAAATAAGATAACTATAGATCACAAAGATTGAACTGCAATCATATTCAAAGGAATAACCAAGCAATGTGGTGTGTGAACAGGTTATACAGGACTGCAAAATATACAGTATATACTCTGTACCTTCTAACAGGTTAATGTACTGTCTTTCACCCTATGCACTCAAACAATGGTTGATTAACTCTGATCTTATCTATTTTGCCACTATTTTTCTTCTCCTCTGCATCCCCTGTAAAATAGTGTTCTGTCTGTGTTGGGCAGCATTGTTTACTTTGATAAGGACACAAAAGATCTAAAAAAAAATAACTGAACCATAATCTTCCTACTCATTTCTTTTCTCTTTCAGAAAAGTCTGTTGTACACATTTTTTGAATGGCAAAACCATTTTCCTTTTTGTATGGTGATACAGAGTAGACTTTTACATTCCAGGACAAGTAGCAAATGGTTGTGATCAGTTTTCATGTTGAGAGAAAAAAAATTAATAAATTGAATTGCATTCATTGAGATTAAAGCTGCAAAAGAAAGAAAAAACAAAACAGGTTAGCCCAACCTTTGAACCCAAAGCCCTGGTTATGTGTTTTTCAAAGTTTGTATTATTATAAGCTTATCTGGCTAATGTTTTCATGTAAAACTTACAACTTATACATGTACACTTTATACAGTACAACTGGTTTCTCTGTGCATTTCACTAAAGCAATGAGTCATTCACATACCTCGTTCAATAATTCAACAGAAGGTTTTGACTCAGAATTATATTCCCAAAACTTCTTCATGTTAATAATACAGAGCCCTAACCTCTCCTTCATGCTACTGCCTGTAACACAAGAAACAGGCAGAATAACACAATACTTTTGAGTGGAATAATATACTGTAACACTTTAAAATTCATCAGAATGCTATTATTATACATATTCGTTTTGACAAAAAATATGTTCAAATGTAATAGCTGTTTTCAGATTAGGATAGTTATCATACTAATTTCCTTGAATGCATGTGTACATTAAAATTTTATTGGTTTTATATTCTCAGAGTACTGTAAGTTTCTGGTAAAGCAGAATTTCATACACAGAACGTTCAAGAATGCCCAAGTACAAGTACAAGAACTGACTACTTTGCATTCCGCATAGCTATTAAAAGCACACGTTATGTACAGAAAGAAATTAGGTTGAATTTAAGATAATTTTAATCCTGCCTGGGCTACCACAGAACAGATGCATAACTAGGAACAGTGCTGACAACAGGAGTTTTGTCAAAGCTCACTCCTATGCTGCAGATCACAGACTGCAACAGTCACACCTGCTACCAGTACAGCTGCCAGAGCCAACTGATTTGCAGTCACTTTACTCTGAACTCGCTCAGACCTTCTTCTCAGAGGTGAAAGACCAATGCATTAATTCAGTAATCCACTGTTCCGCACAGCACTGCGAGAACAGGGGCATAAAAAACAGCACTCCTTTGAGAATGCCTGCTAATGCCTCTGCAACAAAAGACACACAAATCATGGGTTACCCTGCCCTTTGATTTCTAAAATATTGTCTTATGTTTTGCTGCAGCATTGAAGATGCACAGAATTATGAGTTCATTAGCTAAAAGCTTATCAGTTTTAGGAAGCTCCAAATAGCAAGGGCATGGAAATCTTCCATCCTGATTACTGTTATTTTTTAACACATCTCTGAATCTCTTTCTCTTCTGGAAAAGATCAAAGCCATCTCCACAATCAGACCAAGGCATCTTAGGTTTGCAGGAGAGCTGAGACTGAGCCTTACTGATTAAGAAACTGAGAGACTGGGTTTTTCTAAACCTCCAGGGAGACAAAGGCAGGGGTCATGTTTTATTTCAGGGTATTTAAGAGGCAATTGCCTCTCCAGAATCAGGGCACTCTGTTTCTGTTCTCTGCACAGAAGTTACCCCCTAGAGAAAGCAAAGAGGGGGGGTGGTACAGCTTTATTTTAAGACAAAGGTTAGGACTTTTATTGATGTTGTATAAATGGTCAATTTGTAATGTTAAACATCTATTGCTAATCATTTATCTTGTAAACAACTCAATATCATGTTATAAGGTACCAAACAGTCCTCCCATTAGGCCACACTGACTCCACCAGGGTAATACATCATCTGGGCTGCATTAATGGTTGTAACCTGTTTATTACAGGGGTGCTTTATTGTACTGTACATAAAGAGATTGTTCATCACTACCTAGAACAGTTGATGAATTTTAGCGAACACTTTCTACATCCTTCATCAAATCAGCCCAGGTAAACAGTCTTACAAAGTGAAGAATCGTATGCAGTTCCAATGGAAGACTAAGTTAATGTACTGTATGCTCAGAAGTCTTCTTCTGTGAAGTGTTACCTAACACTACTTTTAAAAGAAGCATCAGAAACGTGATTGAAAGTCTCACAAGGCTATGCAAATTAAAAGTCAGTTGAGCATCACCTTATAATCAGGGTAAGCTAGCAATCTTACCAGCAGCAGTGGAACTGAAAAAAAAAAACAAGAAAAAAAAGCTGAACACACCATGCATAAGACTTCTGTGCCATCTGTTGTCTATGACTAAGTCTGCCCTTAATTTGAAATCAGGGATATCTGCACTTATGTTCTCCCACTCTACAATACCCTATAGGGAACGGAATTTAATATTAGCATAAATAGATGCCAAGCTAGCCATAACTATGATGATCTGAGAATGCAAAATCGACAGATATAGCATAGTCAGTGTTCTCTGTAGACAGCACCTGAACACATGGCAGGTAATGGGGAATTTAAATACTTACCTGTCCAAGTTTTTTGAATGCCACAATAATTGAGAAAAACAGATGTGGTCAAATCTAATTAGCAGGTGTGAGCCTGGTCAGTACCTGGATGGGAGACCTCCTGGGAAAAACTAAGGTTGCTGCTGGAAGAGGTATAAGTGGGGCCAGCAGGGGGCGCTCACCCTGTGGTCCATGTGGGTCCTAATGCCCCAGTATAGTGATGGGGACACTATACTGTAAACAGGTGCCGTCCTTTGGATGAGACGTAAAAACCGAGGTCCTGACTCTCTGTGGTCATTAAAAATCCCAGGGCGTTTCTCGAAAAAGAGTAGGGGTGTAACCCCGGCGTCCTGGCCAAATTTCCCATTGGCCCTTACCAATCATGGCCTCCTAATAATCCCCCTCTATGAATTGGCTTCATTACTCTCTGCTCTCCTCCCCACTAATAGCTGATGTGTGGTGAGCGTTCTGGCGCACTATGGCTGCCGTCGCATCATCCAGGTGGATGCTGCACATTGGTGGTGGTGGAGGGGAGACCCTATTACCTGTAAAAGCGCTTTGAGTGGAGTGTCCAGAAAAGCGCTATATAAGTGTAAGCAATTATTAATTAATTAAAACTTCATATTTCACCAACTAATTCTTCAGTTAGTTCACTTTTTCACAATATTTCTCACATCCCTTTCTTGGCAACATAGAGCTTTCTAGCATTTCTTTTTCTTGCTATATTTCTTGGTATATTTAAAAAGCATAATTTGGGACCTACAATCAATGTCCACATAATCACGGCAATCAGTGTCCACATAATCACAGCAATCACTATCTGAATCAAGTCAAACTGAATGGTTCTTCAAACATTGAGTTTAAAAGTACCCTCCCCCTGAAACCACTGAGAAAGCTGAGCATCACACAGAGCTACACATGCATACATAATGAGATTAGCGTGAGAGCTACCGAGTACTGTGTTGAAAAGAGCACTTGACCCTTTTAAATATTAAAAAAACAAAGTTACTATTTCCTGCTACAAAAGACTCCCTGCACTGGTTTCCTGTACCAAATTTGGTCTCCTGTTGGACTGATATGACTTATAGCCAAACCCTGTCCAGAAAGTACAAAATCCTTAAAGCTGACCCAGGATGACCTTTCAGCCTAGCTCTCCTACTCTTATTTACAGTTTAATTGCAGTGGTGGCCAGATGACCTTGTAGGTCCTTTTCAATTAAGCAAAGTGTCATTTAGTTTCAAACAGTTTCCACTGCAGAACAAAAGAAGACATAATGTTATTAAAAACCTCAGTGTGAGTTTTACACTTTGACTACTGTATTGATTGGATCTAAAAAAAGTACCAGGCACAAATGATATGGTTTCTGTCAGATGCTGGTACAAAATGTGTATTTCTGCCTTTTAATGCAACATAACACAAACATGTAGTCTATATGCACAAACAGCTAATAATACAGTATGTCTCAAGTAACATTAAAAGAGATAAACCAATATCATTAGTTAATAAAAAGCACCAATGGAGTTGATACTTTCTAAAATAACCCAGAACATAATTTTTGCTCACAAAGAAAGAATAACACAACAATAAGGTACACAAAGAGTTATAAGAATTTGAAAGCATCATTTGTAGATCACAAGTACAATTAAGTGAAATATTTACCTAATTTACATCACATCTGTAAGCTGAATATTTTACAGCTAACTAATAAGGAAATATGCTGGTGAGAAAAAGCACACAGATGTCTATACAGGAGTGTATCAGTAACTACTGTATCTATATAACCTCTACTATGTGCTAATATTAGAAAACATTCCTTTAAATGTGAGATTGTTGGGATGAAAGAAGTTTGATCATCTAGTTTCTGTAATGTTTTCTTTCATCAATGACATTTCTCCTCTACAATGGAAACCACTTCAAACCATTTTTCCAAGATTCGCCTTCACCTGTAAAGAGGATCAGTTGTATTTCACATATTCCTTTATCTGTTCACAGCACATTCTCTTGGGTGGGATACATTTGATTAATATTTTAAAATGCTTAATTAAAAGAAACATTTCTAGTTGTTATAATATGACCCAAAAGGCAGTCTAATCTTCTTTGAGATTTTTTTTTTTATCTGACTACATTTAATGCTTTGGCAATCAGTTTATAAAAGCCAAAACAAGCATCAATAAAATACATTATGAGAAAAACTAAAATCAATAACAAAATTAAATAACTTTTAAATATGCACTACCTTAGTCGCAGTAAAAGCAAACAAACTACAGAAAGAGCATATCAAATTGTATATTGATCTTGTGTTATACTTTTGGGAGGGAGAATAATGGATTGGGGATACTTTTGCAAACCTTTATAAACTATAAAAAATAAAAATAAATATTTTTAGATATTCTGTGCTTGTATCACAGTATGCAGCAGTAACTGCTTATGCAGTATTAGATTATGTTATGATTCTACTTCAGTTGAGCAAAATAATTCTATTTCTGAGACCTTAATCGAGCCATAAAATAAACAATTAACAACAAATATTTACTGTTTTTTGAGAGAAAGTTTGATAAAAATGTTGTAATGCTTAAACCATAAACATGTTGGAAATAGATACAAGGTGCCATTAAATGCAGACCAGCATGATTCTGTCTTACAATGAAAAACGTTTGGTGTCAAAATCATGGTACCCGAGAATCTAATACCAAATACAATTTTTCACATATACTTCCCATTGCCTAGATAGTATGACATTAGACTGTCCCTTTCAATATCTCACCCATATCAGGGATTGTTATACACCAGAAATGAGCATGAAACGTCTCTGGCTTTTATGGGTACAAAAAAAGGATTCTTCATATTCTCCAGCCAACATCCTGTGTGTCAACAAGGCATGCCTAAATATCAACTGCACTTCCTTTGGGACAGTAGAGACATATTCTGCATAATATACCTAAAATGGACAATATGGATGGTGGCATAGTTACCCATCCTCACATCTTCCAGACATAAACCCCATAAAACATGCATGAGTTTGACAGGGCAAATGGCACAAGAGACCACTTCCACATCGGAAACAGCTGCAAGATAATCTTTGAAACATTTACCTGCACACTTGTGTTCTCTTTACGCATAGTAAAGTACATTCACTGATATTATCACACAGTACTGTATGTAGGGCAATAAGCTTTTGGAGAATACGTTGGGATAACACCAATTTTCAATACACAGATACTTACTTAACTATCTTTAGCTTCTTACAAGTCTTTGAATAAGCAACGACAGTAATGGATACAAACAGAGCATATGATACAGTATAGTACAGTAGATTTATATCTTCAGAAGGCTTTTGAAAACGCTCCGCATAAAAGATATATTATTTAATTGCAGGCAATAGGCATTCAAGTTAATGTGTACATTTGGTTTAAGAATGGTTAACACATAGAAAACAAATACAGATTAAAGTAGAGATAAGGTGTGAAGGCACAGATCGGGGTGATGTAATTAGTATAGTACCGTAGGGTACTGTATTAGGAGCATTTCCCTTGCTAATTTACATCAATGATCTAGATCTTCGTATAGTAAATTAGTCAGGTTCATGAATGATAGCAAACATTCCAAAAGATGCAAAAAAAAACTAAATTTAGAATTATGCAAGGGAAGTAATAAAAGAGGAAATTGAATTTAACATTAAACATACAGTATGAAATATAACAAGTTTTCAAATGACAAAGGGCCGTGTGGCCCATCTATCTCATTTCTATATATTCATCCAAAAAGATGAAACATTTTCTGAAATCCTGCTCTCCATTTACAGGCAATTGCAGTAGACACAATTATGTGAAATACAAATCTTCCTGAGAGACAGACTGTAGTATATTTCAGCCACATTGTACTAAATTCTTAGATCAAGCAAAATTACAGTTCATATCATTGCTCTTATCTACAAAAGGCTAAAATGTCTGCAACATTTTTTAAAACATGGCAAGCAGCTTCCTACACAGAGAGATTTTCTATAATAAATGTTTTATGAGCCCAAATGGTCTCTCACAGCCCCAGCTGCAAGGAGCAGTATGTCTGCTTTTAGCACTCAGGAGTGTTGCTAAATGGCAGTGAGGAAGGAAGGCAAGAGAGACCAGAGCAAGGCAGGGATTTCTCCTGGATAGACAGGGAGTGAAAGGGAGAGGAGAGCTGTCTGATTCTCAGAACAGTCTGCTGCACTCCAAGCAACCATTAATCATTAAAGTACAAAGAATAGACGGAGTCAGATGCTTTACATGCGTTATTTGTTTCCAAGGTAAGTGAAAAAGTGGCATTTCTCAGCAGAGATCTATAAATGTTTATGGCCTTCAAATCAACCCATTAACTACAGAGGCACTCTCTGTATTTTCCTTGGTTTTATACAGTAATAACGGCAACTCTCAAATGTAACTCTGAGCTTTTGCCTTAGGGCAAAAAGAGGAATATACGTATTCTAATTATGTAATTTTCTTCACACCTTAGCCTTAAGGGAGAGAGAGACCATGGTGCTTTAAACTGTCATTGCATTTTACCTCCAAAATAAAACCTGTTGATGAACACTTGAGGATTCAAAAGCATCTATTTTGGCATGAATATTATACAGAAAGCACAAAATACTGCATCCTCTACATTATGAAAGAAAATCATACCATTTACTGTTATCAACTGGCCATATACTGTAAAAATGAATATAACCACTGAATATTGATTTAAAAGTGGTATCTGTTCTTATTATTAACTTACATCTTACAAATCCATCTTTTCAACTCTTTATGTATTTACTTATTAAAATGGATGAACCAGATAAATATTGCCAAGCACAGATGAAAATGACCACAAGATCATCCAGTACAGCAAAATGAATACACACCAAGCATATGAAAGGAAAAAAACTGAAAAAGGTACTATACCTTTAATGGCTTACACTTAAAAAAAAAATCAAATCTTGATTTTTATTATCATTATTATTATTCACCACATGCTTTGCAGTATCAGCAGATCAATGTTCCCTTGTGTTAGGTGCCTGAATTCAACCTGAACAGTCTACATGCCTGAAAGTAATTAGCCGGCTTCACTGAGCTAGAGGTGAAAGCTTGGGGAATGGGGGGGAAGGGGAGTTGCCTTCTAAATCGACACAGGTGGACCCCTACTTTATACCACCATCCTGAAAACACATGCTGCTCGCCAGAGAATGAACGGATGATTGATGAACCTATAAAGAAAAGGCATCCAAAAGAAAAACAACTGAAGAGAGAGTTTCATGGCCACAGATGTATAGAATTCTATCATTTTTTCAAGCAGAAGACCTTTGCCGATTCCTCCAATATGTCAGTACAGCAGGGTCTTCTGTCCACAGGACATGACACAGTGACAAATCCACGTCAAAGGGGTGCTGGCAAGTGACCGGGAAACCAATTCAAGGGCTGGGATTTTTCAGTCAAAATGACACTGAGCAGTAAATGCTTTAAATCAAGAATCGGTTGCTAGCAAAACCTGTGGACTGAGATTTTATAATGCCGAAGAAAGACTGAATATACTGTAAGTGGCAAATCAAGAAATCAAAATAACACCAACACAAACTGAGACATTTTACCACTCTGAGTAATAAAGCAATAAAACGCTGAGCTCCTGTAAAATAAAGTCCTTCTGCTTGAATTATAATAACTCATTTACGATGTGAAACAAGCATATTTAAAGAAACAGGAGTTATCCGTGCACGGTATGTTAGGCTATACTGTACTGTATGTACACCTGAATTGAAAAAATCACAAAGAGGTGCAACTAAATCAATTTTGTGTCCTGCCTTTATAGAGCAGCGGCACCTTTGATTTTTTTTTTCTCCTGAAAAGCAATGCATAATAATAATCAATAATAATAGTTATAATCAATGTGACTAAGCAAGCCAAACAGTCAAGATTTTCTGTTCTTTAATAGCAAAACAATGGACTGCTTTTTGGAACAGCTTGAGCTAACAGCGTTATACAATTATTGAAAGCACTGATTTTTTTATCCTCTTTTTAGCCCAAGGGACCGTTTTGTGATGCTGCATCCCAATGGGGTTGTACTAAGCGTAATCATTTCTACTAAATAAATCAAGCAAGGTCATTCAGACTCACTGTAGAATTCTGTTGACGTACAGTACCATCATAGAAGCAACTCTGTTTGATTACGAAGAACACATTATTAAAAAAACAGCTGTACTAAAGTCTGTAAGTGCTCACTGCACTGGTAACTACAAATATGCTGTTTTCAAATGGCTCTCAACAAAATTATACATACAGTACAGTGCTATAATTCTGGTGAGGGAAAATGTGGATAGAAGAATTAACCATTTTTAATAAAATAGAACAAAATAAAAAAAATTAAAAGCAGTCCTTGAACCTGCATGTATAAGCTTTCACATATAACTGTTAAAAAATCTACAGCAATAGCAGATTTTATGAACAAGGAATTTATCGGGATAAAGATAAGCCTAGACAGGAATTGTTAGTGTTTTTATTGAAGTATTGCTAAACTGAGGATTCATCATAGACTTCCCTCTCAAAAAGTCATAAATGGGTTGTAGTACTTCTTATCCATACTGCCCTGCTGTTTCCATGATGTGACTGCTCTCTGTCTCTTTCAGATACCATACTATAAATAACCTCATGTTATATTTCACAAACAGATGTATGAGATGATGCAGGATTAGATTCCGATTTAATTACAGCATTCAATTACTATTAAAATACAGTATGGGGTTCCCACCATTAAGACTTCTGGTCGTGTTATGAATAGATCAAAATGAAAGAAATGAAATTTGACAGTTTCAGAGTAAACCAGTATTCAACCTCAACCCAACGCCAGAATCCAACACCATGGAAACCCATTTCAAATGCCTCTGGGCAGAGAGATTTTTATCAGTATAGCTTTTGTAGTAGATGATACATTCCAGTGAATAAAAACAATATCAAAATTAAAAAGTTTAATCATAGCCTCATGCTTAAAAAACCTATATATTCAAGGACAGCTTAGAAGAATCCTGCCTCAGTTCTAATTAAACAGAAGGCATTGTCATTCCCAAGCTTTTAAACATTGGCATAGAGTTCTTTGCCTTTCAGGGGGCTCAGGTGGAATAATTGGCAGTAATTGTTCTAACTGTTGGCACAAGTGCCAGTACATACAATGTAGTGTGGCTCAGTTGGCTGGGGGATAAGAAATAATCAAACATGCTGCCCCATCTCTGTCAAACTGTTGGAACCAGCTTAACTTACCACGTTCTGTGGATACTCAGAACAGAATCTCCCTGTTTTGAAGAGGTATGCATTTACAGTACCATCCTAAACAATTCACAGTTGCTCTGATCTTTAGCGGGATTTCCTTGCATGTGCTGACAGCTATGATTCATACAGTACAAAACAGGTTTAAAGAATCTGGACTGGATAATATCTCTGTGATACAGTGTAGCCAAGCGAGTGAAGCGGTGGCTATGTGGCTAAGGATCTACGCCTGTGACTGGAAGGTTGCCGGTTAAAATCCCACAGCCAGCAGAGGAATCTTACTCCATTGGGTTCCTGAGCAAGGCCCCAACTGCTCTAGGGGTGCTGTACAATGGCTAACCCTGTGCTCTGACCCCAAGCATCTGTGTGTCTGCGAAAAGACAAATTCCTAATGCAATTATACAGTATATGGCCAATAACAATATCTCTATCTCTCTTGCTTCCATAATCCACATAGGAAAGTGTGGTTTCCTAGAAAACTGTAGAGGAAGCAGCTAAACAAATGGCTTTCCAGAGTAACCTTCTTGGGTGAGCTATATTAGTTCCTGTTTACTGTATGTCCCATGGCTGATGGGTTGATGCCCCCACTGAACAGTGATATTGCAGGAGAGCACAGATGAGTTGAACCTGAAGTCAACCAAATGACCCTTACCAGCTTGAAAAACTATTACATACTGTACACACTGGTACTGTAGAAAAATAGTTGCAAACGCAGACTTATGCACTTTATAATAATTCTAATGATCACAGATGACCACACATTGCAAAAGAAAAAACAGAATATAAAAATCAAAATTTATGTATCTCTGAAAAGCAGAGTGGAACAGTTAATGAATAATGCAGGGTAGACACTGCATGGGGGCTGTCTAAAGCCTAATGCCCCTTCCATGACAGTGGAGCCTCAGAGGGCAGGCACTGCTGCAGCTGCCTGCCTCTGTGGAATGAGATGCAATATACTGTACTGTACCATATGCAGACAGATGTTTAAAAGCCTCCAACAACCCTATCACTCTGCGATGCTTTTGACCCAATGCACCAGAAGATTTTGTGTCTCTGTGGAACCTGTCACTTTCTAATAATTGAAGTGCAAAAAAGGAAAACAAAGGAAGCACTTTCAATCCCAACAGAATAAAATCATAAAGGCTGGGGAGTCCAGTCATCTCAACATGAATCAGGAATAGAACTTCTCATAGTTTTTTCTTGGTCTGCAGGATGAAGTGCCTGCTGTCAGGGAGAATTAAAGCAATGCTCTTATCTTCAATGACAGCTGATGGGCTGGTGTGGATCCACAAGTAGTAAACTCAGTCAACTTTCATGCATTACATTGATCTCACACTGGACAGAAGAAATGCTATGCTTGTTTTTCGTACAAACATAACAGCACATCATAAACAGCAACCAAATAATACCCTTCAGTTCTTTTTTTTAATTGACTACATCTTTTACTATGTCCAGGTTTCATGTATAGCAGTCTACAAGCTCTCCAAGAGGTTTTGCTTCACCAGATTTTTTTTTATGTCCCTGGTGTTTTGCTAAATATCATTTCAATCAATCCACATTGCATCAGCCACATCAAATGAAAATGAATAGAGTCAGACAATACATTAGAGGACATAGTACACAAGAGAATTTACCAGGCAATACCAAAGGAATGACCAAATTAAATGTGAGAAACCAGTAGTTTTAAATTACTAATCTGAGGGAACCAAATATTTCTTCTGAAGTGGGCCTGAATTCCAGTAAGGCTACATTATGGAATTGCCGCTGGTCAATTCATCATCCTTTTGTTTAGTGATGCCTCATAAGTTATCACGCAGTCAGTTACTTAGCCAGTTGTTTATTTATACAGTAAGTACATCACATATAATAGAGTCTTTATACAGTCCGGTGAGCTTCGTCACTATTAGTCGCAAATAGTACAATATTTGGGAATTTACATTCAGTGAAGTTTCTTTCACTGAGTTCATTCATTTTAATGCCTTTGGTATAAAAAAGAGATAGGGATCTTGAGACATTTTGACAACTCTGTAAAGTCAAAAATAAAACTTTCACTTGCACTAAGAAGAACTATTTTCTTCCACTGTGAGAAGTGTTTTGTTTTTTGTTGTTGCTGTTTGCTTGTTTCAGCAGTTTCTGAAGGAAAGGATTAAACAGAGACTTGCTGGAACGTTCCATTCCTTAGCATGCTGTTACCATCCCTGCGCCAAAGCTCGAGTTAAAATCCGACCTGAATTTCTTTGGCCACCACAAGACAGCACTTATGTTCCTGGTGTGAAAGAGACTAAGATGAAAGGTACCCATAATACCAAGGCAATTTGCTTGGAATAGTGTACTTTTTCTATGCTATTGCCCCATGGTAATGAGAAAATGCATGAGTCACTTGGCCAATTAATTTTGTAACAAAATGTAAAATGCCCAAAAGTCTACTTTACTTCATTTCATAACATGCCAAAAAACCAAACCAAACATATGTTGCAGGAAACTGAAAATTATTAAATTACCTTTAATTTACAACGGCCTGTTTGTTAGAAGCAGTCTGTCATTCCACTCTGCTAAACATGACGTATAATTTGTTTCTCTGCACAAGCTGACAACTTTGAATAATTCAGATCAACTGTGCCAAGTTGTTTATTTGTTGAGGTAACTCCTCCGTGTACAGAAAGCTCTGCTAGTTAAATAAACACAAGATCAGGTGATACTGTTTTGGGAGAAACAACCTAAGGCTTTAATGAAAGGCTCATATTGGAGTTCCATTGGGATGACATGGAAAATAAAAATCATTAGGCTACACAGTGCTCTGTGTGATGTAAACAAGCCTGCAGTTCACATACTCTTTTGTCTTCAGTGTGAAACTCAATAACAATTTCATTTAAAAATATTAAATAACTAAACCTCTCAGCATCTCAAGACTAATTTTCTGCTCGTTTTATTATTCTTAGTTATTCTATTTATCAACTGATAAACACTGCTGCACTGTGAAACAATTCTTTGAGCCACAAATATTTTTTCTATAAATTCTTCACATTATTAAGAGCTACTAAAAAATGCAAGGAAAGATGAATTAATTCAAAAAAGAACTGTAACATTTTGGTATTTCCAGTGTGAAACAAGGCACCAAGCTATGTTGCTACATTAATGGAACCTGTTGAAAAGAAAACATGCAGTAGGCAAACTTAAGGGATCAATGAGCTAATTAGTTGCATACAAGCACTGATCAGGCAAATTACCACCTCTCATATGAAGTGTTTTTGTTTGGAAATGTAGCAACTCAATTTTCAACCCCTCTTTTCATAATACCTATTTTCCTTAACAATGTTTTCAGTTCCCAAATGATATAATAAGGACCCTCCACAAAAAAATAAACTGCCGTAACCCCTACACAGTACCTGAGCAATTTTCATTCTGTGTGTGCAGAAACCAGTTTTATTTGGAGGTGGTAGTACCCCTTCAGATACACTAACTTGCATACAATTGAATACAAGTTGCTGTTCAAAACATTGTCAATGCTATCAACACCTACTGTGGCATTTTAACCTTTTCACTGGTTAATTAGAAGGGTACCAGAGATATTCTGACAACCGTGAATGTTAAATTCTGTGTCAGAACTCTCAGGGTAACATGCTTGATGATCGCTGCACCATTTGACCCCAGCAATATTTGTAAAGTCTCCTACTGTCATGTGATTTTCTTTATGCAAGAAAAGCCTATTTCTTAAACAGAACATTAAAATCAAGCAAACAGCTCATATGAAAAGGTGAAGATGTGGACCACAAATGTTTACCCTGTCTGTATTGTAATGACTCAAGTCCAGGCACTCATTCAGGCTGACAGGAGTTAAGGCGGACAGACTTCATGTGTGCCTCTGATTAGTGTAACTCTTTATTAGTAAAAATCAGCTACATACTGTATTGTCTATGATCTGATTACATGCTGAATTAGTGTAAAGCAGCTCTAATGGGTAATTGAATTGTTTTAAATAAAACAAAAAAAATAAATAAAAATGGTTTCCAGGATGCCATACTGTAGGTTATATACAGTCTTTTACTTCCAGGGCCAAAGAAAGTAAGGGGGGATTTTGAAGTAAAACATTTTACAAATGTAAAGTCTTTAAAATAAAACTTGACTACTACAGTATGTAGTACAGTAGTCATACACACAAATACTCCTCCATGGCAAAACCATTTATGTAAGTACCTGCTTAAAAGTCCTATGAAAGGTAAATGGTTTGTCAAGTTAAAAATGAAAGTAAACGCTTCTTTTACACCAAAGGAATAAAAGGGTCTGGAACAAGCAACCCAGCCATTTTCTTGAAGATGATATCCTAGCTTCTAAGCCAAAAATAAAGGCTTAGATCTCAATTAGCTACAAGTAAATCAATGATCTAAAAGCTCAGAATAAGAAGCTTAAGCATAAATAAGAAAAAATAAGTTTATTTCGGGGGAAAACACAGATTCATGAAGTACCCCTGAAATGTTTTATCATTAATGGTAACTGCAGAGTGAGATTTGCTTTAGATTACAGCATTGTCCAGACAGCCACTAATCCTTCCTGCAGTAGCAGCTGCTGTCAGGATGGTATTAAGAAACTTGATGTGCATTTATGACTGAGAAGAAGAGGAATGTCTTTAAACAAAGGATTGTGAGAAATGTGGAACAAACTAAACCGTTAATGCTGGCGTGGCTTGTTTCCTTCTCTTGACTTCCTTTGAGAAATGGATGAACAAGACTCTCCGGACCTAGTAGCCATGAAACAAATCTGAAGAGGCTGAATAGCCTCTTCTACTGTATATACTGTAGCATTCCTCATGTTATTGTGAGTCATCAGAATACTGTACATGTGGTGCAAAATACGACAGCTAGGAGACATTATGCAGTCTGATAAATTATACAGAGTCACTTGTTTGTATTACTGTATTTAGGAATTGCTTTTAATTTTTTTAACTCTTTGGTAAGAAGTGGTGCTGGTTTCCAAAAAGGCTAAGAGTGGAACCACTTAGCATTAGATCACTCTTTTGACGGTGTTATGTATCATTGCAGAATGAGATCTAAGAAATCCCAGACATGAATTCTATTTACTTGCAGTATGTCTAGTCTCTGTAAATTCACTGTTCCTATTCAAGTGGATCTTACCTTCCTGTAGTTCATACAGAAACAATAGCTTCTTTCATGTTAATCTCAGTAAGTTCATTTAAAGCCTTTTTATGTTCCAGTGCTATTTTACATGGCTGATTTTTTCATATTATTGTCATTATTCTTGGCCTATTTAAATATGTGCCTATGCTCTTCAGTGTACTCAAGGAACACCTTAATTATTGTGGTGCTTGAGCTTTAAGTAGTCTTGGAGACCTTTTGAAATGTCCCTAAGAGCTCTGGTGCTTGAAACTGCTACAGTTCTTATACTCAATAAAAATAAGGAGGGCACTTTAGTCAAGATAGTGAAAAACCAAAATTAAACAAAACACTCATGAAACAGAAATTTGGGATAATCCTTTCTAGATGACAGGGAAAAATTACAAACACTTGTAATTTTTGAAACTATTGAATCAAGTGAAATAGGATGTGGATGGCCATGTACTAATCCAATATAATAATCTGAACAAAAGCCTTTGTATAAATATCTTGGCTGTGATGCTTGCCATAAGAAAAATGTGAAATCCAATGTTTTAACAATTAAATTATCAGCAGGAATGTTCAATATTGGTTTAAATATATATGTATAATTATATATTTTAATCCACTACATCATATCTTCTGTATCATGTTCATAGTCATTTAGCAAAATAAATTAGAAATTGGATGAAAAATATTGAGGAAAAAAGCTTAGAAATGTCGGTAATGAGAATAAATCCTATTATGAGAAGTGAACGAAATATGTAATTTGAAAAGAGCCAGCCCAGAGTGCCATCAAGATCTGTCAATCCAAGTACTTACTGTGATGTGGGTGTTATAATAAAGGTGATTTTTATAAGAGTTTAATTAATTTGGGTCCTGATGTATAGCCAGTTTGTGTCAAAGATAGCACTACTGACAGCTCTGTGAATGGGGGTGAAATGCTCAAGGTACAGAAGGTCGAAACTTATCAGTCAGAAGCCTGTGTTAAGTGTTGCAGATTATTCTCACTTGGTTCAGAATACTATCATCTCCGAAATAATTATTATTGTGTTCCAACACACAGTAGAAAAGGAAGGATTCTTTTTTCATTTAGAAAAAAAAGCTTCCAGTCGATTGCGATGAGGTACGTTGTTTCCCAGGCCTGAAGGTCAGAGCTGCAATGTCTCACAATCTGAATCCCTTCAAATGTACTGTAAAAGAATATGTGGTCTCCTTGATTTTGTGACTTTTTTTTCCAGGAAGCATTCCCCACTACCCTTTGGACTGTTTATTTAAAATATCCTCTATAACAGATTAAATCGGAAGGACAATTCCTTGTGTCAAAAACAGAAGCTGTGGAATTGACTCACAAGGCAGACTTTCTGAAAGAAAAAAACATTCAATTTAGAGTTTATCTTGAAGATTTATGTTTGGTTTTTACATGGCCAACACTAATCTTCAATTTCTTATTGATATCTTTGGCAAGTGCTTTCCCACATTATACCACAGACATAATAATAATGAACTTTATTTTATACAGTGCCTTTAAAAGTGGCTGCTTAAAGCACTTTAATCATAACGACTTCATTATGATTGTTTTAACAAGCTGTTAACCAGTACAAGTGATCTATAAACTGGCTTTTGAGTATACTTGAATGTACAGTGTACAATTGAGTGTACAATAACAATGGCAAATCCCAGAGTTTATGTTAATTTAAAACCGCTTTATAATTTCTATCAGACTATGCCTCTGTTACAGGAAAGGTAACTATTTCCTTCAGTTACTAATGCTCATTACTTTCATTATCTGTGTCTCTTTGAAAACTGTTAATGAATACAATACTATAGATGAGATTAATATACAGTATACAACTATTTGAGAAAAAAGTAATAAATAATCCACATTAGATTGCTTTTAAGATTATCTTTCTTTAATCCTTTTCATTTTTCACTTTAGTCTTATAGTTAATTTTTGATTTCCATGACATCTGTTTACTAATAAGCTTTCTAATGACATTCAGGCATCACAAGTGTCAGCCTATTTTTTTCTATAAGTGGATATTATGAGGAAGGTGGAGCTGTAGGAAATGAGTTTTGAATCATTACTATGATGAATATGAGTGCAAGGTCTCATCGGCACAGTGCCTCTTCAATTAGACATAATAAAACAATAAAAGAAAGACATAACAAACAATATGATTACAACCCAAGTATAAATTTTACATAATGAACACATTCAAATTTGAAACAAAATATCCAAAAGCAATTCAGATTTTCCAAGTATCATGGGCAGAATATCACTCTGTTTTCTAAAGAAAGAAAGTTTAAAAAAGAGTGGTGGTTTTACGGTCACCTTAATGCAAAAAAGTGGTTAGTGCTTCCTGTGAATGTGAGAGTCTGAGGTTGGCCATACACGAGAACTTAAGTGCATTGAGTTGTATATCAAATAAAAGAAGCATTTCATCAACCTTGGGAACAATAAATTGCATAAACTATAAAATAAGGTTAGGCAAAGTAACTCATAAATGTTTTTCTTGTCAATTTAATAGAACACATTTGAAGCAAAAACACACAATATTACTCTAGATAATTTTCTCCTGGTAGGCTTTTCATTGAATGTGCAGATTCGAGAACTACCGTGAAAGTACTGCTCCAACATTACACTCCTCACATTGTGTAGATAGAAAGTGAAATTCCAGTTAAAGGATGTAGGGAAGAATGAAGAGAAAAATTAAAGTAGAAGAAAGTATCCAAAGTATCCAAAGAAGAAGAAAAATACATTTTTCTTGTAAACAATCCACAGATGTTTGTAGACCACAAGAGTAGAAAAATAATTTACTTTTAATTTTTAAAAATGGCTCTTCATTATTTAGAAACACAGAACAAAATGTTTCATTATAGCATTACCATCATAATGAAATGCAGCGCATTAAACAATTCTTTCTTCTGAAAAAACAATATATTTTAGGGGAATGTCACTGTGATAGTGCAGGCATGACAGAATACAGGCTGCAGGTTTCTTAGTTTTTGTTGTTCATTTTTTAATCTAACAATACCAAATGACAGCACACTTTCCAGACTAGATCCGTCTTTCCACCTCCTCTTTCCTTCCAGTTTAAACTCTGGAAAATCCTTACATCTGATATTTACCCAGGGCTGCACGAAAAGACATCAGGAGAACTGCGAATACTCTCAACATTTGCTCAGGGTCTTAGTTAGATAATTGCAAATTATACAAATAATATTAAATCAAGTTCTAATGATAGCTAGAGATAAATATTATCTCATTAGACGGAGTATGGGAATTATCAAGACAAAGCTCACAACAAAGCAAGTAATTTTGTAAGAAGTCTATAGAGACCTTTAGTGCAGTTTGTGTACATCTAACACACTATAGATGCATTCAGTTATGAACAGTACTGAACAAAATGGCTGTACATGTTTTATGACTTTATGAAAACACACAATGTCTGATTAATTTAATTAATGGTTTTCCTATTGATTTTAATATTATTTATCTTAGTTGTATGGCAGATCTAAGAAACAACCCTTTTGCTTTAATACACTATCCTGCACAAATGTGTACTGAATTGATTTTGTTAAAGCGCAAAGTACTGTAGCTATGTATATTTGGTAAAATGCACAGTAGCTGTTAGGAAGAAAAATCATGATAGTGGTAATGTCTATTGAAAGCATAAGTAAGCAATTTCATTTTTCATATCGAATGACGTGTGACTGCTGGCGGGAAACATAGTCACAAATCAAGTTGCATTCTAATTCAAACCATGGAGCCTCTTCAGAAAGATTCAGAAGCAGCATAATAAATCAAAAGGGTGCACTTGAAAAGCAACCCAGTTAAAATTAAGCTTTGGAATCAAGACAGATGCAAGCACATTACAAAATATTAATCCCATTGCTCATGATTTACTGAAGCTTAAATTAAGGTATGAGGTGATCAATAGTTTGAAAGTCATTTTACAGAATGTCCAACACTTAGCATTAAGATGAAGGCAAGCAATACATGACTAAAAATGTTGGGGGAGTTTTTTTGCACATTTTGGCATCTTTCGTATAACTTGGTTATCTTTGTAAATCATTTTTTGAAATACCTGTGATCTATTTCATGTGAAAAACACCCCCCAGAAAATACTGAGCGCTGGAAAGAAAAGATTTCATATGAACACCAAATCAAAATTAATTTAATTTCTGGCTGATGCAAGGAGTGTAAAAAAATTATATTTCTTTGGAAGCGTGCTGCATGCTTGAGCTAAATATTTACCTCGTAGATCAAGTGTCTTAATCAATAAAAATAAAGCTGTAGATTTTCCATGCTTCCCACCTGCTCCACTATCATATACTAAACCAGGGATATAATGTGTTGCATCCTTGCCGGCCCAGAAGGTTACACCACAACATACCCTAAGGGCCTGACACACGTCACTGGAGTGCCGCCAAGAAGTAGCACCAGGGACATTGGGGCTAGGGTTCTCCTAAATAATCACCTGCGCACATCCTTCAATGAATTTCCCTGTCTGCCTACTTCCCCTGTGTCTGAGGCAAGCCCTTGATTGAGACTGTCATACAGAGAGCTATGTGAAAGTGTTGTTCCATTTCCTCACTGAAGCAGTAACTTGGCAATCTGCCACCGGGGAAAAAAAATGCTGCACTTGACGTGTCTGCAGCTCTTCCCAGTGTGCTGACACAGAGCTGAAAAAAAGGGAAGCGACATCTATCCTCTGAATTTAGATTGTATCTCCTACCATTTCAAAACAAAAGGCCAATGCACTTCTTAACACTTTAAAGCAAAGCACAAAAACTTACAAGCATATCCATACAAAGCTAAACTGACTTACATCTGGTCTGGTGGCTTAAATATTTTGCAAGTGTTCTGATTCAAAGAACAAAACATGAAGCAAATTAAAAGCTGTTTTTATATCTCTGACAACACTAAGTCATAGTGAAACAATTTCTAAAAGAAATTTCAACAAGTCACAGAATACCTCACCAATACATCCTTATTTATTTTTTTGAGCAAATCCAAATCAAATTTAATAATTGAATCGCTTCCTTTCTGGTCTAGAAAATGGCACTGTCACAAAAAGCTGAATTAAGGGAAGGGCAAAGAAAACGGTCCCTCTGAAAAGTGCTTTATGTCAGTGGAAATAACTTTTTTGTTCTGGGTCACTCTGAACTTGAAATCACTTTAAAGAAATCAATCACATTGATTGATGTACTAGCAAGTGGGAAACACCTTACAACTTTAAATCGATATCAAAGATCATTTTAACTGAAGCTAACTAAAATAAAGGCCTTTACCAGCCTGTGCCTGTAAGGGGTTATCTGTGGATGTCTTCAAGATTTTATAATGAAACACAAATCGGAGGACACAAGTGAAACTATGGGGAAGTGCATTAAAAACCAAAAGCAGAAGACATTTCTTTCATCAAAGAATTGTGGGAGTATGTAACAACCTACTCAGCCATGTTGTTGATGCAGATATCCTGGTTTCATGGTAACGAGGTAATAAATTGTAACTCTCATTTTATTGGGGTTTTACCTTTGTTTTCTTGGGATTGTAAGAATAAGAATATATTGTATTAAAATTGCCCCTCTGCCCCTTTCCCTAAACTTCTGGCTTACATTTTTATTAATCAAAAAAGGGTATTTTGATAAGCATAGCCTCTGAACTCCCCAAATAAATCAAACAGCAATACTTACATTTACCTAAAAGTCCTCAAGGTATTGGAATTGATTAAAATGATGTTTAATTTTTAATGAAGCTTGTTACATCACAGGTTTTATTACTCTTGTAGCTGATATACTTGAATAATCCCAGTCTCAAAAATTCAAATCTTCAATAAGGCCTTCGAGTTTTAAATTACATCACTGGCTTGATAAATATTTCTGTGTCATATCTGAGGTTTCATTGAGGAGACAAGCAATGTCACATTTTAAGAGGTGGAGCTGTGTTGCCCATGTGTACTGGTCTGGAAACTAATGCATGAAGCATGGACTTCGATAAAGCCACTGATCCTATCACATAATAAGAGAGAATTATGGCTTACATTGCCTTTGCGGAGTAAATACCTTCAGCCTTCAGAAAATGTGCATAACCTCAGACACAAGGAGAGACAAAGAGATAAGTAGTGTCCCTTTAAATTTCCCTCTAAACTGATAACTTTTGACTTTGCTGTGCAGAAAGCCATTAAAGGGTTTAAAGAAAACCTCTAATCAATGCACAATTATATCTCCTGACAGTTCTATATAGCAGGCTGCATATATAGCAGTTCTTGCTCCTGACTCTTTGCAGGTCTGATGTCGTGAACGGTCGCTCTTTCATAATGGATGTTTCCTTTTGTTAGAGCAGATTAAAAAGAAATTGGGTTGCCACCGCTGGAGCCTCTGCTTTTTTGTGTCCAACATTTTTTTGAATACTAAACAAATCCAGCCAGCAGCCATTTCACCCTGCAGCTCTGAACTGGCTACCCACTGAAGGTAAGCAGGGTGGAGCCTGGTCAGTACCTGGATGGGAGACCTCCTGGGAAAAACTAAGGTTGCTGCTGGAGGTGGTGTTTGTGGGACCAGCGAGGGGTGCCCACCCTGTGGTCTCTGTGGGTCCTAATGCCCCGGCATGGTGGCAGGAACACTATACTGTAGCGGGCGCTGTCTTTCGGATGAGATGTTAAACCGAAGTCCTGACTCTCAGTGGTCATTAAAGATTTCCGAGCATTTTTCGATAAGAGTAGAGAGTTATCCCAGTGTCCGGGCCAAATTTCCCTCTCAGCTTTTACTTTGGCCTCCAAATTGTCCCCATGTATGATTGGCTTGCGATGGACTGGCACCCCGTCCAGGGTGTAACCCTGCCTTGCGCTCGTTGCTTGCTGAGTAGGCTCTGGCTTCCCACAACACCGTTTGGTACTGTAGAAAGCAGTTTGGTAAATAACATGACTAAACAAATCCATGCCTATAAACCACCACTCCCCATATGAGTGCTATCCACTTCTGTGTTTCCCACCTAAGGATTCCAGAAATTAAATGATAAAACAACAGTGGAAGTAAAGTGTAATAATGACCTGACAAAGTAAACAAAAACATTCCATGCTTCCACTGTCCCCTCCTATATGATACTTCCATATAGATAATGTATAGAAAGGCCAAGATCCACTGATGCCAGGGAAAGTGGAGATTTTCAGCATTAACAACATTTTAAGCACTGTGAGGGCGAGTCAAACATGTTTGTTTCCACTGCTGTGAAAAACTGGGACTGGAACCCTCCTTTAACAGGTGCACCTGCTAAAAAGGATGCACTACACATTTCTAGAATAGTAAACACCGAAGAAAAAGATCTATTTCCCAAAAGAAGCCATATTTGGACACTCATAAAAAAAGGCATCTAGGGAGCCCCATGGACAGAGCACTTGGAGAAGGCTCCATTGCAAAAAATTATAAGCAAAACATTTGATAATTTTGCTTGTTGGAAGAAAAAAATATATTGTTCCTGAAAATGTCTTGACCTGTAATATTTAAGTTCATATACATCTTTTAAGATGAAAATCTAAATAGAAACAACATACATGCAATTTATTATTATTGTTATTACATAAAGTAACAGCCGACAAAGGTTCCTGTGAAATTTCTGAAAGAAAACAATTAAGACAGGAAGCTAGTCCTTTTGCTTTGCCCAGTGCAACAAATTATTTGAGCTTCTGTTGATGATAACATGTCATCAGATAAGAAAGGTCTTCAAAATACATGGTTGCTTATAATGAAAGACTTTGCAGCCATTCATCTTGGTAGGTAATTCAAGGTCTAAGTTAATTCTGGATCACTTGATAGGTCTTGGGAGATATTTGTATAGCATGACAGGATAACATTTTGCCAACTGATGCTTTAAGAAAGTATTTTATAATGCATTTGCACATTACATACAAAATCTGATAAGTTTAATGTAAACGCCAATACAGATGCACTGTTCAAGATAACTTTTTTCTTTTTGCTGTAGGTTTAAACTAGAACAACTCAATTGATGATTTTTTAAGATTAAACATAAAGGTAGTACAAAGATATATACTTTTTTAACTAATTGGGTTATATCAAAGAACAATCAAAACTAAACACTGCACAGTGCACATACTTACACTGATTCAGATTTCAGGGAATGGGCTGAGGTTAACAACATGACACTTGATGTTCTGTTCAGGATTAGGGTGATGATTGAAAACAACAACAACAACAAAAAGAATGACGATGTTGATATTAATTTAGCAAATCAGTAATTCACATATATCACCTGGGGGATATGTTGCAGCTCTTAGTCCCAACCAGACCCTCTATAAAGCCAAGAAATCACTTCACAGTTGAGAAGGGAACTTTAGGCAGACCAGATTATTCAAGCCATGAATAAAATTCAACGAGGACCCAAGGGTTAACACCTCTATTCTTAAAACTAATATCAAAGAATCTTTCAGACTATGAAGAAGGAACCTAAATCCAATGTCTTATCCGTAGGACAGCACCATCTGCAGCATACTTAGCGTGTGTGGTGAGACTGTGAGAAGGCAGTGGAGTTCAGTTTGAGTTTTGGTTAGCATTTAGAATGGGAATAGCACTGAGTATAAAGTTAAAATTTTTAACCTATATAAAATCTTTAAAGTTTGTTTTTATGCACTGGTTTTATTTAGGAGTTAATAATTGCTCCAAAGAGTGGTAAGGGTATCCAAAGGTATATTTCAATAATACTTTAAAATATGCCAGAATATCAGAGAAGCATAATCTAGCCAACGAATATGTGCTCTTTTGTTGAAAGAACAGCTTTTAACCTTCAAAAAAGGAAAGGTTTTTCAAAAGCGACAGTGTCTCTTATTCTGAGCAATGCAGGTGCCCAGAATGACAGGGACAGTGCTTACCAGATTGACCTTCACGGCATTTCCATTCCGGCGCTTTTCCTTTTTTCAGCTAATGTCTTGGTAACTCGGTAAAGAGAATGTTTTGTCATTGTGTAATGAAATTTGCAGTGTGCGTATTCTGGTGGGTAACAGCTGGATAGCATTTAATTTTAATCTTCACAGGTCAAACAAATTGATACGCCGCCTTTGCCAAGGGGAAAAAAAAAGGTCAGAATCACAGCAAATTAAGGAAAACATGCAATATCGTTATGATGGCTTCTGTCCCAAACAGCTAAACAAAATTGATATTTGGGAACTCCAAGATCAGATGTCAAGGTTGCTCTGCTATCTCCACTTTTCTGGTCTGTATATCAGGCAATCCTACAGAAAAACACTTTGCATGATGCTCCTACCCTGACTCGCACTTCAATAGCATCATGATGATAAAAAAAGAACTGTATAACAGGCTGGAGAGCTTGTGAGGTAGTCAACGTTAAATTATTTATACCTGATCTCTCTCTAGGCAGAAAAATTATCATTCATTGTGTCTAGCCACTCACAGGACATGAGATAAAGTCTGGATCTGAAAACAATCAAATCTGCCAAGAAAATCATACACAGATGTGAATTCCAGTATCTAGGAAAAAGGAATAAGGAAACAATAATAACAATTACTTGAATGCAATATGTCCATACCTTTATAGTTACAAAGAAATCAAATAATTAAGCCCAGCTGTGTTAAACTGCTCTCACAAACTGAGCATTCCACACATCGACGTGTTATGAGGCCTTTCCTGCTCTGGAACTGAATTACAAAGTACAGCAGTAGAGCACTTCTTTATGAAGTGGCTTGGAAGAAGACAAAAGAGATAGGGTAAATGCATTTTTTTTAAAAAAGAATAGGCTTTGCATTTTCACTTAAATCATCAGTAAGTTTGTACGTAGAATCTGCAGTCCAAAAATACAGCAATAAGTCCTGCTTGTATCAACTGCACTGAATTAATCTCTGCCCCTTTCCCTAAACTTCTGGCTATTTAAACTCAGGCACCCAAACCTTCCATACCATGACTCACTTATCAAGCCAGACGACTTTCTACAACCCACAATAAATGAAACCTTGTGTGATCTCCCCAATAAAAGCACTACGAATTTATAATAATCTTTTAATTGACCAAAAATATGTATATTAAATGTAATGCAAGTAACCAATTTAAACAAAAAGTACATTAGGTTCATGAACAGAGGTTCATTCTTTAACCTCTCCCTACACGAAAAACTGTATGCACAATAACAGCACCTTTTAACCATATAGAATCATTTCTTCAGTTTGCTTTTTGAAAACATCAAGATTTACCAAAGTTGTATATTTTAATAAATTTCACAACAAGTGTAAGATTTTTGAATGTTTTTTCAATTGTTCTGCTCAATTGGTATTCTTGAGCAGTCATTGAACTGCTTGAATTACAATTACATTTATGTTAGGTTACATAAGAACAAACATCAGAAAACAACACCTTTTTAACCTGGGTGTTCATTTTGAAGAGGTACACAATCCAACACACCAACCCCCACTAAAGCCCTGTTGTTTTAAGTTATCCAGACAGAGTTCTGCTACTACAGTAGTTGTTCTTTCCTTGAGTTCTTCCCAAAATAAAATGCAGCACAAAAATACTGTAGAACTCTCCAAAAGTAAGTCTGTCAGCAATATGGATATATCACCTGACATTTCTTTACATATTATGTGACAGTGGGGCTAATACCATATTCTGCGCACTTTCCTTATTTAGTATTTGTTCTTTACTTGTTGCATACTGTACTGCACAACTCCACAGGGCAGGTAACGTGAGGTCCACATCCAATGCATAAAGCTTTTTTGGGGGGATATACTTGTGATGCAGCATACTGTATGATACTTTGACAACTTTGACAACTTTTTCTGGATCAGTTACACTTTAAATCTGGTTTGGCGAATGTGTTCTTCTGTATCCTAAGGAAAAATCCAATAGTTTGCAAATTCTGGATGTTGAGCAGTTAAGTGTCATTTTCAGCCTTTCATTTTATTCTTTCCTTTTTGGAGTGTTGTCAAGCCTTGTCATGCACTTAGGATCTAGTTCACTAATAGGACCCAGACAGATAATTTTAAAAAGCAGCACTGCAAGAGGTGGTAACTTGGTGCAATGAAACTGATAATATGCTAAATTAAGAGCTGATTTGGAAAGAAAACCATCAACCACATTGGCCCTCCAAGTACAGAGCTGGAATACCCTCATCCAAAGTATTTGAGCTCACGGTGCCATCTTTATTAGTAAGGGACCACAAGGAGTGACATCACCCAGGAGTCCTTTCAGCAAAACAAAAGTATCTTCTGAAGTGTCTGTTCACTGTTCGACTACATCAAATCACAACTTCTCTTCAAACACATTGATGGGCAAAAAATACTGCTTTACTGCAATACTGGGAACTGTATTCCCACCCCACATTTTAAAAAAGAACTAATTTGCTTCTAAATTCTTCAAATCAAGATTTTGTACCCTGTAAATGTTGCCTGGCATCATAGGAGGCAATATACAGGAGGCCTTATACTCTAGATAAGGAACAAGTTAAAGGTTTATTTCATACTGAAAAGAGAAGAAACGAAACACAACCTTTTGGCTGTGGAGCTGAAGAAGGCTCCACAGCCGAAAGGTTGTGTTTCCCACATCCCAAAAAATGGGATGTGCCAATATTCACATAATGCTGTAAACCTTTAAGACAAATGGATTGCCTTCTATCCACCAAGGGATCAAAAACAAATAAACAGAGTTTTGTTGGGAAAGAGGTGGTCACATCTGGGTTATTCATACTAACCTCCCATTACAAGGCAAAGAAAACAGCGCTGAACTGTATATTAATTTACAGTGCAAATACACTTTGCACTTGTGGTTTGAGGCTTTTATATTAATAAAAGCTCAGGCTTCATAAATAATTATCAATAGGTTAACAGGGCTCTCAAAACACTCTTAAGGGTCTTGCCAGGCTACACCAACAGTTCATCAATGATCAGTTCATCACTCTCACTGTAGGCAGTTCTTAATCTTTTCACAGAATATAGTGAGGAGAACTGTCTTAAAAAATGCTGAGTGTAAGAACATTGACAAGATGTGTCTGCATAGATTAAATAAAGTACTCAATGCCAAAGGCTAATTTTCAGGATTTTTTTATGTTTGAAGAGAAACTGTTAAAAACTAGCACTGATCATCTCTTGCAGCATACTGAGCTTTCCTGGCAAGAAATGTGGTGTAATTAACAGTTTGGATAGAGACCTTGATAAAAATTAACCCATTTTTTTTCTGCTGGTGATGTTACTGTAACACTAAAAGAACTGTAACATTTGAAGTAAACAGTTTAATAATATGGGATAGGTGATTAGTGATCAAAAACTATAAGCATGCTAAGTTAATATGTCACACAGGTTTTTACAAGGGAAGACTTCAATAACATGCCCCATGGGTAAGAACCAGCTCCAAGAGAATTGGATAATTTTAGAAAACCTGACACTGAGGCTCTACAAAATCAAAACCAGATTAAAATCAGTAAATCTAATGTGGTCACTGCACATTTTCCCACTTATACTTAAGAAAATGAGCAATGGTACTCAGACCACCTACAGCAGCTTTGATATTTCAACACTCACTCAGAAAGGGCACAGTACAGTTTGGAGAACTTCTGTACATGTGTAACACCAATTCATAAAAAGGGAGATAAAACGTAACCAGTTTTTGTATGATATACATCATAATTTTAATTCCGATCTGATTCTGATTTAGACGCTGAGAGGAGGAAAATACGCTGTGTACTGTATATTGCATGTTTACAGGTTACATATTTGAACTCATCTGGACAATATGTGGAAAGAGATATATCATAGTAACTGTATGTTAAGATCTCATTATGTTTGGGTATCAGTTCTGGTTAATCATAGCACAAACATGTATACTGTATTATAGTCTTAGAAAGATTTCAAAGAAGAACAGCAAGAATGATTCCAGTTCTTAGGAGTTTTTTGTAAGATCTAGAATTAAACAGATTGAGAGGAGTTTTCAACCAAGTACCTAGAACTATTAAGGCTTTAAAGAGGGTCAATCCAGGGATCTGTTTCACACTCAGGATTACAGGACAAGGATACAGGATTATAACTGGACAAAAACAGGCTGGATACAATTTTAGATTCACTTAGATATTAAACCACCAAATGAGCAACATTGCAATCATACAGTGTGTCCAGGTTCAAAACAATGATACTTTTTAAAAGACACAGCATCAAACACTAATTAAAACAACCTAAAGACTGATATTTAATCTATTCAACAATAATATCACAAATGTTTCATCACAACACAGCTTTTAATAATCAAGATAATAACAAAATAAAGCTACTGAATAAAATTCCACACTGCCACACTTAAATATATCTCTTTTTTGCAACTTGAGGAGTCTTTTTTTGTTTCAAAAGAGTAATATAGAGATATGGAAAATTCTTCAATTAAAATGGCCCAGAATCAACATTTCACAAGGTCAATTCAATGTAGTGTTTTTCCTTGTCCATTACAACCTGAAAAGGAAGTAAGGAGCTTATTAAAATGTCCATGGATGGATCACTTTCAGCCTAAATTCGGGGAACAACGGAAACAGAAGCAATGATAATGAACTAGTTCACCTTTCAGTCAATCAAGTGTCCAGTGATTCAGAATGGAATAGTGGCTACATCCCATAGATGTTACCCTTTTCATTGTTACTGCAGTTTCATTAGGACAATCTCAGAAATTACCTTACTCGAAATTTAGTTATTCAATGTGGAATCGCTCTTCAGACAAACAAGTCATTTTTTTCTGATGATGATGAATAAATACTTTTATCCTATGAAGCATTCTTGAAGTTGTAAAAGTGCTATGCAGTATATTGTTATATTACCGACGGAATTAATGTACTACTTGGGAAATCCAGTAGCAAAGGCATAGAATGCTTATCCCCCTTTTCATTCCTAACTCAGCTTACGCAGCAACTTAACATGAGCAGGCATTTTGATATTGTAAAAGCATTCATTTTTAATCTGAACAAGCCTTACAAGAAAGAGTATCATAAGCTGAACCTTGCTGGTGCCAAAATGTGTTGCACTGCTTTGAAGAGATGATGATCATCCAGGGGTTCAAATGCCAGGCCTCGGAGAGCTCTAATTCTAAAAGTGACAATCTGGAGCCACAGCGGAGCAGTACTTTCATAAGATACTATCACTCCTTCTTTGGGTCTGTGTCTAAATTGACGGTTGGAGGAAATGTTTACCCATGCCACCTCTGGGACCTTGCTGTCATACAGCATAAAATGTAAAATATTTTCAGCTCGTTGGTGCCGCACACCCATGAAGACATTGGTGGTGGTTTCAGAACTACTGGAATTCAACCACCAAGGCTGAGTGTGATGACAGAATATGGAATACAAAAACAATGTTTTGCCAATACAGGTATACAGTATGTTTCACAGAAAAGCAGAAAGGTCACAGATGACAGGAAGTCATCGGGTTTGCCACGTTCTATTTCTCTACACAAACACAGTACAGTAAACCCAAAAAGCACAGGCACCCCAAACTGGAATCAAACCCAGGACACACTGAGCTGTGAGACAGAAATGGAGAACCACGGGACCACCCCCTTGCAGTGAAATCAAATTCTGCTGAATTACAAAGGATGAATGATGTTTTTAAGGGCACATTTTTTTCATCAAGACGTGCTCAAACTAAACACGTGCATGGATGAAATAAGTTCAATGTCAGCAAAAAATGCACAGAAAAATCCACACCTAAAATATGTTAAATATTTAACATCTTATATAAAAAAACTCTTGTAAAACTGATTCGTTTGAGGATTCATGTTTAAATTACAATATTAAAAATCTGGTTTTACATCATTTGTAGAATGGGAGATGTAATTAAAAGGGGGTGAATACTTTTGCAAAGAAACAAATCAGCTGATGCATCCGAATACTAATGTTTTGTAACTAAATGTGTTGTTGAGGTGGAAAGAAACTTGCTGACTAAGAATTAACATGGCTGTTGCCACATTGCTGCGCCTATCCAGTGGAAAGTGGTCAAACGAACTAAAGAACTTTATTTAGTGTGCTGTCTTGATTCTCCATTTTGCTTTAGTTGCATTGTTAGCAGAGTATTTGAAATATTTACGGCAGAAGTAGATTTTCACCATATAAACTATCTCTACAGCCAATTTTTCACATCAGTTTGTCTAAAATCATTTGCCTTTGGTTTGGTTACAAAGCCCATGAGGACAGAATCCAGCATTACTTTTTATTTATCAAGGCAGCTTGTAAAATGATTGCCCCTCCCTCAAAATTCAGCTCGTTTAACTGCTTCAGAATATGGCAGGCACAGAGTATTTTGAATGAATTACTGGCCTGTCTGAATCTCTTCAGCCAGCTTTCTCCTCTCTCTCAAGTTAAAAAAAATAACCAGTTAAAGGTAGAATTCAGACACGAATACTCTGTTGGCAATCTTCCTATACATATTTCTAAAATTATTGTACATCTTTTGCCTTTTTGACTCCTGACATAAACAAATGAAGATTGGGATTGCTAGCATAAAAATGCATTTAATTAAAAAGATCCAGTACTGAAGTTTACTGATTCATCTGGTTAAATTCACTGGCATTTGATGTAACACACCTCAGTGTCTTTGAAGACATGTGGAAATCTATTACATTGAACTCGCTGCAATTTCCTAGATGACACAAACAGAAAATGGTCCACCCTCCCTTCTGAAAATGAATCAAAACTGGCGTATACTAGATGGAATTTCACTGCTTTTCACAACTTAAATTGTGCTGGTCTCCTGACTTAATCTCCTACAGTAATTTTAAACCAGGCATTATGCCACGCCATACATGTGACTCAAACAAAGGCATCGATGTATTAATGAGTCTAATTAACACAATGGGAACACATCTCCCTCGGCCAGGATTTCAAAGGAGACCAGCTGCAGGTATAAGGGTTAATAAGATCTTGCCAGGCAAAGCCAGGGTTTCAAAATAAGGGACATTCTACTTACAGATGCACAGAGACACCCCCACTAACACCAACACCCCCTTATTATGACAGGTTAAGAGTTACATGCTGTGCATCACATTAATGCTGAAAGTGACACCAGTGGCATGCCACTGAAACGGACTCTGATGGGCAGCGCCAACCACAAAAAAGGCAAACAGGGCCAGAGCAGAATAGGTTTCTACAGGAGCAGCTGCAGGATTATGGTTTAATATAAAATGCACACAACACTCAATAGTATTATAACAATAAATCGTCCAATCTTTGGTGAACCCATGCTGTACTGAAAACCCCATGTGATGCACTTGTCTCTGGCCCCAGTGTCCCATGGGAGTTCTAATAAGCTCCTTTATTTAAGTTACTTATATTACAAGAATGGAGCCATGGTGTGACTTTCATCTTGAAAGAAAAGAAACCAAATAAAAAAAGATAGAAACAGAAAAACCGGAGGGGGAGAGGTGGAAAAAGGGAGGGTAAAGAAAAAGATAGTCACTGAGGCCATATAACATGTTGGTGAAAGACACACATGCCATTCAGCAGATAAAATCAGTTACAGAAAAGAAATGGTAGGAAAAAAAATGTTTCCACTGTAAGAAGAGTAATACATAATTTCAAAACATGTAAAAAATGTCTCAAATAATTAAGCCAGAAAAAGTAATTTAAGAAAAAAGCACAAACCTTTCTTTCAGTTCTCCTTTCTGGTCCAGTACAAAAATACACTGACTAGACTTCAGGATGTCAGAGAGGCTGCAGTATCATTGCAGCAAACAAAATTGGATTCTTTTCAGCTAATCATAAGCACTTCAGGTTACCCAACAATAGCCCAGAAAAGAAAATAAATAAGAAGACATAAGATAGTTTAGGAAAGCAGCCAAACACTAGCAGACAGAAAAAACTTCAATAATGACATAACTTAGCAAAGTATTCAAGTGTAAATTTCAGGCAAACCATTTGCAACTAAAGAGTTATTTTACTTTTTTGAAAGCTCAGAAGAAAACATGTCCTGACAAAACACTTATGAAACAAAACAATGCATCATTTTCCATGCTCACAAAAGACATATTTTTAGTGCTATACCACAAGTCTGTCCATCTTTGTACCTGTCCCAACTATCCACTGCCTCTTTGCTCAAAATAAGAAGTCCCCCATCAGCTGCAGCTTTCTAAAATGCACAGAGCAACATTTAATGTAATGAAACATTAGGCTCAATAAGATGTGAATAAGTGCAAGACAAAGATCTATTATCTCCCTTAAAAGTCGCTTAGCAATCCTCACATGCTATTTTTTTTTTGCCAACAGCGTCAACACCAAGTCACACAATCATTCTGTCATCTACTGTTGAGTCTTTCTAAACAGTCTAGCACTGGTTTTCAATTTCATCCAGGTTAAGAACCTTCCCTTTGGAGATTCACAACGAATGGAAAAATATGCCTGATTGATTGTCCCGGGCTCATCCGTGATTTGTGAGGTGTTCCTGTGTTCCAGGAAATGTTGATCTCACTTTACCAGTCTATCTGTCTGGCAGTGCACAATATGGCTATGATGCAATAGGTCACAAGGGGATAAAAAAAGATGAATACTTATCACTTTTTACTTTTATTTTTTCAGAAATAAGAATCTGGTAGGCTCTTGAATGGATTCAAGAGTAAGTAATGACTTCGTGAACCTACTTGATTGTAAATCTGAAAGATGTTACAGAATTATGCCCTGGAAATATGTAGTTGGATCAACTCATTAAATCCTTTGACAGAACAAACATCAGATAAGAATTCTAAAGATGATACCATTAAAACTGTGTGCACTTCTCAATGTTAACATTAAGCTATTATTATTCTTTGTATGTTATAATTTGTGTTTTTTCCACTAAATATTTAAAATACATTTACTGTAAAAAAAATCCCAACAATACTTTGAAGTGATTTCCTGATTCTTTAGTCCATTTTAAAGTTATTTCAAGTGTATACAAATTGAAATTATTTAGTGGTAAATATACAGACATTTAATCAATGTGTGACTCAGTTATTGGTCACTGAGGCACAATCACAATCAGACATTGGGCAGAATGAGTCACTGCTAACCCTAAGGAAAAATGTTCCTGCTAGAAAGGAGGTAAGCATTTATAATTAGACTGAATAAAGGAGGGATCTACAGATTTGATAAATGACAAACCTTGAACTCACCAATTAAAACACGAATGTCACCAATGACAAAAAATGATTTATATTTATCTGGGCAACAATTGAACACACCAACACTTTCCTGTAATCAGTTATCACTTATGCTAATTCAGCAATGAATTTCCAGTCTTCTTTAAAACAAAAGATATTGCCATAGATTAAACTCAGAAGAAATCAAGAATGTTTATAAACAAGAGGTCATTTGACTCATCGACCTCATTTGTTTGCTAGTAACTAACTGAACCTAGGATCTTGCTCAGCCATTTACTTGCCTTTTTTCTCTTATCCTGGTATCACGTGCAAACTTTAGTAGTTTGCTACTTACTCATAATCTAAATTAATACCAAAGAGAAAGGGCACCAGTTTCAAAGGAGAGAAGAGCATTCAGCTCACCTACCCCATTTGGTAATAAGTTGTTAATTGAACCAAGGATTTCATCCAGAATTTTCTTTACAAAAGCCAAAGAATCAGCTTCAACAACATGGCTAGGTAACATGTTCCACACTCACATAACCTGTTGGGTAAAGTCACGTCTTCTTGAAAACTTACATTTATTACATCACCACACTTTTAACCTTCGTCACTTACTTGTACTGTTCTCTATTCATCAGCCAGTTTTAAATCCTTATCCAAATACATATTGTACATTGCCTTGAATTCTTACCATCTGCAATTTGTTCATTAATCTTTTATGAAGGGCACTATCAAACACTTTTAAAAGTCTAAACATACATTACAGTACAATGTCACATGCTCTTTTTTTAGAAACCTCATGTTGGCTGGCTCATGTCCTGAATTACTTGTAACGATTTCCTTTCTATAACTAAATCCTCTTTTTAAATGATTTTGTAAGGCGCCTTCTTTCTCCTAATTTTTCTTAATTGATAGCACAAACCATTTTGTCCACTGGTTTCAAGCCTTTGGTTTACATTGTCTTGTAACTATTCTATTATGTGCTTCAAGCTGAGTATCTTTGAACTTTCTTTCCGTTTCCTACTGATTCCGTATCTATTCTGTTCCATTCTACTTCTCTAAAGCTCTGCCTCATGTGCTCATACAGTAGTATGCTGCCTTAAATTGTATATGTTTGATCTGTGCTCACATAGGTTCACATTTTCAAAATATATTATGATTACAATTTACACAGCTGGGTATGCTGTAGCAATCTGGGTAAAGTACCTTGCTCAGGGGAATAGCATCAGTGTTCCCACCTGTAATTTAAACCCATAAGCCTCCAGTCAAGAGTGCAGAGCTATAGCCACTATTCTGCACTGTCACCTTTAATAAATCTATGGATTACGGTGAAGAATAACAATATTTATTATTTGTTGTTTCTCCCCCTACTAGCCTATTTGTACATGGTTTTTCCAATCCCTTAAAAGGCAATATATAAATCACCAGTCATAAAACTTCATATCAGTTATAAAAATGCACTTAATGTTCAGTTTATTATGTGTTTTTTTTCATTCTTTTTGAATCCTCCTTTTAGGATTACACATGTAAGAACGTCCTTATGATTTCTTCAGTAACAGTTCATGGTCTCGTCTGGTAACAAAATACTGCAAGTGTATGTTATTGTCATAACCCTGTAAAAAACAGATGCAAAAATACTGGCAATATTCCCAGAGCATTTATGCCTATGAACCACTTCTGAAAGGAAAATGAGAAAGCCTCACGGAAATAATTCTCTGCAACACCTCAGGGAGTTAAATTACAAGTACCTTCATCCACACTAATTGTTGTTTAAGTGTTTTGTTTTATTTTTCCTAAAAAAAAACTACTGTAAGAAAAAAAAACAGGACTAAAAATAGTACTCTGTGTGTAGCTTTGTCAAGACTGCCTTCGGTGCTGTTAAGGTATTACTGAAGGCTATATGCAGTTAAACATGAATAATGAAGCATAGTAGTAAAAACATAATCTGTTTGATTCAAACAACTTCATTTGCTCATTCACTAAGAGAGATGATGTTTATCTCCTTTCAGTATTACTCTGTGAAGTTTGCTTGACAAATGATGATTGCAAACAATCAGTAGTAAAGGGAAATTAAATCTGTTATCAGTCAGCATGGTTTAGAGAAGATCTAAATTGCATGGTGCCCCTGTACTTTAGAAAAAAGGTGCCATGTACCCTGCCAAGATAGCTTTGCCTAATCACAGGGAGTGTATGACTTCACATTCCAAACACCCTTCATTTCAGAACACTTCACAGTGTGCTGTCAAGCTCACCATTAAAAAATATGCGCATTTCATTAAGGTTATTTTGCAAGAAATGTGTTGACTCATTGTCTCAGAACTGCAAACAAATAGCATCATTTTCCCCTATCTTTCCTCATCTGAATTCTTCCTCAGTTCCTGGTACCCTTTAGGAAACTTGACTGCCCTTCTCTGCCAACACTCACCATCTCACGATAACACTATTGCCCAAGAAGACATGGCAAACTTTCTTTCATGGACAGAGAGCTAAATAATAGTGTTTGGCACTTTCCTAAGGGAAGCTTACTAAAGATTTCCTCAGAGATTAATCAGTCAGAAAGAATATTTGCATTGTTGCATTGTCACTTTAGATTGGGTCAGTATCTTAAAGAGGAACAGACTTATTCTCGAAAGTTGTCCAAAACTTTACAACCTCAAGTTGTTTCAACAACCTCTTGTTTTATCGAAAATAAATGTAATAATTTGCATGCATACTTATATTATTGTTCATCTGTATTTTACTTTGGACTATACAGTGCCTTGTAAAAGTATTCAGACCCATTAAGAAAGTTTCAAATGCTGCAAAACATTTAAGTGGTCTGAATACTTTTGCAAGGCATTGTGTATTTTATATGTTGTGTCATATATTTTATATAGTTTATCATAGTTTTGAATTTGGATATCAACTGAGAATATTTTACACATATTTTTACACATAAATCTGTTGCATAGATATAACGTGTTGGAAAATATGAATGAAAATTATACATTTTTATTCTATTGAAAATTTCCAAATTAAGAACAATGTTGTCAGGAAATACATATATTGCAATTAACACTTACAATGTAGATGTACTAATGCAATATATCATAGAAATGCTCCAAATTCAAACCAATTGAAACCCAACTCTAACTTGATTAAACTGCATTGCATAGAATGACTTCTTTCCAGTCATTTACTTTTAGAGATAAAATAGAAATTTAAGCAAATAGAAGCAATTTAAATCAAATTAATTTAATGAGGCGGGTGATACATTTTTTTCCTTTTTTTACGGTTTTCACAAGCTCAGAAATTTCAGTTTCTAAGGATGAAAGAGCACAACACCAGTTGCTTTACACTTGCGGGCCATTCCGCTGTTTAATTCAGCGAGAGCTAAAAAACTAGGCTCGTAAAGATAGGTGGAAGAAAAGGGTATGGCCAAACGCAGTTCTTGTGCAACATGGGAAGCAATTTATCTGAACTTAGTTACACTTCAGTTTTGAAGTCTGTTTCTATGAAGGATATAACACCACATCATTGTTAAACAGAACTTGCACCAGCTTCCAAACAGGATTGTCTCAGGTGGCATCTGGAAAACAGTGCAAGAACTGTCCAGCAAGGCAATCCAAATGAGACATAATTTTGTTACCTTATTTTAATCATGTTGACCAAGATAGATTTTTGCAGCTAGGAGTTTGTTAAGATGGGGGGAAGGATAAAACGTGTCCAGCTTGAGTTGGTGCTTTCAAAGCTCCAAGAAAGTTCTGATGGCATCTTAGTGATGCGATGGTCTTCTGTTTCTTCCTTACAGCTTCAAACTGAAGTCGTTCTTTGCCTTTTATAGTTTACATAGTTTTATAGAGATTTCTTGAAAAATATTTAGAAACAAAAACCATAATTAAACAAGGAACCTTCACCCATGTACAGTATGTAAGGACAACTAGACTATTTGAATCATCAGCGAGTGTAGTCGTGACGTGACAAGAAGTGGCCAGATGACTTACAGTATGTGTCCTGGCGGTCGAACGTGAGGCTAATCCACACACAGGCTTGGGTCACCCTTTCGTTAAAAATCATTTTCTTTCATTTCTTTCTACATACACAGGTATGCAAGCCCTTGCTCTTTCTTCAGCAATGAATAATTTCAACAAATATTACGTTCTACTCCACTTTTTAACATTTGGATTAACAATTCGAATGGATGCGAATGCAAGAGGTGATTAAGTGCAGCTGAAAATGTTTATTTCAGTGGAATTCAATATCAAATTAGGTTTTTTTTTTTCTCATGGCCTCACACATTCCCGGGAAGCATTTCAGTTACCTTCCCATCCCCTTTCCGCAGGGCACGCCACCTAGTCTGGGAATCACTGGATGAGTAAAACTGTGATGACCTCTTGGGAAAGACAGTATACTACTATAAAGGCAGAATTACGCTGCAAAGTTGGGTAAAACCATCGCAGCACAAATGATGCATCCACTGGTAAATTATGTTGAAACTGTACTAAAAGGAGAATGAAGGAAATACTATTCATCTTGTCAGTAGATGAGAACTTTCAGAATTTATAGATTCTAATTCAAATTATTTTAATTATTAAGACTTCCATTTGCTAGTATTAAACAAGTGAAATTATTGTTGCTTTGCAGTTTGCTGTTGGCATTTTGCTAGTCAATAATGAGGTAATGCAGACAACATTTTGTAATATTTAACATCAATATGTAATATGAATGAACAGTATGAGCCACGAATACAAAAGTCACTGTAAGAAATGCAAAAATAAAAAGCCAAGAGCCTGTCTTTGAAATTGACAGACTTACATTATACTAAATATATGTTTTACGTCTAATGATATTTTCCTAAAGTTCGTCTGGCATCAACACACAACATAAAGACGTTGTTCAGTTTAAATTATGCATTTACATACAAAACCTTTTTTCAGCAGTGTTTCATGCTTTACATAAGCTTAGAGAAGACAAATCTGAGTTGATTACTTTTGCTTACAGAGTGTTACCAAGGCACAACAATAATGCTTTGGTTATACAGTAATTAGCTCTGTTTGGCATGACATATTAAACTGATCTTTGGCTTCTATACAATGCAGCATCAGTAGAGCTAATGATGTAAAGATTTGCTCCACACTCTCTCTCTACTGAACCTGAAAAGACCAAATCAATCTTGAATCACTGAGCTGTCAGCAATCAACATTAACATAAAGAAAATTATTATCATCAATTTATCTGACTGACACTTTTATCCAAAGCAACTTACATTTCTACCCATGTGTACAGCTGGCCACTTTATTGCAATAATCTAAACAAACCCCTTGCTCAAGGGGAAAAACACAGCACTACCCCACCCACAGTTCAGGCCTGCCACCTTCCAGGCATGGGTTTGGAGCCCAGACCACTAATCCATACTGTTTCACGGTGCAGATTACAATCTCATTAAAGAAACAACTCAGCTGCAGTCATATCACTAGCAAGCCACAGCTAAAAAAAAATCAAAACAGAAGAAACGATGTGTGTAGAATGTTAAACCTTTAAGATTGTTAATCACACACAGCAGCTTCCATTAAAGCTCTATTAATGACCCAATTTACACTTGTTGCTGCATTAATCAACTTTTAGTGCTGTGATCATGGGGCTTTTATGTTTGGTTTTGGCAAGCTCGTGGAACACCATGTCTCCAATACATAAAGAGTCCCTTGCAGAGTTCTGAGAAGCCTGAAACAGAGAGTGGGAAACACTTGGTCAAGATGTGGAAAACATTTCATTACATGCTGTTAATTTGGGAAGAACTGGAATTTAAAATAGAGTGCAGAAATAAAAAGAGCATGCTGGGCTGGGTGTAATGTGGATCAATGTTATAAGTCAGCCTGCACAAGTTACTATTCCCCTGGGAAGAGCTGGAAATGGGCAACTCTCCGGGCCAAAGGGAGAACTGTAAGTACAGAAAGGGAGAACTGTAAGTACAGAGTCCCTCTTTACTGTATGTTACCGTACCCTTTTACTGTATATTTAATTGCCTCAAGCAGTCCATAACTTTGAACGCACAATTCTATAAAAAAAAAACAATCCTGACACGTTTCCTCGCTTAGCAGTGCTTTCTTCAATGTGCAAAGGCGCACATTTTAAACACACAACAGACGGCTAACACTTTTTATCACAACCATTCATTTGCTGTCTGCCATTGGATCATTTACCTTCTGCACAGTGCATTTCACATTTTATTTATAGCTGATTAGTTTGCATCCCATTACTTTGCTGCCGCCCAATAAATCCCTCTAAGTATTATGCTTTTTTGCTACTTCTGGCTGATTACAAAAATAATCTAGCACTTTAACCATATGCTCCTTTTCTAATTGGGGTCCAGAGACGTATTATTTCGATAGCTCCACTTGCAGCAGTTTATGTTTCACCGCATCACCCCTGTCAAAAACCAAACGAAAATGTGAATTACCTACCCGTGAGTAAGCCAGTGGTTTTTGAATATGGATGACTGGCATATGCTGGTGCTCAGAACCTGTCTTTGTTATTGGCATAGCAAACAGCAGAGATTCATCCTTAAAAAGAGCTTGTGTTTTTCAGAAACACCATATGGCAGCCACCACTGCAATATGTGCTTCTGCAGTGAGGTCTTTACTGCCCAGGCCATTTTAATGCCATGTGTACATTGACAATGGAAGCAGAAGAGCCAAAAAACAGAAAGGAGTTCTGGAAACAGAAATAGTTCAAAGGAGGAAGAAACTGGACTGAATTGCGGATCGCTCTAATGGATTGGGTAGAGAGGTCACAAGGTTACCCCTATGGCAGCTGAAAATTAGTCCACAGTTAAGAAAATAAGTCCATTAGACTTGTCCATTAGGCTTGAGATGGGGGGAATGGGATTCTAACTAAGAGGGAACATAATTTCTAAGAACATCTGCAACGTTTTTTAACAAGATTGCAAAGAAAGTGTATCATTATTGGGCCTCTTTAAACTCCTATTAAAATACTAGGGTGGGCACAACTGGTGACAGACTACAGTGGCTTGAATGGAACAGGACAAGTCATTTTGTGATAGGTCAAAGGGATAAATACTCTAAGCCAAGGGTTCTTCAACCCTGATCACAGGCAGCCAGCAGGTTTTATATATAATCACTACATTGTCAAATTTTAAAAACCTGCAACAATTCATCTATGATCAATTAAACAGAGGATTGGGTAAATGAAGTGAATTAAAAGATCATTTGGAATAATGAGAAATCAGATTATCTTTCAGCCTTCAAGAACCAGAGTTCCCTTAAATGAACAAATTACTTGCTTAATGACTTGATTGATAACTTCTAATTGTTCCTCATGTTTAGAAATTGGCAGATTTAGAGTAAGACTAAGTGTATTGGGGGTTAGGATTAGACCTCTGCTCTGGAGTGCAGTTTTAGATAATGCTAAAATAAAAGTGACCATGAAGATCCCTTCTTCTTTGAAGATAATACATTCTGCACCTTGAGACTATTGTAGCAAGATTACTTGAAGGTGCCTATAACCTATAATCTCTAAATAATGATCGGGCAGAATCCTAATTATAGTGTACCTACAGAACTGGTTTTTGACTTTTAAAAAGTATAGCCTTGTACTATACAACACAACACATACATTTTCCTAAAATGTTGGACCATTTTGCACAATACTGGCTTTTGCACACAAAATACTTCTGACAGTGTTCAGAAATCCTTTAGAACAAAACAATGCACCTCAAGATCAGCTGCAAAGAGTATTATTTTAACAATAGAAATACATATACTGTACAAAGCTGTTAAGAAAAGGTTTGTTCTATTTAACTGGAATATTGCATTCCAATTCCAATTCTTGATTTAAAATCGCATTCATTGAAACCCAGCAAACTCGGCAATGACCCCAAATAGCCATAGAAAAATACAAAGGGTACTCCTAGCTACTATAATTCCACTCCTCAATCATAAATTAATTATGCATGTATTCAATTGAATTAATTTTGTTTAAATCTCAGGACAAAATATCAATTTAAAACTGGAATATGATAGCATTTTACTAAAACAATAAGTAAAACCATGAATGGCTTGCCAGAGGCTCATAAGTGAAGTTCCAATTAATTAAAAGAGGAGGTGTGATAGTAAATTAACATTATAGAAGGCCTGCAGCTAGCTGCTCCTCCCAAAAGGGCCTGCAGATCTGCTTAGGCAGAACTGCACATTTCCCAGCATTTCTTTGGTTCCATCACCCTCTTCTAACATTCAGATCTCACAGAGAAACATTCCTTCGATATTATTGCATATTTATGAAGACAGTACTGTGACTCAGCACACAAGATGGTTATTGCAATCTTCCCAGCTTTCTTCTCAGACAAATGCACAGTAAACTCTTTCCGCTGGGATCTGTTTTACCTCTCTTCTATTGGTCATGGACCAAGAATGTATTTTAATTCAGTAAAACACTGACGTGTCTAAGTGTAGAAATTAAATTGCTGGTTTTTCAATGGCGCACCCTCGTGACAGCCTGAACCTCTGTTTAAAAGAGCAGTTGACAAGGCATCCTGTTTCTGTGCTAAGACCTGGCAGATTTTTCCCAGTGTCACTGGACAGAGTTTTGACATTGAGGGGTCAGGGGATCTTTCAGTCAGTGTTGGCCCATTTTCTGTACAGTGTGCAGCGTGAAATGTAATCATCCAGAAAGAAATGCAATGTCTTTATTACTGCCCCAATGCTCAAAGCCTTAAAGGTCTGCCAGGCTCTCTGCTTACAACTCGAATAATGAGAAGGGTTTAATGAGATGGGGTTGACAACACCAGAATTAGGCTGATTTCAAATTTTATTACCTCCTATGGAGGGGAGATGAATGTGCAAGGCGATGATAAAGGAAAACTGAGCAAATCCTTCCACATGAGAAGCATAGTGAATAATCCCAGTCAAAAATTACACCTGTCAGTCAAATTAATAAACATGTTTAATAATCACACAACCAAGCCAACAGCCTCTCTCCCAAAAGAATGACAAACAACTCTCGTGCAATCTGTCCTTTCCCAAGCATTAAGAGGTTGGAAAAATGCCCGTCTTTATATTTGTACCGGAGTTCTGTTTTGTCTCCCTGATATACTGTCCAACTAAATTCAGTTACAAAAAAGCTTACAATAAAAGAAGCCGTAAAAGCAAATGGTTACGTTTGAAGATACAGAACATAATCAAATGTACAGACACTGTCTGAATGGGGGAAATGAAGGTAAAAAGTTTTAAAGAAAAAATAAATTTATCAAAAAAATGTTTAAGTGCATTATAATTTAGTATTGCTTGATAAATAGGCAAGGTAGCAAAAATTGTGCTTGTTCTGCAATTGAGATAAGTTCAATACTGTCCCCGCCGGAGCAGCCAAAATTAGAGACAGAATTCAGCAGGTTTTATGTTTAACCACTACATTGTCAAATTTTTAAAACCTGCAACAATTCATCTACTGTACAGGCATTCTGTAAAAGTTATAAAAATAAATGTCAGAACAACATCAACCCACAATTGTTTAATATACTGTATGAGCATTGGTGAAATGCATGTGGAAATTGATATATGTTTAAAAAGTACTAAATTATGCTGCACTGTGCTACAACATGCTACTGTTGCTTTTAAAAAGTAATAAAAACACAAAAATGTGCACCAAAGCAATAGGAAAACAACAGATTTTCTTTATCATTGCCAAGACCTGTGAGCATTTATGTAAAATTTATTTCTAGAACAAGTTTTGTAACAAATGCTATGTATAATATGTGAGTCATCGGAAACCAGAGCCTCTCAAGAGTTTAGTAGATAGAAAAGTAAAATGAACTACAGTAAAACAAGAGTGAGTGGCCAGCATTGCTGCTTTGCAGAGATGGGGCCCTGGGTTGAATTTCAGACCTGGGGTCCTATCCATGTGGAGTCTGTATGTTGTTTGTGTGAGATTCCTCCGGGTGCTCTGGTTCCCTCCCACAGTCTAAGGACATACTAGCAGGTTAATTGACTTCTGGAAAAATCGACCTGGTGTCAATATGTGTCTGTGTGTGCCTGCAAAGGACTAGCATCCTGTCCAGGATGTGTCCTGCCTTGCGCCTGGTGCTTGCTGACATACTGTAGGTTACAGCTCCCTCGAGACCCTGTATTGGATAAAGCAGTTAGAAAATGGCTGGATGGAAAATAAAACTGCCGACAAAATATCTACATCTGAAAAAAGTCTGCTTACACCTTGAGACAAAGGGTGTTTGCTCTTTTTGAATCTTCCCATTGTCAGAACCTGTCAAGAACCTGATGTTATTGAATCTCACAGAAAGTAGTCAAACGGGGACTTAAACAACAGCCAGACAGAGGGGGAGGGGGCAATAAAAAGAAAGTCAAAGTGTATTCATCAGACTGATCAAGTAAATTACAGATACAAAGTCTGAAACAGAGATTACACTCCATCTGTATGTATTCAAAACTGCCCATTATTATAAATATCTTCCACTTATTGTATGATAAAAATAGAAGAAAAGTACAGTGCTGCAGCAGTCATGGTTTTAAAAAATGCAACAAGCCAATAACCTCACCTCTTCACAAATTCTCCTCACGCTACAAAAGAGACAAGGGTCTCACAACTAAAACTAAAAACAGGTAATCAAAAAGGGAGAAATTCAAGGCGATGTTTTGCCAATCTAAAGTGCTTTGTGATATGCCAGGCTGTAAGCTTCATTTTAGTTTCTCAAAGGAAAGAAAGGACTCTTCATTATTTTGTGCTCATTGCTGTTCAGTGCATTATGAATAAACATTCTCTTCACTTACTCCTTAGGCATAATGAAAGAATGTGTCAGATTAAATGTTGCATGAATTAACTCTGCACACCCTTCACCTGGATTGAAATGACAGAAAAGAACTTGCTGTTTTAAAAACATACCTACCACAAAAGTGTCCCCGGAATACAAATCTCTGAGGCACATCAATATTTCAAGATCAAGGACTGTGCTAAAATCACCTTCGTCTGTGGGGAAATGATTAAATAACACAGCTCTATATATAAGAAACATCTCTACAAGTTTTTTGATATTTAGAAATATTGCATAACATTTTTCATCATATTACAAACAAATTGCAAAATGAACATGCTATGTCAGGAACCCAATGTAATGACAAGGTCAATATATTACACTCACAATTTGTTTGTGTAATAGTCTGCTATCACTGTCAGCACTTCCAAGAGAAAGCATACTGTAGTTTATCGGTCTCAGTGTCAACTCTGCATGTAAGAAGCCATTGCCCTCACACAAGCAAGTTTTTGTTTTTTTATTCTGCTCAATGAGCATCTACCAGAAACATGGCTATAATTACCGATCTCACACTGCAGTGCAAAACGAAAACTACAGCATCTGTGGACGTAATGACAGTTAAATGAACATCAAAATATAGGCTGCTTTATTCAAGGCTCTTGTTATATTAAGCAATTCCATTGCAGAGATACAGTATGTGAACTTTTTTTTTTTTTCTGGGCCCAGCATTATTGCTGCAAACAATTAATGGAGTGTTCAGTTGGCTGGCACCCATTATTGGAAATTTGTGCTGGCGAGTACTTGAGTGAGGGTAACAGATTCCCATTGGAATGTTCATCAGTGGTGTTTACTGAGATTCCATTAGAATGCACCCCAGTGATAATGCAACTGCTCTGTTGGCACATAGCTCACAAAGAATACAGTCAGCTGACAGGAAAAGTACAGAATATTGCACCACATTTATCTAAACCAACAAACCTCTTCCCTAAGAGCAAATGTCTCTAAAGATATATACCGTACTGATGCTGAGAGAAAGTGTGTAAAGGTCTACGTTTTACATAAATAGCCCATTAGGCACATGCATAATGTTCTTTACATTTTAAACAGAAAGGAGAAACTGTATGTGTAACAAAGGCGTTCTTTCCGGACCCTATGTGGACGACACAATCCGGGGTTGAGTTAGAACACATGAGGGAAAAAAGGCATGCAGGAATACGGGGATGAAAACAGGGGGGCGTGTCCATGAAGTGCTGGTGGTCGGGGGAGGTGTGGCCGAGGCAAACGATCCAAAACAGAGTCCAATGCGAAATCGAGGACAAAAGCTCCAAAGCCAGGCGGTCCATCCGTGACTGACGGTTAAAAACGGGAACTGGGCTAGAACCGGTGGGGGGAATGGGAATAGGAACAGAAACTTATAAGCATAACGGAGCCAGGCGCATCCAGGTCCCGGGCTCGCACAATACGGGAATCAATGCAGAGTCCCGAACTGAGTGGGCGTCTGGCTTTTCAGGGGGGCTGGACGGAGGCTGGAACAAGGGGCAGGTGCACAAAATCAGGTCCGAAGTGCAAGAGTCGGAGCGCCCTGAAGGAGGAGGGACTACAATCGTGACAGTAGTATGTTTGTTGATTATTTGAGATGGAATAACAAAATACGGGGTCAGTGACATAAAAACACAAGGTGCACAGTGGTTGATATTTGAGTTAAAATTGCCAGAAATTGTTAAGAGTAAGACACCGTTTTAACAACTATTACAAAAATTTCATTTTAACAACTATGTGAAAGAACTGGTGATCACCTGGTTACTATCTGAATGACAGTTCTGCTCAAACCAGCTGTATGAGGAACAGACAACATCTGGGAAGACCACACTAGCCCAGGACAATCACATATAGCATGAGAAATTCCCACATCAGCAGAAATGAAATGCATATCCTGATGAAAATAATCCGTTACATGCTATGAGACCCTCCAGGGATAACATGTTAGCCACTGAGAGAAGGTAAACCACTGAAGCGAAGTAAAAATTACTACAGTACAGTATGTGGGGACAAATCTTTTTTTAACACAATAATGTTTTTTGGTGCAGACTGAGAGCAACATAATGTTCTGCAATCAATGAAGCCCTTGAGCCCAAAATTTTAAAATTCTTGCAGGCCAAGTCAAATTTTGGGAGAGGACTATCCAAAATCATACAGCTGTATTACCCTCAGGGAATTCATACCTGATACTAATACTTGTAATACTGCCTCTCATATCTGCAGTGTGTCATGTTTTATACTGAATCAACAGTGAGACTCAAACTATGGGGACACAAGTGAAAACTACGAGAGAGTGCTTTAAGAACAAAAAAAACTGAAGTTTTTACATACAGGATTGTAAAAGCCTGGAACAAGCTAACCAGCCATCTTGTCAAAAGTCAACATGGCTTCTTTCATGAAACATCCAAATGAGATTCTCAGAACACTTAGGTACCATAAACCATACGAGCTGCACAGGCCAGATGGCCTCCTGTGTTTTGTAACCTTCTTAGATTTATATAATAATTCTTTAATCGGTATTTATGTTCACATTTGATGTGATTTTACTTGACATCTATAAAATACTGGATGAAATCCAATACACCTGAGTGTTGCTGACACTGAAAAAGTAGGTGTATGGTGATTAATATAATACAGCGAAACAAACTGAAGACACTTTTGACAATGGGAAAAAAGTTGCAATTAGATTATATGTACACTATGGGGACAGGCAAGAGGGGTCTCCTTCTGACTCCGGGAGGTGAAAGTGTGTGTGTTTCTGTCTGGTCTGCCAGTTAGTGAAATGAAATCCGTTCCCTTTCTGTCCCCAGGGAGCAGCAGGGTGGAAAGGTTGGTGAGTGTACAGCTCCCTGCTGTCAGCGAGGGCCTAGATAATGTTTGTTACACAAGACAGTGACTCGCTCCGATCAAAATAATGGACCTCTTACATCCACTGACCCCTCACCCTCATCAAGACAGCCACGTCAGGGCCACTTTTTTTATGTGGAACATAGGTGCTTTTAAGGACGCAATTGTTTCCAACCAAGTGGTGGAAAGTAACCTCAATTGAAGAAGGGATGGCCTCGATTTATCAGCTGAATTTAAATAATTTCTTCATGAGCCAAACATAAATGCGTGTTTCTGAAAATATGCAATTAACACAACATGTTTCAGACTTACTATCATCCTATTCCCCCCTTTCCAACCTTTGTTTCTCTATTTCTGGTCTCCTGTTCGTCCCCCAAGCCCATCTACATTTTATGGGTGACTGTTATGTCCCAAAGCTCTGGAATTCTGTCTATAAGGATATCAGTTGCCTTCCCTGAGTACTTTCAATTCAAGACTCAAAACTTTCTTCTTAAGAAAGGCCTTTGTTTAACTGGTTCTGTGTCTGCCCCTTCAATTTCCTGCCGTATTCCAAACCCTTACTCTAATTGTGTAATTCAGCTGTCTGCTCTCATTGTGTGCTTGTTTCTTACCGTAAAGCACCTTGGAGAAGCCAAATTTAAAGGTGCTGTAAAAAAAATAAAGTTCATTGTTAACATAGAGTAAACCGCACAGTGTAAATCCCAGCACTGTAAGTGAATGGTCCTGGGGTGATGAGACGAGAATTCATTTATTAAGGTTGGAGCAAATATAAAATGGGTGAAATATAAATAACTGCACATTCCTTCTTCATTAGGAGCCCCGGCTGGAAGGCTGAACCCCCCGCCAATGAATATCAAGGCAGCACATCAAATCTTAGTAGCTTTTTTCTACCACACATATATTTAAGCTTCAAAGACATGAAAAATAAGGTACGCTACTGTACTAGACACGCGCCTTCCTGAAAGTGAATTTTTTTTCCACTCTGTTGTTTCATCCACTTCTGTGCACAGTGAATAAAAGAGACATAAAAATTTCCACAAAACTGTTTCAGACAGTAAAAAGGTTTCCAAAGTGTATTTTAAGGCAGAACCCTACTTGATAAATCTTTATTGTGTGCAGGGCGAGTGACCCAGTTGAGAAATTTGCTTTATTGCTGCAGTAAGCTGCTGGTTTTCTCAGGGGACCTACAAAGGCACTGCATTGGCCAAAATAAGCACACCTGCGGTATGCATCACATCCTCCTTAGTCACATATGGGAAACAGAGAGAGATGACATCTGTTAACTGGGGATTGTAAATCACGCACGACAAGACATTGTAAATATAATTTTGACACTTAGAACAAAACACATAAGTCTGAAATTTCATTTAAAATCCCTTTATTCAAAGGGTGGACTGATAATCCCCTCTACACTAACCGCTTTAACAGAAAAACCTATTTTTTATACAATGCTAGATACAGTACATATACTGTATACTGTACATAGAGCATGCAAAATAGGATTTGCAAGACATATTACTACATTCTATATGATGCTTAGCCCTAAGGATTGTTACTGTCTTGCGGCTACCTGAAGATATGGTTTGCTGCATTAATCTGACAATACAATAATTCAGTTTTTCAGTCATACCCTAATTAGGCGTAGAAGCATAATCTTTATTATTTTAGTTTATTGGCTTAACTTGTCTGGCTAAGATGACAACAACCTAGCCATGAGAATGAGGGTGACAGAGCCCCATCGTTTTATACTGGGTGAGCCAGAGAGCTGCTGGAAGGCCAAAGATAGAGTGTGGTACAGAAATAAAACACACAACTGGATAAGATAGAATCGTGATATTTACACCTAGGTAAGAGGAAGCAAAATTCAGACTCATTCCATTAATATTAATCATATAATGCTTGCATTTGAACAGCACTTTGCTATGAAGATCGCCAGGAAAAGCAGACTGAAAATGAGAGGATCAATGAATAGCTCTTCTTACTCCAAAGAAGCACACCTCCACAGAAGCGCAGCACACCTCTAGGGCCATAAGCCACTTACAGAAGTGACATCAATGCCCTCTGAAATCTGAACAGTGAAAAACACTGCTGCAGGTGATGACCCGGACATCTGGGAGGTGCTATCTACTATCTAAGGAGTGGCGCTGTGTATGTTCCCAGAAGCAAGAATGAAATCCGGGCAGGGAGATCTGTAGGCGGAGAAGTGAGAATTAAATTGACCAGCTGAATCAAGCGGAAAAGTTAGGGAAGCCAGCTTTTGGCGCAAGTAGCCATGACATCTTGGGTCGCTGCCTCACCAACCCTTACTGTACATATACAAAATACAAAGCAATATATGTATAGAAAAAAGAATTTAAAATGTAAAATAAAAAAATACAGAAAAATATACCGGTAGAGAAATGGAAGTCAACATGAGCTTAGCATACTTTCAGTACCTGTGCTAAATCAATCGTAAATGAGGATTTCAATTTAATAACTTATCCAAAGGTTAAGTTTCACCATACTGGGGCATTGGCTTGGATCTGCGGTCTAGAGGGAAGAGTGCCACCTACTGGTCCACTAAAGAATCTTACAGAACCAACCTGATTGTCTTTAGAAGTCTTTCTTTCCAGTACTAGGCTGGCTGACCAGGTCCAGCCTTTCTGAGCATTTGAGATCTGAAAGAGAAGGTTCTGGGAATACCACGTGGTCACACTGCTGCGTCCATCCAATTACAGGAATTTCTTTTCAGTGAGAATATTTGTGCAATTCCTGCAAAAATCTTAACCAGCTGCCAACTACATCTTCCCATGGATGGATGGCTTAATTAAGAATAACGGGGGTCACATTGAGCATATTGTGAGCACCCCTTGACCTGCCACACTCCCAGATCGCTCATATACCCAACATGGAGCCTTGTGTTTATTTAATATGAAAAAGTAAGGGTAAAAATATGACTTCCTTCAGAATGTGATCTTTGAAAACAGATGCTACCTAACTTGTTCACAAACCTAATCCAACAATAGCAGGTGCATTCATGCCTGGAGACAGATGAACTGATTATTCATCTGGTACTTTCTGGAAGGAATATAGAAAGTGCTGATTGGAGCAACTTACAGTATGAATCTAAACCAACTGTGTGTACTATTATTGATTGCAGCACATGGAAAGATTCTAAGGAAAAACATGTTAATAGTCAGAAAGTTCTTCTCCCTCATACGTAACCATGGTTTCAGATTAATTAAAATAACACTAGTTTTACTTGCTGAATACAATGAATAACCTTTGCAGCACTGCTTAATTATAGTAGATCAAGTTTAGTTTTAATTTGATTTTTGGAACAATGTTCACGGCATACAGCACAGAGCAGTGAGCATAAAGTAATGCGGCTGTTCTTCAACTAAAGAGCTACATCTTTTCTAAACAACATTTTAATACTTGTTTATGATACTTCAGTTTTTTATGTGTGTATGTTCTATGCAGATTTTTATATACAGTATATATCACTATGCATATAATATATAGTGATATATACAGTATATTTATATATCAAGATTCCACTTCCTTTGTTGTTTACAAGGCATATTCCAAATCAAGCTCAACTCTACCTCTGAAGCTTCGTTCATGTTCACATGTGTTTGTATTTTTCAGAACATATGAAAGCTTACAGGTAACACATGTGAACATGAACGAAGCTTCAGAGGTAGAGTTGAGCTTGATTTGGAATATGCCTCTGCATGAGTTTATATGTTTTGCCCGTGTTTGTGTGGGCTTCCTCAAGGTCCAAAAGACACCTGAAGAAGGCTCCACGGCCGAAACATTGCTGTCTCTTTTCTTTTCAGCGTGGAATAAACCTTTACTTGTTCCTTATCAACCTATGCATGTTGACACAGCTACAGTACCTACAACCCACTCTGGTAGGTTGATTGACTTCTGTAAAACTATCCCCCATGTTAGTGTTTGGTGTTTGTGTCTGTGTGTGCCCTGCGATGGACTGGTGTCCTATCCAGGGTGTACCCTGCCTTGTTCCTGCTATCTGCTATTTGCCAGGTTAGGCTCCAGCTTCCCCTGCGACCCTGTACTGGATAAGGCGGTTTAGAAATGGATGGATAAGAATTATTTTAAACGACAGGAGGCAACTTAATCCATTGTTGTTAGTATCAAAGTGATCTGAGAACTTCATCCACCCATTTTTTTTTAAAAGGCCAGGGAATCAGGTATCAACAACATGGCTCGGTAGCTTGGTACATACAGTACTTCCACAACCCTTTGCATAAAAAAGTACCTGCTGTTCTCAGTTTAATGTCTGCCACTTTGGGAACTGTCAAATACTTACATCCCACCTCCCTGCTACAACCCCTTGAGAGAAAAGAGGGCAGGTTACATGTGTTCTTGAAAACACTTTCCATTAAACTATCAGCAGTTTTATAGGTGACAAGACCAGTAAGCAAACAGGCTATCATGGTACAAGTCTATCTGGTGCACAGTGATCTCAGGATTTCCCAGCTATAGTTATGCTTACGGAGAGCTATTGACCACAGTGAGTTTGAATAAAAACAGACTACAAGAAGCCTAGTGTATTCAAAGCAAAGCTTCTTACCAGCTCAGCCTCTTTAACAATAAGGCTGAATATTGTAAAGACTGTATTTTAAAAAAGCACATATTGAATTCGGGAAACTTTAATCAGTCAATTTTTGGATATTTTCATCCATCCCTATCAATATATGTATAGCTTTACAATATATTCATTATTTGGCTTAATATTTAGAAGTTATTGTAATGTAGGCAAGTAACGTTTCTAGTTCTCTGTGTGTATTTAAGCTTATTTAGAAACTCTGCAATCTGAAGCTCTCCAGGATAAAGGATACAGACTCCAGACCTACAGTAATAAAAGAGTACTAAAGAGAAAATATGAACTTTTGTGTTTGGGGAAAAATATTCTGCGATACTGCACGTTAAAAATATTGCAGAACTCACCACAGCATTTTCATCTTCTTCTTGACTATGAAAACAGCGCAACAATATTTAAATCACTAGAGAATACTGTATTACTTTCATGTATACTTTTATGTATTTGGTGCCCTGCATATTTTTTACACAGGCCAAAAGATACATGATCTGTTCTAGCCTAAATTAGATTAAAGCGTATTGGCTTCAGTCTTACACTTTTGAAAATCAAACAAGATCTGGTGTAAGTTTTAATAGTGCCCTGGTTAAAAATAATTTAAAAAACTGTGATAAATATTAAGCATTGATAACTGCCAATCCTTTAGAAAATACAAAATATGTTGGCCTAATGCTGCTTTTTTAAATAGGAAAAGATATTTTGTTGCTTTAATTTCAAAAGGCAAAAAAACACATATCAGACCATGAAAAATGTGTATTGGAATTTAAAGTTCCATGCTACTGTTTACATGATATAATTTATTTCTCTGGAATGGTGGAGCAGGTCTTCCTTTGCAAAAAAGAAGAATGAGGCCAGGAGGTTAAAACAGAGGCATTATTTTCTTTATTACCTCATTCCATGGAACCATTACTGTTGAAGAGAGCACAGATGTGTCACTCCACTGAGCTGGCCTGAAATTCAAAACCTGCATCATAACCCTGTTCCTCTCAGACCAAAGTTTGTACACAGTGCCTGCATAGCTGTCACTATGCATGGTAAATGTTAAATGAGCCTGACCTAAATAATTGCTCTCTAGTCTATGACATGGAGATGTGCACTTAAAATGTGTTTCTTTTTCTCCCTGTTATCTCTTTTCTGAAAAAGGTTGCAGTTTTTTAAGAGTATTTGAAACATATAATTATACAGTTTCTTAGACAATCTGAAAATAAATTGATTAGATATTTTAAGTGGAAATGCAAGTTATTATCATGCTTGTTTGCCTGAATATCGTTAACTTAATTTAAAAAAACACCTAAATTGATACTAAATGATGCTTTGACTGGATACCCCTTTTTAGGAGACTGCAATCCTGTTCTTTATACTTGTGAAGCCTATGGCAAAAGGTTTTGAGTTAAACAGGTCCCCTGACATGATTAATAGCTCTGCAGTTCAGGCGGAAGTATCCGTAATTGTGCCAGCTATAAACTGCAATTTTTTCCCTGTTTAAATGACCAGAAAAAAGGGATCTTTCATTTTTCTAACAAATAGTGCCTACACGGGGCTGGTTTGTCTTAGCTTTTTCCAGAGGTTTTACTGTATGTATCTCTTAAAGCAGCTATTTAAGGAATGGTTATGCTGAACTATTACATTTAGAGCACATTTCTGTTAAATTAATCAAGGTAATTTTCACATGATAAAAAATTAAGGCGAAAAAATAAAAAATATATATTCTAAAGCAAACGAAGAGAGGGGCTTTTATGAGGGGGGAAAGCAAAACACATTAGAGCAACCTAATACACTCTGTCTTTGCATGAGATGGGTCAGAGGGTAACAGGCATTAAAGCATAACGCAGGAAGCACTTACACTCCTAGTGGAAACTCATTACCAAAATGCACTCAGACATTACCACAATCAACAGTCCAATCAGGCTTGGTGTAAGACCGAGTCTTTGACAGTTAAATGACTTTCCTTTGCTGTCACCTGAAAATGCAATACCATTATAGCTAGGAAGATGAAGCAATCCTATCACAATGTTAGAGTAATGGTACATAAACAACTCTGGCGAAAGTGCAAAACCAATAGATAAATCAATAAATAAATACTCCACCAAGTCCAGTAATTGCAAGACCTATTGCTCTCTCTATTTATGTGCTCAAGTGGGAGATAGCTACTGTATTTACCAAACAGAAGCATTGACCACATTCACAACCAAAGCTTGTGGCAATGAGGCTTATTGTATAGATTTTGCTGCTCAGAAACTGCAACACATCCAAAGGTAAATTAAGCATGCTCACATCCCAGCTCTGAAGGATGCTTTTCACAATTAAAGGAGCATTTCTTGTGTGGAATAAATTATTCTATGATAAATGAAATGCGCTGCCACTTAGAGTCATGCTCAGGGATGCAGTTGAGGTTTAACTTTGGAATGGAAGGTGGAAAGTGCCAATGTTCCATAATTCCATAACCCATAAATGTTTTGTCACAGATAACCAGCAGCGCAACCTCCTAGTTGAGGTTGTGACTCTCATGGAAGAGTCTGTGTTTGAGTTAGTTAAGGCACACAAGTGTACCAGAAAGAGAACTGTTGACTTTGAGTTGAATGTAGAATGTGTAAAATGCTAGCTTCTAAAACATAAATGTATGTCAAGTCCTACAGATTGAAAAATAATAACAAATGAAAACCTGAGTTTAGGACTATTGCATCTCCTGGCTAATGTTCTAATTCCACACTCTACTGCACTTGAATACCATACGTACATCTGTATGTATGACTTTTTGAATTTTGACTGCTGTTTGAGAAAACATAAAAGCATTGATGTTGGAGCAGACAAAGTCAAAAAGACGATTTAGAAATTTAGGTGTCATTTCCCGGCAACAGAGTGCTGGTTTAACAAACCTGTAAATGGCCTGTTTAAGAATGCTTAAAAAGGCAGCCTCATTCACAACCCTAAAATAATTTCCTAGTAAACAAAACTGTGCCAGTTCTTCTGGAACAGAACCCAGACACGCTAATTACGATTGAAATGAAAGAAGGGAAGTAGTTGTGGTGTGTAAAGCGATTTAAACAGTCATGGTTTGTTTTGCTCTCCCTCAGCAATGATGCAGCACAGCTCCTCTCTCTCTCTTCAGTCTTTGAATGAAGCGCTGATCCCCATTGATACATAACACCCTACCATTTGTTCGTTGGCACAGTTGAATTAAACTGATTTAAGCATTAAGCGTCTAATACAGCTCACTCAGCCTTTTAATGTTATGGTTATACTGTAGTTCTGCTTTTGAAGTTCTATCATTAAGATATCACTGCTTATGAGAGCACAGAATAAGAATATTTTAATCCGTTCTGATTAGAGTCACACCAGTCAAATTATTAAAGGATGATTTAGCTTTTAAGAAGCCTTCTTTTTATGAATGAATGCAGACTTTGAATATTTTTTCAGTTAAATCCCATCGCAAAATACGTTCACTATGAGGACAATCCCATCTATTTGTCTGTTTTCATGGGAGTAGTGTATTGTACTGTATATATCAATAAATGGTTAAATCTGTGAACTTTGCAGTCTGACTTACAGAGCATTCTTAATCATTAGCGCTAATTAAAACAAAAATGTAATAAGGAAACAACCCTGAGTTTAGGATAGGAACACATTATGCATTGGGTAAAAAAGTGATTAGGCAGGGATAAGAGTACTTAAGAATGAATATAGCATGAAGTATCCAATTTCCCTGGCTGTTTATTTCATATTAATTATTAATCTGTGAGAAAGGCAAAATGAAAGCAGAAAAACAATAATACAACCACAAATACTCAGCTGAACAACTCCTTGAAGACATCACAGTCATGAGGTGCAGAGCTATTTTTAATCCAATTTGCACTTCCTGTTGCAGGAGGCCTTTCCTAAAAATAAGCCCTAAGTCTCGAGGTACAGCCCTACACAGTCAAGTGAAGAAGCGTCTTTTTTTCCTATCCTTCATTAGCTAAACTGTGCAGTTTCGGATCAGCCAAATTGAGGTACTGTACAGTACTTTGCACTGAACAACTCAGAATGTCTTGTTTCTTAACCTTTAACTTGCCTGGCATAACAAAGCGATGGATTAGTACTGTTTGGAATCGTAGCTTCAAAATTTGCTTGTGGGCACTTTTGTGGGCTGAGGCACTTCTGTTCCCAGGCCTTTGTGGCGCTTCGGTTTTAATTTGTAGTTTGCCTCCTGACATAACAAGCCTAAAAAACTTGGGAATTTGGATGGAGGCCTAAGCACACCCAAAGTCATTATGAGAACAAGATGTAGGCAAAACAATGCATTGGTTCTTTGAAAAACAAAAGCATAGCTAAAGGCCCAGCAAGGGTAAATGCCAGGCAATCCCAAAGAGAATAGAGGGCACCCCATCCCCCCTCTTCAATATTTCAGAGCCACAATACAGTTACAGGACTGTCAGGAAATTAATGAATACTGGGAAAAATAAAGAATGGCCATCTAATACTCCATTATAGTGCTGGTTTTCAGTCTACGTAGAAACGTCTCAGTGCCTCTGAGAAAAACCAGGTAAAAAAAATGTTTTTGATGCAGGTTTCATCAAAACAGGAAGAAAAAAGGTTATACTTTAAATCTAAAACACAGAGCAAAACAGCTAGAATGTACAATTTGATTTGGCCCCCTCTAACTTTAGATTTCATCCCTGCTTACTGTGGAGAATTATGACTTGATGTGAGCTGAAGCAACAGACATCTGTCCTTTGGTATTACGTTTCAGATATGTTTAGGCAAAAATATATTATCAAGCAAGCCTACGTTTTATAAATCTCACATTTCCTGAGTGTGACATAAACACCTGGACAGACAACATGACCCTGCTCCTTGACCAGCAGAATGTGTGGATTATATTTTCTTCCTTTAGCAGAGAGCCTGAAGCTTCACAAAAATATGAAGAAAAGTGTAATTTTTGAGAAAACTGATGATTGCAAAACATGAACTGAACCAATGCCCTCTAGAGGCTAACCAGGGTTTCTGAACTATGTAGTAGATGGCCTTATGTTTGTTTTCTCTTCTTGTTTCTTTATGTTCTAAAATACTGATAAACCAACGTCTCAAAAAGCATGTTAGGTAAGTCAAGATAGTAATTAAGTGAGAACATGGGCCCTATTGTATTAAATACAAATAGCAATAGCAGCAGCCCTAATGTCCTGCCACCCCAGCATGCCCTCGGCAACACACCGTTCCCTGTTGACAGTTTTTGACAATACAAGAGAGGATGAATTTTCATCATGTGTATGTATTAGGATGCAAAAAAAAAACAATTTAAAACAATAACCACTGAACTCTACAGGGCTTTGGTGGTGTTGATGGCTGTTTATTGCTGTGAAACTCACCAGGCAGCAGACAAAGTATTAACCATTCTCGTTGCAATACACACAGAACTGTCCTAAGGCATATTTCATCATTAGCTCTTAGCAGTTAATCCCCTGCTCCAGTGATGGCTGCTCCTGAAATGATTTAAATAATCTGTATTGTATCATGGGTTCTCCACTGCCGTCACACATCAACAGATGAGCCCAGTCACACTTTTTTTTTTTACATTTTCAGAGAAAAAGAGGAATGTAATGTCTTAAAACACATTCTGGCCCCAGAAGCAACACCATTTTGCATTTTAGAGCTCCATGTCAATAGGATTTTTGAAATCAACAACAGAACGTTGTAAGATGAGGAGAAGAGCTTTATATTACAGTGGTTCTTTCCTGGATTGAGATGAATATCTTCTGGACGAGTCACTGGAATCTTGTGCTTTAATGAGAGAGCGGCCATTTGTTAGTAATGATGGCTTGGGTACAATAGTTTACCATTCAGTTGCTCTCTTTGTTACATTGCATACATCACTCAAAAAAACATGTGCTTTCATTTACCCATTTCCCCCGAGAAGCAATGGAACGTAACCATCTCATTCCCTATTTGTTGTGTCTGGCAACTTAATATAATTCCATATTTCCATTTTCAAAAGGAATTTTTGCATGTGCAGGCAAAGATGTATATTCATCTTTACCTTTACTTCCACAAAAAGCTTCTGTTTAATACTGGTGCCTAAGACTTTGCAGAAAGAAAAAGCCACAACAACGCTTCCTGTTTTATTCTTTTTCAAGGTTAACTGATCATCATACTGAATATGTTTCCTTACAAAGGACTGTGGCAGAACATTAGAAACCCAGCATGGCATCTCACTCCACTCGGGTTCTACTGCCCAAGCATTACTAATTGGGATTAAGCAGTATCAGAAACAAATTAGAGATTGACCATCCTTCGTGTGACACACGCTGAAAATAATTATTGGAATACTGTTCCTTGGATCACAAATAAAGCAATAAAAACATATATCTATACTTAAAGTTCTTCTTGCCATCCAAGAGGAAATAGTTAGAAAACTGAAACCACATTTGGTTTGGGGTTAGCCACAATACAACATAGAAAGCAATCTACTACACAAACACAACAGTTTCAAATTTCTTGCATTTATGCCACATCCATATAAAAATGCAGCACAGCAAATTTCTCTGGAGATGTCATAACCTATTAATATTTATTGCCATACTATAGTATTCGATTTCACAGTAGAAACAAATGAACGATAAACATTCTTTGTATTTATTAGACCAAAAGCCAGATAATCTTGATATTATTGACAATGTATGACTAAAAGAAAATGTGTTGAAATTCTTGCACTTCATTGTAAATATTGCTTCATACCACACAAATGAAAGGAGGATCATCCATTTAGCATCTTAATGTTTTTTTACTTTTGTTCTATCAGCATTTACATTTTATTCTATACACTGAGTAGCACAACTTTACATTTTATCACTTCCGTGATAATGTGACAATTGAAACGAATGAGAAATAGAAATTGGTCTAATTTCTTTTTCCTTTCACCCTTCTCAGGTTGCTTTAAAATGGTAATACTACCATTTTAAACGTGCTATACAAAATCTTACTCCATCCATCCAGTTCCAGTTCAAACAGAAAACCAACAAGTGTGTGACTCGCGTTAGCTTTTAACCAAACACTATTAACATAACACAGGCTTCTTGAAAAACATCCAACTTTTAATTATTCAACGATATTGAACATTTGTTCTTCTGAATGGAATTTAAAATTGATCTGAGGAAACATGACTCTCCAATGACAGAATCATGCACCTCGAAGAGCAGCATTACTCCGAGGGCACAAAAATAAATGCCCATCACTTGCACAAGTCTCGGTGACAAGGCCTCTTTGCCTTGTTACTCCCCATTGCACATACTCACGAAAGAACTGGCATACTGGCCTGCCCACTCTCACATACGTTTATACTGCCTCCTTCTCTTAGTGTGTCTTGAAAACCTGAGACTGAACTCAAGATTTTGCTCTCTAAAAGTTTTCCAAACAAAAGAATAAAGTCAAAATCCACCTGGGATTCCCAGATACCATCAACAGTGAAGGAATTCATGAGGGCTGATGAGCACCATTCAGTCCTTAAAATACTGTATATTTTAAACTTTGCATTTTCAATTACAAAAATCAAATTACAAATCAGAGGAATGTATTCCTAAAAAACATTAACAACAGTGGTACTAAATAATTTAAGCTCTAGTGATTTCCTCCCAATTTGAAACGTTTACACAAGCTACCATGCTCTTAACCATGCCTGAATAAAGTGCCAAGCGTAAGGTCTTTTTTCTACTCATCTGATAAGAAATAAAACTCTTCCTTATAATGAAACCTTCTGGCCAGGCCCAGACCAGTCCCATGTTTAGACAAAGATAGCCTTACCTTTTTCAGCTTGCCACTCCTGGTGCCGATGAAAGCCAAGGAATGGTTCTTGTACACGTAGGCGATGACTGAGGTCATTCTGTCCGACTCTTCGGAGAACAGAGGGATCCCCCGAACCAGCTCTGATACTCCCAGTGGGGCATTCATATCCAACCCACAAAAATTGTCATCGATTGTTAAAAGCTGCAGACAGAAGAGAGAACATATTCTTGAGATTACATTACTAAGACTGGTTACACTAATCCACGTGGTTCTACAGAGCAAATGTTGCTGTAACAGTAGAAAGACAATCACCTTACAAGACTGTCAGGACACGAGGTTTAAACTTCTTATACCAAATACATTTTTTTGATTCCTCTTTTATCTTTCAAGGCCTCATCATAATGCTTTTCATGGAATGCAGGTTTGTAAAGAAGGATGAATGCGCAGCTGTTACCTCTGAGTGCTAAGCTGTATAGGTTAATTGGTGTCTCAAGATTGTACTTGTGTGTTTTCCCTGTGATGGACTGGTCTCCCATACAAGGTATAGTCCTTGTCTCGGGCCTTAAGCTTCCTGGAGAAGTTCACAATACCCATGACCCTCACAGGCAGCCTTCTGAACGTGGGTGGATGGATTAATGACAACGAGTCAAGACATTTTATTCAAACCACGATGATTTTTGTGATTCAAATTGAGGAAAGCTCAAAATAACTTAAACCAAAAATACAGCATAAAACCTCAACCAAAGAATTTGAGCAGAATGTTTTATTTGCCAAAGGGGTACAGAGTAAAAGTAGTTCTTTTTATCTAACATTTGCAGATCATTCACTAGACAGTTACAGGGTATTTAAGCCAGCCAAAGGGCAACTGCAGTTTGTGAAGCTCAGAGGCCAATGTAACAATGTTTTTATTGGTCACAGCAGGACACAGCAGTGAATGGACACAGAAATGGATACAGAAAAATGTATTGTATGACAAAGGAAGAGGCATGTTGAAAACAAACAACATCATGGAATGTAAGGTGGAAACTTGTAACAGATAGTGAAATCATTCCACATTTCTGCTTGGAAACAGAAACTCGTGATTTCTTTTAAATTATTTTTTTCATCCCAATGTCTGACCTTTACAAATGCTTTCCTGTCAGACTCAGCTAGGCCCAGTGGACTCTGCCTGCCAAGCCAGACTAATGGTGTTCATTTAGAGTGGGGGGCTTGTTAGAAGAACTGCTACATGATGTATCTGCTTTCTGCAATGTTAGTCTTTCTTCTGCTGTCTTACATCATTTGTGGAAGCCATGGATCAGCTCTGCGTTAGCTGTTCCTGTATATTACTGGCTTTTGCTTACTCCTATAGAAAGTCTCAGGTTCACCCCTGGCTTTTTCAAGGTTTTTTTATTGGGGACACAAATGATCTCCATCACTAAAAGTTTAGTAGTGAACCTATGTACCGTATCACACATTTTTCTGAGAAAAATGAGTGCACATTTTCTGAACTGGTACCAAAATGAGCAGTCTGTACACAATACATAACAACTTTGAATAGCATATGACAAGGAAAAATATTTGACGAGCAAAAGGCTTATTTGCCAGTAATACATTTGGGTATGTTCTATGAAAACAGAAGTCTTAACCTTTATGGGGACTTCAATAATGTTTTAACACGCTTTGTGGAAAAACCTTTCCTTTTACTCTTCCTTCAAAATCCCTGAATGCTCAGACATGTATTTTTACCAATTCTCAGAGAAGGTAATGCAATTACATTCTACAGTACATTTCTGTAGAATTTTTCATAGATTTAGTCTTCTGATCATGGTTCATAATGCCAATGGGTTCAATTCACAACTGCAAAACATGATGCCTGGAGAAAAAGGCCACCACAGCCTTTACACAATATAACATTGCAGAGTTTATGCTGGCTTAATGTCATCACAATCCTTTCCTGCAACCTATTGGAATACACCTGTTATCATCCAGTGCAGCCACATGAAGTCTATGGTTTTACAAACCATAAAAGCAAAAAAAAAAGATAGCTTTGTGAATAGACAGTGTGGATCTATTGTTTGCAGTATGCAGTAAAGTTGTGCATTTCTTTTTACACTATGTAGCTGCAGAAAATTTATTTTATTTTCAGATTCGTCCACATTACTCTGATTTTAGAAGCTACATTTCATGTCTTTGCACAAAGCAATTGGATTGCTGCTCACTCCTCTTGTGTATGACATAGCATATTGTAACCTAACACGAGCAATGAACAGAAACCAGCCCTCTGCGGTGCCCAGGTGGCTCCTTCTCCAGTCAGCGCTGTACTGATGGGCACTCAGTGATGATCCTGTGGTCTGCTGTGGTGCTCCACAGCTGCAAACAGGGCTGTCACGGTAGCTCCAGCAGAACACTTGAGCTTTAAAATGATGCTGGCAGCTGCATTTAAAGCCAGTTAAAGCCTGGCAAGGACAATATCGTGGCTCACTGAGATCTCATCCTGCACCTTAGACTGGAGTCATCCCTCTCTATGAATTTACTGCCCTTGATGTAGAGATGGCTTTTAATGTTCACACCACAGATAAGACCTCTGAGGCTGAAGACAACTGAGGAAAACAGCCTGACTTGGGTTTGTGAAACAAGGTGATCTTTTGTCATTTATTCACCTGGCACACAAAACCGTCTTATGTTTTATCAATTTTATGTTTTCTTGATATTAGATAACCTGAGAACTAATACTCAGATCAGAAAAATAGTTCATTTGCTTTCATTTACCATTTTATACAGTAACAAACATCATGTCATCAGAAATCCTGCTGAACTAGCACATATGTTCTGATTGCTATATTTGATCAAATATTAATTTTCCTCTGATATTTAAAAATATATTTTTCCATTAAAAAGCAATAAAACACGATATACCTTAGAACACGCTTTCCATATTTTGTCCTAAGAGTTCTGAAAACATCACGGACAAATGTAAATTTGCATCATACCCACAATTCCACACCTTAAATATGAAACTGAAAAAAAACTAAAGACATTTAACTTCTAATAACAGCCTTAGTGGGGCATTTCTATTTTTCATTGTCCAAAACAACAGAATAAGATTAGTCAGACTGTCTCTAGGACACAAAGAGTCTACTGTATGTTGACTGATCATTTAGTGACCAAATACAGAGTAACATATATTTTGATAACAAAGCTAAATGAGGTATTTTTAGGATTTTTTTCATGCTTTCACTATCTAATCATACTCTCTGGCTCTTAGTATTATAGGGCCTCTAAGGTTATGGGCAATTTGATTTCCCTAAGTACATTGTAATTTAATTGGGCATTTCTGGAACAGAGGGTGTTTCTTTGGAAACACAGAATTTCCTGATGGCTGTGTGAAGAGACATGTTACAGCCTGAAAGTCTTAAAGCACCCCGCTTTCAGCATGTACAGTAGGCTAGTTTTATGAAAATACAATTCTTCATATGGATCTTCAAAGTACGTGAACATTAGTGCAATATAAAAAAAAAGCTCAAGTAAAGAAAAAAAATCAAAGACACAAACCAAATGATAAGAGCAGCAACACATCAATCACAGGCCTCTATTTTAGCAATCCTGGCAGTATCAACTCTCATTTCTTATTCAGGCTCCTGCAATTTTTTAATACGCTTATGTTTCAAACCATCACCAATATCATAGAGCTAGTATCTTCATACATACAGCACCATGAAATTAAAAGTAGCATTCTCCTTCATCGCCACCAAGTCATTAACCTGAGAGTGCAAACAGACTCATCCATAAATCACAACATACAAAATGTCAATTTGGGATTGTTTTAGAAGAAATTACATTAAATGAGGTAGCAAGTGTGAACAGGACATACAATATACAAAAAATGACTCCTTGAAATGTCTTAACTATGTACTGTATGTATATGCTCATCAAAGAAAGACTGCAATCATTCTTAAACCATTTATCTTTCTTGTTTATACTGTAGGAACAAAAGGCTGGGAAAATAACTATTTTAATTGAAATCATAGCACAGTATTCAGAGATTTTCAAATTATTTCTGAGGTAAAATGCCCTTTTAAAAAAACAAACACTGTACATTGCGAGTAGAGGAAAAGGGGTTATTTTATTTGTCTTGCTTTTGATTTTTTTAAATCTATGGCCTGTCCATTCAGTGATCCATGCTGCCCTCTATTAAGCTCAGCATGGATGATGGAGCAGTAGCTCTATGCTCTTCTAGAGTCTGATAAGAGCATTCTTTCCACAGGAGTTATGAGTTTTGTCTGGTCCTTTCAAAAAAATGTACAGCCACGGCTTTTTCAAGTGTTTATCTTTTTTTGGAACAGTAGTCTAAAAGGTCAGGATTCATCGTGCTTCCAAGTCTTCAACTGCTATCAGGCTCACACATTCCAATAATTTCGGCCTATGTCAATTTTGTTTTTCTTCAGACTCTGTCAATACATTTTGGAAACTTGGAAAACGTAAAAATGTAGTTACTTCATAAACAAAACTAACAAATGAAGGAGACCTCCTATATCCTCTAATCTGAATGCATTTCTAAGCTATTTACTTTATTCACATATTCTGCAATGCAGTGTATTGCTGGTGCAGATTGTGTCAGATGTCACCTCAATAAGTGCTGCACTTCAGTGGTGAATGAAGTGGATCCATTCCTATATGTAAACCACTTTTATTTCCTTGGGATGAAAAGTACCTATTTAACCTTACAAGATAACCGGCAGTAGTGCTGTACCACTACACACTTTGGAAAATCTTTGTACTGTACAGTATAGAGTATTTAAATATTCCAGCACTAAACTTACAACTAATCATACTATTATAAATACTTGTACCCCCCAAAAAAAGCAGTGGATCTGCTTCCAGTATTTACTGACAAAACCTTGAACAGAGGGTTCAGGAATGTGCAGTCCCAAAATTATCCAGTTCTTCATTCATTCCATTCTGAAACTAATTACAAAAAGTGGGGCAACTGGGCTACTGCTAATTTCTTGGGAAAAGAAGCCCAAACCAGTGAAGTTCAATTGCTTTATGTCTCTAATCTATTTGGCAAAACGGCCACATATACCTGGACAAAGGACTACAATTAAATACTCAAAGAATACAAGAACAACAGCACTATAAAAGAGATGAGAGCAAAATGAAATTGTGCCATATTATGGTTCCCTGCCGTACCCAGAGAACACTTTACCAGCTCTTTTCAACCATTAACCTGGACATTAATGAGCTCTGTAACATTATTTTCTCCTTTATATCAGGTTCTATAATAATAACGTTATGTATGATGCTCTCTAAATGAATACGATTTGTCGTATACTTAAGATGTTAAAAATGCAATTTATAGTCAATGGGTATTAAAAATGTTTTTTTTTTCGATTTGGCTAGAACTCTATCTATATGGAGAAACATAAAAACAAGAATGGTCAATGAAACTATTGACTTTTTAGAAAATATATATGATTTTAGTTGGATTAAGTTTAGTTTGGTTATACTGAAGTAAAAACTTCAGTAAACAGGATGTTCGAAATTATCCAGATTTTTGAATGAAAACTAAAGAATGAGATCAGTATTCACAGAACTGAAACTTTTGTTATGTTAAGTTACCAAACGAAATCCGTTTATCTCGTATTCATTTTAAAAAGCAAGCTCTTCATTATTAAACTAGTAAATTTTATAGTTTCATTACTGTAAGTTCTTTATTGATTGTAAGATATACAGTACAGTAAGCCTTACCCTGAAGCTGTCTTATTTTGAAAAGAAAAACATCTCTTAGTAAAGTGTAAAGATATCTGTGAAGTAGTAGACATTAACATTGTTATCAGCTGTCTAGACTTTGCTATGTAGTGCTAGAATGAATTCAAGACATCACTGATAAATATGGAAAGTTTAGCAAACTCTATTTATTAAACTAAATGAATAAGAAAACAGTCTTTCAAATAACGGATACCAACAATTTTTTTTGATGTGATCACACAGGAATTAAGAGTGTTTCTCCGTCATATTAGTTGGGTAAATGTTACACTGCCAGTAGAAATCAATCCAGACTTGAATAAAAAGCGATTTGTATTGCAGAAAACCAGACTGAAAGCCCTAAACATCCTCCAAGTATGGCAGTGATGTCATCATCTAAAGACATGTCACTGCACTCATTTAATCAATAGGAGTAGCTGAAAATGGAGCCAGGAAAAATCTATTGAGTCCAGTAATCATCTGCTAAGGATTAAGATTTGTTAAAGTATGAGACCTTTGTAAGAGAGTAGTAAACAACATAAATGCAGACATTGATTCACAGGCATCTGAATATTATACCACTATTTGACATTTTTGTAGTGTCTTCAGAATCTCTTTCAGAAGAGCTCACCCAAAACCCCATACATCAAAACTGCATTATGCAACCAAAATGACAGTAATGATAAAATGTTATGTTACCCAAGAAGGAGACAGCGTTAAGAACTCTCAGTAGCACAGATAATTTTAAAATTATGTGAAAAAAACAGTTGTGAAATTCATAATTTTCTGATGTGTGATTTGATAGTTGAGTAATTACTGTGTAATGTCATTTTGATGGATTATGACCTTTTCTTTATTCTATGTACTGAGATTTAATTACAGTACAGAATAAATGCTGGGAAAAAAATGTTAATGAATAAAAAATAGGTCTATACAAGAGCAATTCATTGTCCATGTTTAAATTTAAATTTTGCAAGTCTATAAATTTCAGTAAAGATATAACACACCTATTTTATTAATATACTCTATGTACACAATTGAAAGAATGTTACAAAGAAGATTACGGATAGTGTCCAGGACTACATGTTAGATACTTTTCAAACTTTTATATAATATCTAAAAACTTAAATTTGATTTGAAAAAATCAATTGCTGGAGACTAATAAGCAATTAATCTAGTTTAAGAAAGAGTCATTTTCAGGCATAAAAGCTTTAAAAAGTACTGAAAAATACCTGTTCATGAACAGAGATATCCCTTGACTGTAATTAAAACAATGTAGATTAAAATTTGACTTGGATCTTTCAAAAATGATTAAGAAGAGTTCTTCTGACTTTAGACTTTCCAAGATGCTCCACCTTAATTGCCTTAATGGAGCAGTTTCTCACAGCTCTAGCTGATCTTTTGTGTAGCGGGGCTACTGGTGTTTCCTTTTTGGTGGGTGTTGCACGTCTGGGTATGTGTGAGCACTGTGGGATCTTCTGGGATTGGGATTCATTGAAAGTAAGGAATTAATTATTTTTACATCCTATGACCATGTGCATTACAAAAGGTTATTAGTTTCTTCACAAAGATCTTTGTCATGCCATGCAGTATCTAGTTTTGTATTGGCATTTTCAACAGGTTATTCAGGTTTCCTCATATGTCACTTTCTGACAGCAAATTAAAGTAATGCACGCCAGTTCCACCTTTCCTGCATCTTCACTCCTGATATTGTTTAATATGTGGAATATGTTCAAGTTGTCCCTTTGCCAATTTTCTTTGTGATATTCTTTATGGGTGGAAAGACTGTTACAAGCTTATTAGCTCCATCACAAATCCCAGGCACAAAAAGACATCGGAGAAATATTTAATTTTTAACTGCTCACTTTCAGGATTATTAGTCCATGAACATGTTTTTGGAGAAGAAAAAAAATCTATTTTCTAATATGCTATACTTCAATATGACTCCCGGTTTTTCTTGGAAAAAAGCAAAGACAATTTATTTATGCTAGATTCTGAGATGGAATATGTGTTTGCTACAGTCAAACTGAAGAGACAAAAATAAGAAGGCAATACACAGTTATTTTGCACAAACAAAATAAACTCTGATCACTGATAGTGGCGTGTTTCTGTTATTGAAGGATAAATTGAAAACTGAGCAGTGGTTATGAAAAATCAAAATTAACAGTAATGTTGCAAAACCTGATTACTTGATCAAATTGGGCTGCCTGGGAGACACTAACTGGCACTGATTGGATTGGTTTAGTATGTCGAGCAAGGGATAGCTGCTTGAATTCGCACTGATTGCTGCACAGTGGAAGGAAGAAAAGCAAAGACATGTACCCATCCAGCCTGTACAAAAAGCCCTTCAATACACTGATGACCCAATCTGTGGTAACTATGGAAAAAATACACAAATTGCCCTTTATGTAACTGAAAAAAAGCCTTGCTTCTGGTTCAGTCATAAAGGGTTCCGTGGTAAATTCCATAGTATATACTGGACAGATCAGCTTGCTACACCTCCAGTATGTCTTATAAGTTTTTTTTTATTTCATATGATATTCACAAAGTCGGGTGTTTTTGACTTGTTAGAAAAAAAAGATACCTGGCAACAGTTTCTCAGTTTACAGAAAACAAAATCTCAGACTCTTCAAAAGTAAGGAGTGTAAAGACACAGTAGAATTCATAGCTGAACATTTTCAATTGACTTGTCAACAAAAACAGACACCCTGACCTCTTATAGGCAAATGCTGTTGTGCCCTATTGAGCCCACTTGGAAGGGTTAAACCTGTGAAGTGGTTTCATAGCATGTCTCAGCGGCATGCAGTAAAGTTATCAAATTTCATCATAAAATCCATCCATCCAGTTTGTAATTAAATGTAGCTTAAACCCACAACATTCTTGTCCACAAAAGCACCGAAAGCATAAAATGAATGCTAGCTATATAAGTGAGAAAAGACATTTTGTATTTTTCATTTCTTTTTGAAAAACAAAACACTAGCAAGTTAGAGAGTGAAGACAATCTTTCATCTGAACACATTATGCAATAAATTTTAAATATTGACAGTAAGTCTGGGTCCAAAGATATAATCCACACTTTTGTAACTGCCATAAAGTATACATTTAATTTAAAATTGGCAGCGACTTACATTACTCACTCAAGCCCGTGGCTTACAAAAAATAATATGAGAAAGCTGGCAAGTGAGCTGAGGCTATTTGGCCCATCGAACTCATTTGACTGCTACCGGCTAATGGATCCGAGTATCCCATTGAGAAGCCTCTTGAAAGAAACCAGAGTGTCGTCTCCAACATGGCTGGGTAGCCGGTTCCACACTTCCACAGCTCTTGTAAATCGTGCCTTCTGTTTTCAGTTTGAAACGCACTTTCCAAATGTTTCCAGGTCAGGTTTCACTGGCAATTCTGAAGACGTTCACTGGCTGGGACTCAGTTTGAGGGGGGGGGGGGTGTTTCATTTCTTTTTGGGCACTAAAATGGTTTCAACTATTTCAAAAAATAGTCTTAAAACACAAAGTTTAAAGAAAATAAGATGGGGTAAATTTTGAAGAAACCTCACCACTCAACCATAATAACATTAATCCGGGTCTGCCATGTGCCCTTGGATCTTCAGAGCACATATAGCTAAGGCAATACTTGGATGCAAACAGCAGTCTGGCTGAACAAGCATTTCAGAAAAGATAAGGCATTCACAAACCTAACTCTGCAACCATAACCAATTTTCACCTCTCAGCGAAACAAACCTTACATATTGTAAAGCATTAAAGTAGTAGCTGCAATGTTACTAGTTGGACTACACCGGAAGACATTGTTTTCAATTAACCCAAATACTAGAATATACTGCCTTACAGTACATAGTAGATGGCTTCATTTAGCTGTACAGAACATGTATCAGTATACAGTATGTGCCAATCAAAACAAGGAACAGCCTAATGAGCTGCATGACTAGTAATCTTTTTAGGAGGGAGACTTAATTGGGAGAAATACTTCCTTTCTAAAACAAGACTGAATACTGAAAGGCAGCACTAGTTATGCAGTGTAACCTATCTGCGTACATAACCTGTAGCCCAGGGTGTCAGCCCAAGCACTCTCCCAGTCTTATGATACTGGCTTCCATATCTTAATTGTCCTCTTTTTCTCTATGGAAACTGAAATATCTGGGACATCGATTGCTAAAAAAAAAACATCAATAATATGAGAAGGGAATTTTCTTACTTTATCTGTATTGCTTCTGGAAAATATTAGAACTATGCTCAACTTCTCATGCAGTTTAGCATTTTCTGAGCTCTGCTTTTATAAGACGTATCCTGAGCAGATATTGAGGTGATACCGTGTTTCTAGAGTCAGTGAGTGATGTAAACAGACAATAACTTAAAATATATGAAGTATTCTGAGGCAGTATATCTTCTTGCATAATTCAATATTAGATTTCAGCTATGAGACTTCAGCTTGCGTGGTGATTCTTGTAAAACCATCTGTGTGATATTATGAACCATTTCAAATCGAGTGCAAAGGTTAACAAACTGGGTGTATTTGTTAATATTCCTCAGATATTGGCTTGTTGTGTGATACTAATTTAAATGATGGCAGAATTCACTTTAGAATTGCCTGTAAAACTATTCCTCTGACTTCTGAGATATCTCTACTTTGATGGAATAATGCTTATTTTAATCTCAAATTGATCCCAGATTTCTTTTTTCTTATCCAGGTGTAGAAACAATATGTGTTCCTTTTTATAATTAAATGCCTCAACCTGTCCTCTAGGGAGGTCTAGCAGCCATAGTTACAGCTACTGCTAAGCAGGCAATATTTATCTTACATGGCTTTTTATTTAACTCTTGCCTCCATGACTACATTGCAGGGTACCTTCGACCTGTATTAATTGTAACAGATTATATAAAAAATGTTGCCAGATTTAAATGTATCATTTTCTTTTGATTGTCATAACAGAAAAAAACAATTATAAAATACTAAAGACACATGTTGTTTACATTCTATTGTCAAATGTTTAAATAATATGAGTGAACAGATCAATGTCACCCATTAATTCATACAAATTCAAACTGTGGGTGAATTAAACCCTTAAAACCAACAGTTGTCGCTTGGCTGTTTTACCACATGTAGAAACTCCAGTGCTGGTTTGTTTACACCAGAACTAATGAAGCTCTGTATCATTCCAAAATATTGAATAATTAAGCCAAGACTAGTAAGAAATGAAATGTAATTATAAATCATTAAATTTCACAGAATGACTCTCCATGGAAGATAATTTTGTGTATCAATAGGAACAGTATGTTAAGCTGTTCTGTTTTTAATCACCAAAAAAGAATGGGATAAAAAATCTCTCAAAAGATAATTTACCTTTTTAAAGAAAAAAATAACTGCACATGTTAAAAGCCCCAGTGTCACACAAAGGCTCCATGCTTATCTTCTAATTAAACCATGTGAAGAGACTCGGGATTATTTTCATATTGATACAGGGCATCGTTAGTTATTTCACAAAACACAGATATTCAATATAAAGTTCATTTTAAGGCTTATGTATTGCCTAAAAATTAAAAAATTGAAAATGATTTAAAGGTGAAAAAAACTTTAAAGATTCTTGTATATATAAACATCATAAAGCTGATGGAATCAAGACCTTAAAACAGACCTATGCTTCTACTGAGTTTTTCCATATCTCTCAAACATGCTTCCAACATTCTTCCAACATGATACACAGAACAATAACATGTATAGTTTTTTTTCCAAATCAGAGTACTGTAGAGCAAAAATAACAAAAGTGAACTTACTGCACTGCTACAAGGAATATCCTTGACTTTAAGCCAGGCCAAATCTAATGTTCCTTCCCCTTTGTAGCAAGACTGAAGTCTATCCTTGATCCGGTCATTGATGTTTTTCAGCATAAAGACACAAAGTGCAGATTCCTCTGGAGATTTGGTTCTCCTCTTTTGGCCTTTTGAAAATATGGTGTAAAGGACATCATCATCAGGACTAATGCCCAGTGACCTGGCTAAAATAGCACCAGCTTTTGACAAGTAAGCAGCCTGAAGCAACCGATATTCAATGCCATTCTTCATACAGCCAATGGGAACCTCCACATAAGAGTTAAAAGCAGTGTCTTCTTTGCAGAGACGGACAAGTTTGGATGTGTACACCTGCTCCTTGGTAGCAGAACCAGTGGGACTGGTCATTTCAGGCTGAAGAGTCAAAAAATAGACAAAGTTTCCACTACTGAAGCCATAGACATAGTAAATATCAAAGTCTGGAATGATTGTGAAAGTATCGGAAGGAATTTTTATCATTGAGGCTACAAATTCATCGTGGAATACATAGGCAAACATCCCATCAGCCTCCGAGTTTCTTGTTAATTTCCGACTGGAGATAGTAGGGAAATATTCGGGCTTGCCATCCACAGCAGTTGCAATAAACAGTTTGTCAGCAGAGTCTTTGTTGGACACAATCACTCCAAACACTGAGCCACTGTCATTGACCCCAGAGAGGTAGTGCTCTTTCTTATGGGATGGCTCCCCAAGCTTGAAAAGATCCTCAAGCCTCAAAAGTTTGCAAATTCCCTGGTAAAGACTACCACAGGCTAGCAACCTATTTTCTTTATAGTCTATCAGCAGCATTTTGTTTATATTGTTCGTGAGGGTTAATGGTTCATGGCAAGGCTGAACTATCCTTGGAGGATAACACTTAGGGTTGTCCTCATCCGGTCCAGTTTGGTGGGTTACTTGCACCTTTAAGTCACTGGAAAGTTTGTAGATCCTATTCACAGCACCCAAGTAAACATTCCCGTTTCTTGCATCAACAGCTAAGTGGTTGAAAGTCCATTCAGAATTTTCAGAATGGAAAGTGCTGAATTCCTTGTTGATGTGGACAGGTTGCCTGGAAGCTGATGAAGCTGTCAGAATTGGCAAAATGTAAAAGGTCAGAAAAGTCCAATTTCTCATAAAAGAAGCCATTTCTGAAGACTGAACGGTTTCTATTCCCAGCAAGAATGCTCAGTCCAGTAGATTCAGCTGGTCTTGATCAAAATCTGTTTTTCCATCTGAAATCATTTTGGACCTGCAAAAACATGTGAAAAGAAAAATATTTAGAACATTTGTTAACTTTTGCTTACTTTTACAACTATTAATATAACTGCCTCATCATTTTGAAGACATCTTGAGGGATTTGTAAGTGTAGTTTTCTTTGAAAGAGCTTCTCTGCCATTTGCTCAGGTAACTTCCTATTGTTTTGTTAATGTTATGGACAATAAAAATAAGACATGACATGTGTCACAATATACTATTTTTTGTTTTTACTTGCAAACCCCGGTTGTACATCATCTTCCCATCTCGATCAGCAGATGCCAAAACAAGTGAAGAAACAATCAAATGGTTAAGACCGCTAATGCATATGGATTAACATTTATATTACTCTATGAAAGTGTGACACAAGCTACAAGACTGTTGGAAATCTGACATCTGTTCTGCCACAGAACAAGACAAAAAGCTGAGTTTTTATGCAGCCACCAAGTAAAAGTCGACACGATGTTAAGATTTTTTTCTTCTTCACTCTTATACCCAACGATGCAATAATACATTAAACACTGCTCCACACATTTTTGTTCTTTGTCATCCTACTTCTTTTTTCCTGGGAAAAAGAGATTGTTTTCTTCTCAGTATTCGTCGTGCACTGCAGCTGTTGAAACCAGGACATACAGCGCAATCTATTTACGCCCGTACGAAGTTCGCCACTGAAGCGAGTCTCCATATTCAGCGTTTTGGAGACTCCAGTTAAAAGCAGTCATACTGTTAGAAAAGCTTTTAACGTTTTCTGAATAAGATGACACTTGCCTTAAACAGTAATTGATAACGTCTAAAACCTGACTGGTTCTGTAAAATGCCCCAAAGCACAAAATAAAAAAACATCCACAATGGACGCTGTTAATATTCACTTCTCTTTCCACATGGGCACCAGTGTTTTTAATGCATTTAAAATGCGTTTGCACTGAGATTTATCTGTACACTAATATAAGAAGGCTGCACATGCAATCGGCAGCACAGCAAGCCTTTTTTTCCTAAATCATTTTCTCTTAGGTTCAAAAATATGCTTGCCGCCATGGCTATTTTTGCCTGCTCCTCAATAAAACTGTCCAGCAGAATGTGAACTGAAAGGTTGAACATCTAAGCCGGCCTAAAACATTCCACAAGTCAAATCTCACTGTCAATTTTCCAGGGAAATACACAACCACCAGCTCTATAGAATGCCGCAGTAGCCTGGCTATTCATCTTTGAATCATTTATCAAACCAACAGAGAGACAATCTTGTTACATATGGAAGTGAACTTCACACTTACACACAGAGAGGACTCCATTAGCAAAAATGGATTTTCTGGCTAGCGCAGTTTATATGCTGTGACAAAGCCAAGAACTACCATCAATGCTCAACACACCACAAAACTGTGTCCATGCCAGCTATGCGTAGGCCTGCTTCAACACTTTTAGGATAAATCTATTTCAAGATTTATTTCCTTCGGCTAGTTTGTTCAGGTACTGTATATGCAGTACCTTAATTTATAAGAACTGCAGCTCAACCACACAAGAGAAGTACATGAAATAAAGTAAATAAAAAATACCATCTGACTCATGTCTTTAAGATTTACCATTCAGACACCAAACTCAAGTTTGTCACTGACAGTTAATTATCCTTCCCACTAGGAGTGCGCATTCAGCTTTATTTGTCTTTGCTTGTTGATCACTGTGTGCTAATAATTAAATTTCGAATCACACTGGGCATATGCCATTTTATACTCCATGTTTCTAGTTCAAACATTTTTTATTTACTTTCAGTGTGTTTACGTGCTTCAAAATGCCAATAGCAGGATTATACACCCCAAGCAGAAGTATAAAATCCCATAGCAACATGACTGTATTGGATTTTTTTAATTACATTCTTTTCAAGATGAAATTTGCATACTTATGAAGCATTACCTATATTTAATTTGCTTTTTCCGTCTTATCTTGATTTGGTGGAAAACATGGTGCTCAAGTGAGCTTACAATTGGGTAGCAATAGAAAAATCCTCTAACCAGAATGCAGGACTAAAACCTGGAGATTATATCTGCACTCTTGCTGTGTTTGAGTCCCCTGTGACAGAAAGACAGACTGGCCACGTACTGATGGCAAAGCACCCTGGGATCCCCAGGCCCTGTCAATGACCAAACAGCCATGGGACTGTACCCATAGGATCTAGCTTTCTCATGACACATTATTTGTCATGTTTCCATTGTGAATGCACAATAACAAACAAAAGCAAATGGTTTACTATCGATAGCTCCAAAGACATTTATATGCATTTAATTAATGTTGCAACAATAGCATCAAGTTACAATTTCAAAATTCCAAATTGAAGCATAAAGAAGAAATATGTCTGTATCAATATGTATCAACACAGCAGAAAGGGCCTTTGTGATATAACCATGTGTTCATTAATGGATCTGTGTTTAAACTAATCAAAAAAAGGTTAATTCATCTACAGTTTCAATATTTCACTGTTTATATATAATGGTAAAAACAACTTTAGAGAAAGACTTTAAGTCATTATAAATGTAAATTATATACACAGAGACACTCTTCAGAGCTTTTATGTAATTTGGGTACCCAGACCTTCTGTATGATTTCATTTTTTTTCAACAAGCTCTCATTTCTTACCAGAGTAATTCTCTTTCAAAAATGAATAGAATCAACATTACCTATTTAAGACCAATTTGTAACACCTCACAGAATGATTGTATTCACATACCTATATGAAACAGACCATAGTATTTTGTCATTCTAACAGAAAAAAACAACACATTGCACAAGGTATAAAGTAGATATTGGATACCCAACCTCAAAATTAGGTCCAGGTTGTCACTCACATGTCATTTTTCCAATTATTAGTTTTGTCGCAATTGTTCATTTTGCGAAGTTAAAATCTGAATGATATAATAACTGGCAAGAGTGACACTCGACACACCTTGTCACTACTAGTGCTTCCTCTACAGCAGTGCTGTCAACGCCGGTATCCTCACGAAAACAAGAATAGCCTACTTAGCCTCCTAAGACAACATGGCACAAGCTTTTCTTATCCTTAAAAACTTCGCTGAAGAGTAATCACATTGATTAATTCTCCTCAGATACAGTAATTAACAGAAATTGTTTAACATGGCTTCTATTTTATTTTTAGAGCATCCTCTGCCAGATGTGCTAAACTCATCAACCATTCCTCCCTCCAGACACAGATGACTGCTCCTTCTTTGCTTTTCTGACACACTCTTTTGGAGCTCTGTGTAATTGGCTGGTCCTGCATTCTCCTGTTGGACTGGAACTAAAAGACAGCAGAAGAAAGAGGAAGCCAGACCCATCCAAGAGGGGGAATAAAACTGACATAATGAGAGAAACATCTGAATATTATTAAAAATCGAGCTTTACTGTCCCAGGAACCCCACTCCTCTTCTTTTTCCATCAGACTAGGTAGTGGATGAAACGGAGATCCAAGCTCAAATTGAAATATATATCAAGTAAAACAAAAAGAAAGTTATCACAGAAGCTCTTAATGTGTTATTTTCACTCAGCATCAGGGATTCTGCTCCCTTTGATATCCGGGAAGGAATATATTCACTCAGGCTCAAGTCTGTGCCTATATATCAAAAGCTCCACCCTCCTTCACATGCATGATCAGCCTCAAGTGCTACCAGAAGGCCCACAAATATTATCAAACGGCACTAATCTCATATACATTCATATAAAACTACAAACTGAAGAAAACTACACCTGAACAGCCAAAATGTTGTGTCTCTTTTATTTTCAGTATGGGATAAACCTTCACCTCTTCATTAATATAAAACATCTTCAGTCAGTCAACTGTCCACCATCATTCCAATACTATAAGTGTACCTCTTTACTATAACGCATCAACTAACGATGAGAACGAGTTTCACTCCTCTCTCAACAACTAGATGATTCTAGAATATTACACACAAACATTTGTTTGTAGTAGTGTAGTATAGTATGCACCTTGGTCATCCTCCAAAAACCCCAGCACAGGTATCAGAAATGTCTACTCTGAAGAAACAAACTTGCAGGCTAATATCCTTCCTTCTACTGGTGCCATGGAAAATCAGCATCAGACAAACTATTCAGCCAGTAAATAAACAAGATATTATATTAATAATAGGTACTTAGACAGTGAGGTAGTGAGGTTAGTGAGGTTAGATAGTGAGGTAAAACTATTTTAATTTGTCATCCCTAGTGAACTTTTGTGAGATTCATATCCACGGTGGGTAAAAAGTATAATGAAACTGAAACTGAGATGTAATATTCAGCCTTTTGTTGCTAGGAATCCATATAACCTTTAAGCTGAGGACAATTAAGGAATCCCGTTAAAGCTTCACAACTTACACATTGGTGCCTAATTGCAGTGAATTTTAAATGTCAGTCCAAACGGTTGATTTGTCATGTACACAGTTTTATCAAAATGTAATGGGTGTTGAAGTGCAAAAAGTACATTTTTCCACTGCTCTGCTCTTTATTTCCCTATTGGCGACACCACCAGTCCACCAATAGGCCTACAGCAGGGTAAAGATAGGAAGCATGTGTAGTTTAAGAGCTCAGGAAATTACACAGCACTTTAAATTACCCTAAAATCTTAAGTTGCGGGCTATTCCGTGACAAGAAGGGCATGGGCCAACCATTTCTAGGCCTAGATGATACGGCAGGCGAGGTGTTCCACACTCCTTAGCCTATTTCGATGTACCTGGCCACTGTCAGGGCCTGTCTATATCAACCAGCACCTTTTCTAGAGTCTAATGAGCGTTGGCATCAGGCGCCTCAACCCAGCCTTCGGTTCATCTCACAGCGACAGCTCTGCTTACCAAAAGTTGCCCACTATGTGGCTGGCATTCCACATCAGTGACCTGGGCTTCTTACCCACTTGAAGTCTGAGACTTATAGTCATTCACTTTACCAGATAAAACTGTGACACTGCCCTGAGGGAATCCGTGAAGAGAACCAGCTACTAGGTGGCTCCATTTGTCTTTTGCCCCTATACCCAGGCCGGCCAACCAATTTGCACATCAGGGCTGCTATAGACTTCCACCACCATTTCCTCTGGCTTCGCTCTGCCCAGGCATAGTTCATCATCTTTCATTTCATATCACAACATAAAAACCATACACCAAACCACCAATGCAGAAAACAAGCTCTATATAAGACGAATTGCCAACTACTGCTATTCTACGACCAAAATAACGGACTGGAATTAAAAAGAATTCCTTATTCTCTACTTCTCTAGGTCCTGCTAGGAAAGGTGGAGAAGATTTAAGGTTAAAAGGTTTAGTTTCTCAGTTTTTAAGACCAGCAAAACAGTTCCTGAAGTCAGTAAGTCCAATTAGATGAAAACGACTTCTTGTTTCGCTTAATATAAAGTCACAAAATCACTCAGTTCAATTCAATTCAACTTTATTGTCATTAAACTTACACAGGTGCATAGTATAATGAAAAGTGTTTCTCATTAGTCACTCAGGTGCAGTATATAAATAGGACAGAAGATAAGACAATAGACAGTAACACAATAGCAATAACAGTGACATGTAATAACATAAATAACATGTAATCAAGTAATCAAAACTGTGCAAAATTCAGTTGGACTATACTGCACATTTCATCAGGTGCAAGGAAAACAAAAAAATGATCACTGACATTTCATGAAAGTAATGAACTGGGTGAGGTCTGGAGCTTAAGGTCTGTGAATGTCATTTTGCTTCTGTGCAGAATGATATTTTAATGCAATTAAGTATGTTCAGTAGTTCATTAAGTCAGTAATGAATATCATCTGCAATTTCCTCTTATCTTATTTCTTATGTGATGCACATCCTGCTTCGTTTTTTCTGCTGTTGTTTCAGTATATTTTCTGCATTTACTTTCCATACAATTTGAATGCATAACTTTATAACATCTGCCGGAATTATAATGAACAGAAGCTGCCCTCCTGTTGTGTTAGAATTACTAATGACAACTCCGCATCAGTTAATGGATACCTCAAAGAGGTCTGATACTGAGAAGGCAGGCAATAAGCACAGGACAACTGTGCAAGAAATGCAAAAATGTTACTGCAATGTGTGCACAGGTCAAATTTGCAACTCTTGATCTCTGAATTGCCACAGTGGCACCGCGCCTCTATAGCACACTATATTCTTTGCCGACGACAGGATTCACAGGATATGACAGGAAAATATCAGAAGTCCCCAACTTACTTTTGGCAAGTTATTATTTCACAGGAAATGATTTCATTCAAGTTTTAGAAAAATACTTTGCCTTGCAGGGGCTTGAGACCTTAAGGTGTTGGTATTGGTTTAAGGAAGTGGTTTATGAAGTGGTTCATAAATTATGAAATAAGATTGATTTCAAGCCTATCTCCTTCTGAAAATTGAATTTTTGCTATTTGTACCATGTTGGATGGGAAGGGGGTCTTCACAGGAGCTACAAAAATCAACCAGAACATTTTGGTTTCCCTGGATTTTGAGGTTTTAAGGATTTGAGGATTATTCTACAGGTGAATGTATCGTACATTCAGGTATTGCTTAAAGCCAGTTTGGCAAAGGTAAGATAACACACAGTTCTGACCAAACGGGGATCTGACTATAACTTTGGATTTGTTTATGGTGAGATATAATATAATAAAATGCTACAGGGTCTGTTTCCAGTGGAACTGGTTTGAAACTTAGTGATTATGAACTTGCATGGAGAAGTTCTTGATAACAGCATCTTTGAAAATATCAAAATCTCACATGCACATGAGACATATGATTGACAGGAACTAGGACAAAAGATATTATCCTGGCTAAGACTTGGCATTTGGCACCTACTGTAGATGCATATAACTAGGATTTTGTAACACAACATACTCCTGCAGAGGCTAGGCAACACAATGTGCCTTTTCTGGATGAGTTGGCATGGAGTGGCCCAATTTAGAAAATAATATCCATTGAATGCACTTAAATATGCAACTGTAAATAGAGATACAGTGCCTAATAGCTAGGGCTGTACATTGGAATGAACAAGTTTTCTTTTGTTTTTTTTCTTCACTTCCAGAGCAAGTAAGAATATTTTAATCTCTAGTGTTATGTTATAAATATTTATTTAATACAGCCTGGGAGTCTAAGCAGAGCTACTGTAAATCATTACCATGTGCCAATCACACAAGAAGCATTTAGGTACTCAGTGCCCTTAGAATCATTGAATAACCAGACCAACATTTGTTCAACATCCAGTTTTCCCAAAGTTAACATTAAAAATATCGTATTTATATGTGCATGTCCACAATCTTAAATTGTAGTACATGGATAATATATAAAAAGCAAAAGTAAAAAAATCACGAAAGAAAATCACCACAAAAAATGAATAAACCTATGGCAATCTGCTTGGAGTTTGTATGTTTGTATATTTCCTGTGTTTGCATGTTTTTTAGCTGGGTGCTCCAGTTTCCTCTCACAGTCCAAAGACATACTGGTAGGTTAATTGGCTTCTGGGAAACTTGGCCCCAGTGTGATTGTGTGAACGTCTGTGCTTGTGTGTACCCTGCAAGGGACTGGCGTCTTGTCCATGATGTATCCTGCCTTGTGCCCGTTACTTGAGGAAGGGGTTAGAAAATGGAAGGGTGGATGTATTATGTATTGTCCACATGTTTCACAATCATGGAACTACCCAAGTGAAGGCTCTATTGCTCATTATGTGTAGACTGATGTTAGGTAAAAAATATATCAATAAGCAGTTCTCAAACTTCAGTCTTGGACTTAAGTCACTTGTGCATTAAGTCCTCATAGTAACTTGTAGTAATGCCTTTCATCTGCTTATATTTAAGCAGCAGAACCTTACAAATCTCTAAATTTCACAAGCAGCTAACACTATTTACACAGAATGCAAAGTGTAAATTGTTAACACAGAATAGTTTTGTTAGCACATGAGCTGTGGAATTCTGCATGACCTGAAGCCTATTTACAATCTTACAATCTTACTAAATATCCCAGCAAGGCAAGTGTCCAATCTTGATTAAATAAAGGCACGCACTGTAGCATCAAACAGCAAGAACAAGTACTGTACCTTGTCCTGGAAATGTTCCACAGATGGAAAAATGATACACCTGTGACATTTTAGCATGGGCTTTAAATGATAACACAAGGTGAAAAACAACACCAAAATTCAGTCAAGGTGTTTCATTTCAACACCATAATCCATAATCCAAAAAAATTGTTTTTGAGAGCCAATATGCATAACATCCATCTTACTGCAGTTTAGTTAAATTAAGTTGTGGATGCATCTGTCACGCCCTCTGCAGCCAGAGGGCGCTCCTTCTCTGTCCTGTCCCTAGTTTCCGGTCTGCTGTCCTTCCTGTCCCTCTCTTTCCCTTGGGCTATATATTTCCGGGTCTTGCACTCTGTCCTCGCTCAGCATTGATGTTCGGATGTCCTGAGACCCGCCTAGCACCAGGGCGCCCCACGTCCGCTCCCTGAGGGCATAGGTTTCTATACGGCAATCCTGAACTCTTTGCACTATGAGCCCGGGCCTTTTCCCGTCTCGCCGCTACGCATATGGGTCTTTTTCCGCTCTCCTGCTCCCCACGGTTAGTCCCTTTGGACGTCCGTGACAGCATCCATATCTTAATATCAGACAGACAGCTGTTAAGTGCAGAAAGTACCTCACTGAGTGTGCTTAATCAAAAAAGCAACTTGCTGCACATAAACAATCTCACCACTACTGTGAAAAGAATGGGAATGCTTACACTCTGTAATTACAGTTTCTGCTATGTACAACCCACCCAGGCACAGATAAATGAACAAATGCATTGGACGGCCATGGGCATGCAGGTGTCAGGAAGCAAGCTACTTTCAATTAACCAATAAAATGACGAGGGTGTCATCATGATGTATGTTGTCTTCACACCACAGTATTTTAAAAACATTGTACCAGTATTTTATACCCTAGATGAGCAATAGAATCCATGAGGTAAAAAAAGCAACGATTAACACAGTCTGATGTTCCTCATAGCTATTATGATTAGATATGTTTAATTAGTTAGATCAGTTTTACTTAAATGTTTTCTTTAATTTCCATAAACATCAATCCAATCCAAATCAGGGGTTGCAGGGGAGCCAGAGTCCGTTCTGGCAAGCAACAGCCACAAGGTGTGATGCACCCTGAACAGGACTGCAGTCATTGCAGGGCACACACAGACACAATCACAGGCAGAGACTCACACCAGAGCCAGTTTTACCAGAAGCCAATTAACCCTGGGAAACACAGCGAGAGCATACAGTACAAACACCATGCACATAGCACCTCAGAAACTGAACTCAGGGCTCCAGTGCCGCACAGCAGTAATATTAACCATCATACTACCCCTATAAAAATCTAGTCATATAAAGCAGGACTCATGTGGTATGCAGTGGTTATTGGTCCATTTTTAAACAATACATTCTTTAAACGGATAACCTAGCACCTGTATGCCTCTTCTGATAAATCTAAAGCACTAAAGAGTCATTATTTTATCTCACATTGGTCTGCACCATTAGCTGTTAAATATACTTAGCAATATAAGTATCTACCTTTCTAGTTTCATTCCATACTTTATTATATCTTCACAATTTTCTTAAACAGAAAGAAACCTTTTCACATTATCGAATGCTTAAAACTGTCTCCTCGACTCAATTTCTCAATGGCTCTTCAATTAGCATTTCCTTTTAGAAAAAAAATGCATTATGCCTGAAATCACCTTGTAAAATAAGCATAACTGGCAAAGTGCAAAGCCCATCAGCTCTCTTATTAAAAAAAAATCTGCTTTCATCTGAAGATGTAGGAGACTGTGACAGAACTGTAATCTGATGATTTTACCACTTTCATATCAGAATTTATCAATTAAGGCAGAAACAAAACTATGAACATTTCTGTGGTGTTAGGATATTAACTGAGACTAAGTACTGTTAGCAGAATTATTCGCTCTCCTCTTTGGCTTCAAAAAATTAATTATTTTCACTAGCCTTTGAAATACAAAGTGAGGAAAAAACAATATCTACAGGAATATGGGGATGCTCCTGGGGTGATAATAAGAAACGTGCATTACAAACTTTCATAAAATGGCATTATACTGTACCAAACTGTTTTTTCCGAAAAAGTTTAATATCTACAGAGACTATAATGAACAGAAGCTGCCCACTATTGTGAGTGAACTCCTAATGACAACTTCAGCATCAGATAATTGTTACCTCTGTCATGCACACAATATTAGCAGATCACAGAGACTCGATTCATTTTTCTTGTTACTTCTGGGTTTATAAATAAGAACATAGCCACCCTGAGGTTACAAAATGTATTTTCTTTCTGGAACCTTTTTTTCTAAATGAGCAGGAGCAAACCCAGATGATATCCCCCAAATTAGATGTCAAAATTATGACTACAGATGAGCTGAAGAGTATATTCATTTCTCCAAGCAATTAAACGCATGCCGAAAAACAAGTTGAAAGGTAACCATGGATGCATACATCGAGCTGGGAAATCAGAGTATATGACTTAAAGACTACGGATCAATGCTTGGCATTTTTTTCTTTCTGAAAGTTGTTTGGTGGTGGGTGGTGAGGTGTTTGATGAAACACTAAGGACAATTCAGATGGGAAGCAGCTGGAATAAGATAAGGCCATACAGAACATGTGTACTTAGGCTAAAATGCTTCATCAGGCATCATAAATCCCAAACATGTGTTATGTGCCAATATCAGAGATGACAGAAGCTGAGAACATTATCAAGCTTCCAAAACTGACATATACTGTATATTGTATTCTAGGTGGGTGATGAAAATTGCTAAAAACAAAATAAACTTTCAAAAATAATACTTCACAACATGGATGTATCTAAGGTGTTTGATTCACATAACACATTTGCTTTACTTTGTTCCACGTGGGTTTGTTCTTTAAAAAATATATGTCCTATAGCATTCTCTCTCTCCCATAAATAATTAAACCATTTCACAAAAGCATGTGAGTAGAAGTGGAAATAGCACGTAAAAACCCTGGACTCAACATAATACACTGGCTAATCTAAAAACAGCATCATGTCTTAATCAGAAAAAGAAGAAGTGATACAGCACACCCAGGGAGAATCAGCAGCTGGGACACGAAACAAAGCCCACAAAAATCATCACTTCACCTGCATCGCAATACATCAGCAGTGAGACTTGAGTTCACGCTGGAAACAGCAAGCAGACTGCACAGTGACTCATTTCCACCAGACTTTTTTATTTTCAATTTTCTTTCTCATCAGCTTTTCACTACTTTCAGAATGTTGGGCAAGCATCGCTCCTGAAAACAACAGTAGAGGTACTGCAAGCCGACACAGCTCTGGTCTGACATTACTTTTAAAGAGATAAAAGATCTCGTTTTAAATCATTCTTAAAGAGCCTAAAATACTACATTATTGTTAGGAAACATAAGTAAATGATCAAGTGATTAGTGGATAATACACATCAGGAAAGTAAGCTTACTTAACAGACTAGATTAACCTCTTAGGTAATACCCGATCATCATGGTTTTATGGTGATTATGAAACACTTTCCATTTTTTTAAAAGCTGATGATTAGAATCGTTCAGCTTGATATATCAGCTTTATACAAAGGCCATAGATTTGTCTCAGATTACAGAATAAGGTGATCTTCCATTTGTGTCACCTATACATTATCGGGACACTTTTTCACAGAAGTTTGCGATACATTTCCTTTAATATTTCAAATTTAGATGTTTCAAATTTCTAATAATTTTTTTATCTTTGAAAGATTCATCCCTCTTATGATGTTTATTCTCATTTTAGAGCAATGAACAAAACGTTCAAAAAGCTGTCACTACACAATTTTAGTGTTATTATATGATACTGTACAGTTCAGTAAACTGCTTACAACCAGATTTACTACATAAAAATATAGTTAGAAGAAAACAGCATTTTTGTTTAAGGCTTTCACATTGTTAAAACAGAAAGTAACCCAATGACCCAACCAATGGCTTTGCAAGTGGGCATGACAATCAATCATAAATTCTAAAACAAAACATGTTGTTTCTAGACCCGCAGGTACTATACTGTGTTCAATTAAACCCTCATACATACAACCCAGATGGAAAGTTACATTCTTAAACCACCTGATCTCTTTTAGATTGCATACTGATACAGTTCCAGAGGTCTTAAAGACATACAGGCAATCCTATGTTGCTTCATTCACATAAAAAATGGGAGAAAACTCATTGTGATATAAAGATTGGCTTATATTTTCCTACCCTAGTCATTCAGTTCATAAAACTGTAGTCTAACACAAGCCCTATGAGAACCTACTCTTAATACATAGGCACATCAGGAGCTTTTGCAAAAAACAGTTTATCTGTAAGAGAATACGTCCATTTTATCTTCTGGAGAATTTAGAGTTTTCAGATACTGGCTGCATATTATTTAAAGATATTGACACAGTCGACTTAATCATATAGTCTGTCAATGCAGTGGGGGCTCTCTGGACATTACTAAGTATTCAGTAGTAGAATCTCTTTCACTGAAACTGTGTACTATTTGTAATGAAAGCTGTAGCTTTTCTGAGGTACTCTGTAAGCAATAATAACCATGTCATAGATAAATTGGGTAATTACTTAAGGTGTACCAGTGCAACAGTGAAAGATAATCTGTTAACAATCCTGTATTTTTATATCATTGCAAAGTACTGCCTCATTCATAATATAAAGTGACAAAGAATCTGCCTTATCTAAGTGACTAAGTGTATTTAGGAGAAATTATTCTCCTTTCTGTCCCAAACTGGAAATGTAGTCTTTTTACTTATGATATGGCCATACCTGAATCTTTCAACCTTGTTGCTAATAACAGAACATATTTTAAGTATAGCATTATAAAAATTCCTTAAGTTAATTCAGCTGTCAATTAACCCATGTGATAGTATCACTTTCCATTATTCGAGTAGATAATTGTTTGAGTTTAGCAATTACCATTGCTAAATGATGTATAACAATTAAGTGTTATACGTACATTTTATACATGAGGATCCTCCTACTGTCTCTCAATGGATTAATGAATTTAACACTTACCTGTTTGTGTCTTTAGAAAGGATAATGAGGTAATAATGAGCTACGAGGCAGTTCAGCAGCTATGTGACAAAACCTGGAATCCCTGGTTATAATGCACATACAGGACATACAATATATAGTATTAGGAAGAAACTGACTTTGCGGTACAAGCGCAGAACACTTCTTTGATTGTTGTACATCTTTTTGTTACAGTCTCTTTTTACATTTTTCTTTTATTTTTCTGTTCTATTTCTTTTGATTTTATTATGACGTAAGCAGGGACACCATTGGAACCGTTGCTATTTTATTTATATAATAAAACTACTATTAAAAAAATGCTTTCCTCCTGAAAAAATATTTTTTTTTAAAACTCACAGAGAATGATATCAACATGAATGCATCTGTTTATGTCTAGCCATATTGTATAGTTCACTGCACTGAATTTGACAAAACCCAAATGTGCTAGTTGAAGGACATTAGTACAGGTTTAGTTACAGTTTAGAAACGAAAATCACCAACTTTCTCACCAACATTACTCTAAGTACAGGGCTATTTGATTGCTCAGGCTAGCACAGTGCTGTAAGCATTTTCAAGAGGAATTTCACAAACTGAGCAGAAAGGGGCACAAAAGGGAGAGATGGATTTTGTACGCATTGTAAAAAATAAAACGTTATAACGTTTTAAAAAACTGGCATTGAAAAGCAAAACCAGTAATAAAAGGAAACAACAGAAACTTGACGAAAGCTCCAGAATATCTGTAATAAAAAATACTTTGGACTCTGCATCTTTAAGAAGTTTGCTTGCTAGAGGAAAATAAACCCTTTCATTCCCCTCCAATGCGGTCACATGGCGAAATTAGATTTACAATCGCGCATCAAGACAAAAAAGAAAATCCTGTTTTCTAAAGGTCACAGTTAAATTACTGAAAAGTTGCCCTGAGCATCTGAAGCCTTTGCTTTCTTGCCATCTTAAATGATAAGGGGGTAAAAAACAACAGTGAATACTGGACTGGACTTCTTGAAACCAATGGAATTCGTTATCATATGCGGAACCTACAGATAATTTGGTTTTAATATCACTTTTGACGCCTCCCACGTTTTTGAAGCCTATAAAATTAAACCTGACAACACTTGGACATTTAGTTTATAGACTATAAAGTGAGTTCTAAGGTCCATTAAGAAGCCAGCGTGAGATGTCATGCGAGGAAGAAAAGAACCAGAAATAAGTCCACACAGTGCTGTTGACACATCTGCAGAAGTGATAATTGGGAAGGATCACTCCATTGAGCAACACTGCCAAAGAGATTTTTTTACATCCCAACCCAGCCCAGCAGAATTCTACCACATGCTGGATAGTCCAGTGCAAACACCTGACAATCCAAGCACTAATTATTCTACTCAAGGGCATTTGCACTCAGTGTTTTACTGTCTGGGTCATATGTTGTCACTCATTTCTAATTGTGAATGCAGTAAGCATGTTAATAGCCTGGCTCTTGCAGAATAGATTCAGTTACTCCAGGGCCTTTTTTCTTGGCACTACCACTGTATGGTTGAACTGTGTGCATTCTCACATGTAATTGTGCATGCAGGAATGTAGATTGTGAAGGCCATTTCAATACTACTATTTAGAAGCCATTTGAGAATAATACAGGAACCACTGTCAAATGTTCACAACAACCGTCATGCCTTAATTGCTGACGGATGTACTGTCGTTTTTATATTTAGGGTGAGGACAAGGGAGGACAATGAGATGTTTATTATCAGGGAGTGTGATCTGTAACAGTGAGGAAAATCACCATGACTGTCTGGGACTTCCATGGAGCCATAACATTTTTTGTTCTGATAAAAAATATGTCTACAACAATTTAAATGAGACACAGCAAATGAATTTATTATAAAAAATTACTAAAAATTCATTTATTATACAATTGCCTAAAATCTATTATCATTTTACATGTTCTGAATAGAACATAATTCACATATTTATAACTGAATCCAAGTCTTAACAAGTCACCAGCATTACATAACTGGCTAGTTACATCTTGTGTTTAATACTACCAGGTTTGGAGAAGAATCTAATACTATACAGTATGTCATTATAAACAAACTTAATGTGATCTTTCTAAATTCAGATTCAGACTGAAGTTCTAAAGTTTAACAACACCAGGATTACTTTCCAATTCTACTATGTCTAGACAGGCCAAAGGTAGCATAATTAACCCATAATTAAAGTCAAATCCTTACAGCTACATGCTATTCTCAGTAATTCATCAACCACAACAATAATTCTGCACATAAATGATACTAGTACTGTAATTTATAAAGATCAGCATGCATAAGAAATATGGTCATCAAGCTATTCACGGGGATTTTTAGATCTTCAGACATTGCATCACTCAGGCTTTTGGGCTCACTTCTAACCACACGTGAGCCTCTCCCGACTCGGGCAAAGAAATGCATCCTACAGCATGATCATATACTATGTTTGTGCAATTGGAAGGCATGAATAAGGATGTAATAGCAAAACCCTGTTTCGCTACGTATCATCAGTCAAGCTACTTAGTTTGATTTTCTGCAGGCTTGCTTGACTGCTATTGCTCAGAAATACCCTGAAGTCATTTAGCTTTAGGTAGAATGCTGCTCTAGGATCACCATATTATATCAGCCATGGAGCACTGTATTGACTGTAAGTAACTAGACAGTGGCCTCTATGGAACTATGCAGCTTCTCCCAAATATACAGTACACTGGATTTACATTTTTACTATAAAAAGTAAAAATAACCAAAGTATTGGTTAGAATATTTTAGAAGAGCAATATTTGCTTAAATAATAAGTGTTGCCGAGCATATCCCAAGCTTCTGAAGCCAGGACGAGGAACAAAAATGCGGTTTTCATTTGAATTATGCAGTCTGTAAAGCAGATGGTCTGAGCGCTAATTTTACCTCGAGGGTCAACACAGCAGTACTTGGCGGAGGTCGCCGACACATTTCAATGTCAAAGATGACAAAATAATATGTGAGACGTCTTTTCATTTGTGGACATTTATGAAAATAATAACTATGGCTTTCGTGAATGTGCCGAATCAAGCAAAAAAAGGGTAACACTTACTCCCTCCATGACAGCTTATTAATGATAATAAGGAGCTCAGCTCTTGAGGAGGTCTGTAGCTGATCTTGAAAGAAGATCACGTTTTGACTCTATTTGGGATGAAGGGTCAGTTCATTTCCCTGCCTTTTCTTTATTTTTAAGAGCTCCATATGCGATCTTCATACATACATCATGTAGGTGTAGGGGCTGTGGTCAGAACAATGAAAGGAAATTATTATTGAAGAATGATATAGTGTGGCTCATTTTAAAACAAGGATGGGCAAAGCATATCATGCATTTCCCTTTCAGTTCTTAACTTCAGCCCTTTTTAGATATTGTATAGTAGAAACAAGCACTGGCCAGACCATAAAGTCTAACTTACTTAGTTCTTTGGTTGGTAAGACATAACCTTCAAGACAAGAAGATATCACAATTCCAAAGAATGTAAACAATCCCATGTTTAGTATTACTGCTATTAAAAGCATTCTTACCGAGGTAATTACATTTTTAATTTATAACGGTTCTCATGAAAGTGCATTAAAAACTGCAAGAATGCTCCCTTAACTTATAGTTATACAGCTGATGGAAGTTACAGATAAAAAGAAGAATGAGCACACACAAAAGGCTTCAAAAACAAAATGCTTCAAATGGCAAGCATAACAAAACAAGAAAGATATCAGTTATTTCAGAATCGCATTTTTTGCTAAAGACCCAATTCATTATTAATTCATGACTCTGCTAAACCATACCGAAGATGAAAATAAAAAAAAAGGGAATCTCCTACTGAAAGAGAAATTCAGAGTAGTGCTTTGGAGGTTTCTAGTCTAAGATAATCTAAGTAAGAAGTCTTATACGTATGCAGGTTTCCTAAGTAAAAATAAGGTAAAATCCAGATGTCCAGATGTTCAAGCTGAACAGTACAGTTTGCCAATGGTAACAATCTAAATATGGACGCTCTCAGCACCTTTATTTAACATGTGGACACATTTAAAATATGGACAAATTTCAGTGAAACTCTGTATGAAGTCCCGACTTTTAGCACATTGTATGCTCAAAACTATAAAACAATGTGGGGGCTGTGCTAATGTGAAGTATTGCAGACATACACCTTGCTTACTCTGAGGCAAATGTTAGGATAAAAGAAAGTCATCAGCAAACCGAGTTTCCAAAGAAAAGATGTATCAGTAGCAGCTGATTTAAAAGTCCTATCCACGCCTGCTGTATGCCCTGCCTCAGTCTGTTATTGGGATAGACGTAGAGTGATTGTTGAGCTTTCATAGCGCTGTGCTAATAGCTTAGTGCTGATTTTATGACAAATAGGGAAATACATTCATAAGCTTTTATGGGATGGGCTAATTTAACACCTTTTGGTTCAAACAACAAATTATTTAGACAAAGGCTTATATTTAAGATAAGACAAGATTCTCAATGGCATCTTTGGTAACCAAGACCAAGGAACATAGATAACAGTGTTAGAATTGATTAATATGATAGCCAATATGTAGTTTTAATGCCCACTGAAAATGAGAAATTAATATAGAATTGTTAATGCTGAGTTGCAAAATCATCACAGGTGCTTCCCAATGACGTTAAGGGATTTTTTTATTAAAGTTTTGTAAACCCATTCAAACATTGGCGTTAGACATTAAGTCCTATTTGAGAGTCATTGCTTAAAAAATGATAATAATTTACTTTATATTATATATAATTATATGCCATTATAATTAGAAAGACACTTGAGTCCTTTAAATAAGTGTAGTTTGCAAGATCATTGTTCCAGTTAACCTTCAATCCATATCCAATGAACACTAGTACAGTATATGGATATAAAAGACACCTAAGAGCATGTTAAAGGAGGTTCCTGCTAACTTCTGTTTCTCAGGTGTGTCTAGTACTGGTAAGCAAGAACCAAATGGAACTATGATGTATTGGTGCTATTATAAGATTTTAAAAACATCTCCACCCGTTTTGCAAGTCCCTATCAAAGTTATTTCTAGCAGAGCTGGTATAAATCGTTGCGTTTTGTGTTCACCCGAATCTGTGCAGTAACAACGTAACAACAGTGATACTGTCCTTAAAAGATTGAATCTTAATAGTTTCGTGCATCTGAGAAAGTTGTCTTCATCTGGTCAGCAAGAGCATGAGTGATAATGTTGCTATTCGACTTTTCGATAAATCGCACCTGAGAATTTTAAGAAGTCAAATGTTACGTTCTCTGTCATTTCACGGGTTATTAACAGGTACCCGAATATTGTACCTTGTGGCTTACTGTTTATAGTACTTTATACCTTAAGTAGCCGTCAAATGTATAAATTAAAATGACGTTAGGTTAAAAAACAATATTTGACGTTAGAAAATATATATTGTTCTTAATCTTTTTTTATCTTGTAATTATTCCGAATAATTTTCGCGCAAACGAGCATTTTGCAAAGATTCGTCCAGTATAGACTGTGGCGCTTCAAAATACGTCATTTTTTTAGCCAGTAAAATCATTTATGTGTTCATAAAACGTGTGTGCACATTTTCAACAAGACATTTTCTGTTTCGTGTCCAACAATATATAGTATATGCTGATTTGATGAATTCACCACTTAAACTGAATCAGTGCACTGCAGGTTTAATAGGTTTTCACAACTAACGCACCAACCTCTATGGTGTAAATTGCAAGATTGTAGTCAGAACACAGGCGGAAACGTCAAGCGTCACTTCATATGAAGAGATTCCTCTTAACAGCTACTATCCCTCCTCTCTGAGGTCTGGGAAGAAATGCGGACAAAATGTGGAAAAGTTATTTCCATTTGCCGTTATCTTACTACTTAGTATCGAAGGCAGAAAGTAACAGGGTTTTACTGAATAAACTACCAACGTGAAATATCGGTAACGACAATATATTTCAAATTTCATGAGAAGAAACGATTCCCAGTTAACAGTAAGTGTTGTATGTTTAAACTGCTTACATGTCACTGCCTTCCGTTTTCAGAATACAATATACGTTCATAACGGCTCAAATGTTATAGCTACTGTTAAGGAGTACCACAGACTGTATTGAGCCATATGTTATATTTTTGTTTCTGTGGTCATTAAGCACAAAGTCGCGTTGGAAAATTAAGTGCTGTCGTGTTGTCCAGCCCCACATATATTAGATCAAGAGAAAACTGAAATTAACTTACATATATACTGTACATATAAAGCTGTCATCCCTCCTGAGACCGCATACTATTCACCAGTCGAGCCACTCTTGAAACATTTGACATGCATACTGGGGCAGAAAGGGCCAAACTGAATCAAGTTCTAAAAAACTGGGTAATAATTATACTTACTGTACCTTGAAGAAAAACGCCTCAGGTCGAAAAAGAATGGCTTCACAATTACAGAACTGATAACAGCGCTGGTAGCGATGGTGAGAATATTGTCAACGAGACTTAAAAAAATCCCCAAGGAAGATGGTGCAATACTTAACGTACGGCAAAACAGGTAACATGCCTTACCTTTCCTGAAACCAATTCATCAATCCGTTGCAAAATAATGTTTTAGCCTAAAATTGCATAATCCGTTCACCGACGGCGCATAAAATACCCCCTTTGACACCCCTTACCTGTAATTGCTGCTTTTTCTACTTCACTACAGCCGCATTGACACTGCAGATGGTCTGTTCACAGGAATCCCAATTCTCAGATACTCCAAAATCACAATCTAGATGTGTAAAAAAAACGAATGCGCTCTTAACAAATCCAACGGCTCCGGCACTCACACACGCCTCCCTTTATTTCCTACAGTAATTTGAAATCTGTAAAAAAAATGCTACCGAATCCTGTGCAGTTTTAGCTGCAGATCTCCATCTACGCTGTGATCAGCGAGTCCTTCTTCAACAACTATGCCGCGCTGAACACTCTCAACCCCGGCTTGCTCACACACCTCCCATCCCACTCGCAGGCTCTCCTGAAGAGATGTAAGCGTCGCAAAGACGATTCCGCAATTCTGCCGCTTAAGGAACTTCCTGGAGATTTGGGATGGTCTGCACTTTGGGGTGTGGAGAAGGTGCTTTAAAGTTTCCAGTGTAGCAGCTGACACCCAAGTATGTTGTGATCTGAATCGGTGCTTTACCAGTGCGAGAAGACCGACTGCCTTACTTCACTGAGCCCTTCAGAGCTTCTCCTCTATAGTGACATCTAGAACCTAAACGCTGATTGGGCTAATTGTAAGATTTCATTGCCAGCAATCTGAAAGCAATGTTTCAATGAATGAGAGACATATGCTGGAACCTTGTAGATGGCAAATGTATTTTTATGTTTATGTAATACATTTATTCACAGTCTAAAAAAGATATCTAGGGATGGCACCAGGGATTTCGCGACGTAATCTGGAGAACAGAAACAGCAACGCTTTTTGAAAATGCTCAATAGCTTGATGGAAGGATTGTTTTGTATGTTAAGAAATATGCGCCGCAGTTTTGACGATGCTTTAATTCAGGAGTTAATTATTTTATTTCTAATTCCTCCACTGAACACTGAACAGTGTTAATAAAACAGTTCAGGTTTCAGAGCTACACTATCCGGAAAGATTTATATTCGCTATATTGTGTTTTAAGGCGCTGTTGGGGTTACAATGTTCTACACTGTTATAGACGGATTTTTTTAAACCTCTTAAATATTCTGTTATTGCATTTACCTGTTGAAATCAAAGGCAGGCTGCCAAATTTTTGTATGCGAACTGAGAATTGTTTATACAATTGATAAAAAAGTTTCGTAACATGGTATCTCATTTACTTTCAGCAAATAACTTTGATATTAAAAAGTATCCCGGTGATTGTGACGGTAATAGAAAGGACCGCTTGCAAAAATCATGTTGTTTTTTTTTGTCTAGCTTGTTGATAAAGACAGTGGTTTATGCGCAGCACAAACATACGGTCGTTTTCACACATTTTGAGTATGAAGTGGAAGAGCGTGGAAAGACTGCAGGGAAAAATTTAAAAACCGCTTACCCCATGCTAATCAGAAGACTTATTGAAATGGAAAACTTTCCAACATCTTGAACACAAATGGACTTCTGCATTCATTTAGTCATACATGAATTATTATTATTTTTATTATTATAAGCGCAGTAGGGGCGTTTGTCCCGTATTTAAATAATCATAAGTATTAAGTGATTTTTGCCTAGATTTATGTTTTTTTATATGCAAATAAATTAAACACTCGTAAGATAACACCGTTGTAATAGCTAAAATATATCGACTTAGTTATATTTTGCTATTTCCTTCAGACTTGGAAGAACAGCTTTTGAACTTTAAACTACTATTCAACTTTAACATGCACTCGAATAGATTCTGGTGTTAGATCAAGCGATAGTTGTTAAGACTAAAGTGGGTCAAAAACACAGAAAAATATGAATTATAGCCCACTAACTTACATATTACAACCCGGATCTTTGGTGCTCTTTTCCTTTAGACCTTTGAGGTTGAAATGAAGGCACTGCAGTATGTCCGTTTCTCTTGTTGCCGAGTGCTTCGTAATGACAACCGCCTAAACCCTGCATTATAGCCCCACCTGCAGGAAACTTCAGTACTGCAGCGTATTTCCATTATTACTATGGTAGACTAACTCCCTGTCGTATTACCAGGTGATAATTCATGCGTATTCACAATTAATATAATTATTTTTCTTTATTTTCTGTCAATAATATGTTAATCAAATGATTTAAAAAACATTGTTTTGTCGAATATAACAGTTTTGTTGGAAAATGGTTTCAAAATACAGCACATAATATCAGCACAGCACAAAATATAATTTATTCTATATCCTTTCCATTACAGATGCTAAGCGAAGTGTGCACCTACAATATTTATGGTTTCTTTAGCATAGGTGAGATTTTTCTAATCTTACATATTAAGTCATTGGAATATTGTCACCTTTTTATATGTGCAAGGTTAATATTCTGCTATCAAATCAAAGGGATTTCAAAAACACCTATCCTTAGACAAGTGATGTTGCAGAATCTCTGTTTTAATACATCTCAATTACATGACCTCCATATCCAGGAAGATTTTTTTTTATCAAAGCCTGGCCTTGCAAATATTTCACTTTTATAAACAGGGTTATTTCGCTGGTAACAATTAAACAGCAGAAGCCACCCACAGACAGTAAGCTTCACACAGCAGCTCAGTGAACCTTGGAATTTACAAAAAATGTGTCCTTCATGAGAAATGCATAGCAGCCATTATCTCCACTCAATAACAGGGCTGTTGAATAATGTGTGAAGGTTAGTGGTGAAAACTTTACCGTGTTCATGCTGAACGTCTATACAGTGTGAACACCACTAGAACGTGTCTTAAGCATCTAAGAAATTCATTTTATCAGATAATATTACTTTGCTTTACTTAGTTATTTGAACAACTACATCAATTTATTAGACATTCTGTAGTATGACAATGGTGGTTTTCAGTTGTCTATATTGTGAATAGATCTCCGTGTAACATTATTGGAAGCTAAATAATTAAAGACAAAGTATTAATTACATTTTGTATGCATCTTATTAGTGGTCAATGTGATTTGCAGTGACTGAGGCGAGTTCCTTTGTAAAATTGTGTACATAATGTGCTAGAGGCAACTCTTTTATCCATTCACACCAAAAAAAAACATTAACAATTCCATGGGGAATTAAAATTCCCATGAAATCCGTGAGGAAGCTGATTGTAAGACGTGATAACTAGGTGTAGACCGTGACAGTTTTCAAAGATTACATCTGTCTGATTTGTTGAATAACAAGTGATGATACAAAGCTTTTATTAGGATTTATAAAGTGTTTTATACTTGTGCGGCATGTACTGTATTGTAGGTGCGCCTTAAGCTATTGATCTTTTCCATGTGTTTTCAGAAGAAATTCAGTCTTGTTTTAAAAAAACAAGTATCTATATTCAACCTCAATAATGGGAGTCCAGTATGGGACTTTTTACAGTGCTCTTTTAACATATGTACAGTACGCATACTGTTGTTGGGCCCCTACCTGTTTTTGGCTGTCTGGTGTACAGTATGTGCCCGTTGCTAGTTCAATTTTTCCTGTAATGACTGATGAGAACTGCCTTCACTAAGCAGGAGTGGGAGAATCAAAAATAGCATGAGCAGGACAAGAGGAGCAGCACTTCTCTCAATGACATCCCTGCAAGTTCACAGGCTTCAGTCAGGCAACAAGGGTTACTGCTGTACAGGAAGCCAAGGACATTCAAGCAGACTCAAGCTCACCCTGTCCTGTCAATATGCTATAGCTGTGTGCGCGGTACTACAGCCACATCAGGCTAATTACATCACCCAGGATTGAAAGTTCGAGGTTATTTGGAACCTCTTCCATGAAGGCTTTTATTTATTCTCAAATACAGATGAATCAGATTGACTAGCATTTGATTAATGAAGTACATGTACCGTATCTCTGGTGATACAGTTTTAGGGCTTGAAAGCAAGCATTCTTCAATATTAATTAATAACGTAAAGTAAACCAATCAATATGTTTCACATATTTTAATAACATCTCTGTTACAGAAGGAAATGAATAGTAAATGGTGAGCATGCATATTAGTACTCGTTAAGATTTTGCTTTCAAGTAGCTCTATGCACTTGTTTCTAATTATTCAGTTTCTACACTTTCCTCTACTAAAAAGTAGTCACTGACTTCCTCTTATCTTGCTTGTGGTTTCCAGTTGCTATGTTGGTTTCTTACTACCTAAGCTTGGTTGTAGAAAAGTTGCTTTTTATAACTTACAGACAGTGAGTACAAAGTTCATGGCTCATAAGAGATCTGGACAAAATAAGTCTTCTTATTTTTTCACCCCAACTCTGGGATAGACTTCGACTCCCCCCAACCCCGAATTGGATAAAGCAGTAAGGAAATGGATGGATGACTAGTAAATACTTTAAAGAAGGCACAAAGATTACAGAACAGCCTTCCATGTCATTATTTAAATTATTGTCTTCTGATGGCTCCTTTGCAGGATGAATTATGTCACACGGGAGATTGTGAGTTCACACCATGTGAAGCAGACAAGGGATTGGACCCTAGGAGTCTGTCTGTTGTCAATACTTCGAACAGATCTCACTTTGATCTGTTGCGCCATCTTCCTCATGGTCTGAACCTTCCAAATTTCACTTCTTTGTCCCTTGAGACTCATATTCTGGACAGGTGCTGCAACTGAAGCTTAGTTGCACAGCAACCAAAAGGCCACTACCAGGACTATGACAAGAAACAAAATTACATGTGTTACAACACAAAGTTACTGAATCATGTAGAGCAGAGGTTTCATCCAATAAATAAAACTGGTCACTTGTTTGTTTATAAAATGCTTTAATTAATTTTATATGCCATTGTTTTTTTAAAACTAGGCAATGCACAGAGAATACTAGTATTAGGAAAATCTGACTCCTTCTGTTATAATTTGTGGAGTACCACAGAAATCTTTATTTACCCTTTTGCATTTTTCATAGTCAGGCATTTTTAAAATTGTTGAATTTTAGATGAATACAAATACACAGGGGTCAGCAAATACCATAAAATGAAATATAAAAATATACAGTCTCTTTTAAGGACTTGGGAAAGAGAACAAATTGAATTTAAGACTAAGCACACAAAAGCACACACAGCAAGGATGTATATTATTTTAGAATGAACACCATTTCAGATTAGGGTGGGAGTTAAAAGCAGTGACAATGATAGTGGCAATGGATTATGGTAATGCATATTAATCAACTCTTTCACTTCAATTAACTACATCACAAGGAGTAAGATGGTCACATTGATGTCCTTTTAATTGTTTTAAAAAGTATTCTACCTTCTTAGCTTTGTATAATTCAGATGACAGAAAAAAAATTCCAAAGTTTCCAAAATCCTATCATGATGTAAAATCTAAAATCTATATAAAGAATTAAAAACCTATCCAGACAAATTCAAAAGATAAAAAAAAACAATTATTTGTTAGTGACTGGTCATCCCGTGTAATAAAAAGCCCCAGCGTCTACCTGAGTGTTAAAAGAAAGCTGCCAGACTAAGCAATTGCTTTGCTTATTTTTTTTCTGGTGTGAATTTTAACTTCTGTACGCTGTAGATAGCAAAAGCAGACAGATGTACACCTGTCAAGTGCTACAGATCATCTGCATTAAATATGGATTTCAGCCACAGAAAGGAACATATCCTGTAGTACAGTAGGTGTGTACACTATGCATTCATATGGATTTCTCTATGGTCGAGAAAATGGAACATGCTTAAAATGCAGATGAGATTTACAACTTATCACTCAACCAGAATGTTAAAACCACTGTGTGTAAGTTACTGTATGTTAATGAAGAGTTTTATGAAAAAATATAAGAATGTTCCACTTCGTGAGCACTCTGAATGTCATGATTATGTTACTCACCAAACTGTATATGGTACATGATAGTTAAATGTTTAATAACACAAAAATACGACTATCATTAAATATGATATCTGGCTTAATTGATATGCTGGCTCTAATTTGCTAATGTTTAGAATGGGAGCTTAACATATAGACACAAATAATGGAATTAATACAAAATGTGCTGCAGTACCTAATATACTAGTATATTTAGTACCTAATATACTAAAATATATTTTCAAACTTTTACAATAATGTCTATGTATTCATTTGCTGTATAACATTGTTTTATTTATTTTGTGCTGTTTTATTGCCTGATAGTAACGTGGGTTTGCAACCAAAACATGAATGTTTGAATCTGTTGTTTATAGAAGCTGTGTTGTAATAACCATAAATCACTAAAATGGCAAAAAAAAGTTGCCATGACAAGTATGCCATTACATTTGGCAGTGTGCGTAAGATTGCTGTATTAAGACAGGCTGTGAACATAGGCATTGGAGGAGAGCCTCCTGGCTTTACTGATGGATACTTCTGATGGCAGGGCTCTTGGTATTGATTAGTTAGAGGGAGAGAACAGACATGTCCTCATTTGCTATGTAAATCTGTCACAAATTTCAGGAGGAAGTACTTTGTGGCAGGAAAGCAAATAATTACATAGCTAGATGCCAGAATTTAGACATGCAACAAAATGCTCTTTGAAAGCTAAACGTAGCATTGTGCTTCCAGCCTTCTCTGTCCTCTTCAGTCTCTTCCTTCCTTCCCAATTATAAGTCGAAAATGTTGACAGGGGGACAGTGAGATCGTCCAAGAGTTCTTCCTAGAGCTCTAGAAAAAGTGTCTGTCACGTCCAGTACACCTAGAGGGCGCTCTACTTTTCTCCTGTTCCTAGTTCCTTGTGATTGTTCATGTCTTTCTGGTGTGTCTTGTTGTGTAGCCTATTTACTTCCTGCTTCTGCTCTGCTCCTCGCTCAGCATTGAGGTTCAGGTGTCCTGAGACCCACCCAGCACCAGGTCACTCCTGTCCTTAGCCTGAGGGCATAGGTTTCTATACGGCATTTCCTGAACAGCTGAGCCTGGGCTAACCCCCATCTCGCTGCTATGCCTAGGGTCTATTTTTGCTCTCCTGCCATTCCACGGTTCGTCCTTTCCGACATCTGTGACAGTGTCTTGCTTAGGTACACAGGTACTGTAGCATCCTTCATTCATCTGATGTGTAACTGTTAGAAAGAAATCTATCTCTCCCACTGGGATATACATATGCATCTATTTTTTTCGGGCCCTGTGCAATTTACACATACAATTCTACAGGTCCATTAAGTTTATGAGCTGTTAGGGGAAACAGAATTTATGGTGATGTTCATAAAAGTGTCTTTTACCTCACGGATTAATCTTATGGGAAACTGATTGCTATCTGATATAAATAACACTAGAACACATCACAAGTCAGAGATTTGTCAAGTCAAAGTTCTGCTTTACCATAAAATGCATGATGATCTCACTGCACTAAATGTGATGCTGGCACAAACTAATATATCAATATTTAATTAAATCTCATTTGAGATGATTCTGAGAGTGTGCATTTATTCATTATAAAGTATCGCTGGGTGACCTTTGTGATTATATGTGCCTATCCAAAAGTACTGGCCAGCAAAGGTCTTTGGTCTCCAAAAAAGTAATGCCTTGTTGGTTCATCTGTTATTCTCTCAACATTTTTTAACAGAATGGCAAACCTGAAAATTGTCCACCGATACACACGGTAGGACCTTGTCTGAGTGGTTGTGTTATACTTTGGATTTATGACGTCACTACTTTTCTCAGTGCTAATATGAAGCCCTGTTCTGCTAGTTAGAGGGATCTTTAGCGCATAGAGATGGCTGTACATTACCCAATCTGGTGTTGCACTTCAGTGATGGATGATGAGGGAACGCTACAATATGTGTGAAGAAATTTTGGATGAAAAGCGCTATATAAATACAATCAATTATTAATAGCTGATTATCACGGTAATCCATTGAAAGCCTATCCCAGTAGCACAGGGCATTGGGCAGAAAGCCAGTTCATTATGGTATAATAGACGTATGTAATCTTTTTTTCATTATTCAATTTAATAAATGTCTGAATGTGTTTCTTGAATTGAGCCTTGAATAGTTTTCTTAGAAAAAATCATGCAATTTATTTTGAAATGTTATGTAACCTTTGATGTTTGGTATTAGGACATGGTACTATACGGTACATGGCACTCCATTGGTAGCTAATGTCTTGAAAATTACAAAGCAGAAACTCCTGAGGCTATATAATGATCCTGGTCAAGAAAAGAGTTCAGTTCAATTTCAAGTTCAGTTTATTGAGTTGTGCAGTAACTCAAACATCTTGGTTTGAGTTAACTGTCTATAGAAAGAAGCCATTTTAGAGACTTTATGTTGAGAGAATTAAAGCAATTTTCAGTTCAGTGAAGAAACAAATTAAAATTAGAAAAGCAAGAGTCAGAAAAGAAACATTACATCTCTCCAAAGAACAGCTAGAAGTCTTTCTTTCTAAAATGTAAGTCAGGGATACTTCCATTCATTTTAACAAACCATACAGATATCGCAGTCCATATCTGTATGAACAAATGAAAAGTGTCACACATATGAGTCAAATCATGGCATACAGTAGTAAATAGACACCTCAAAGGTACGTTCATGGTCTTATACTTGTTAATTTTTTAGAATTCTCTGTGGTAACACCTATACTTTAGCTTAGAGTTATAAACATATTCAATAATGCTTTAGCTGTGTACCATTTTCTGAATAAAAAAACTAAAGTCTTGAAATAATGAATATAGATATACAGTATACTCTTACTATAAGCAATTAAAAGACGGCAACATATTCAGAAAATATTGCAGGACAAAAAATCAATACCGTGCAGGACTTCAAATCAGGGAGGCAGAATTTTATTATTTTGTAACAAACACACACAAGCAGAAATAATGTAATCTCTCCATCACACACAGACGTTTTGGGATCATTGGACTTTCAGTCACCCAGGTGTGGCTACTACTGTATATTATTTTTTTTTTCTGCAGTAAGGGCTTGCTTTGCAGGCCATGTGATGTGTACCCAGACTGGCAGTAAATATTAGCAGATGGAAAAAAAAAGTTCTGTAAAACAAACAAAATAGTAAACACTCTTGCTCTCATACCAAAGTCCAATAATATAGTAAATTCATTGTGCTGCTTGATCATATAACAGTAAGTTTCAGTACACATCATGCAAAGTGGCTACACCAGAGAAGGTTTCTTTCCACAGAACAATAGCGTTAATATGTATAGCCTGTGACTGTGTATGTCTACTCATCCATTTCTCTGCTGGGACACTGCCTTCTCAAGCATACTAATTGAAATGGATTTCTGAATATTCCTTGCTTTCATATTCACACAGCATACCTTCCTCTGGTAGCGTGGTAGTGTGTCTACCAACAACTGCGGGGCATCTTTCAGAAAATCCAGTGCCTTTCCCATAAAGATAGCTTTATCAGGATTAATAATATCCCTTGGGACTCAGCCTTTGCCATGGATGGTTTAAAAGATCTGTCAAAAAGTCCACTGTGAGTGACATTAGCTAGCTGAACTGAAATGCCTCCTGAATACTATCATTTACATGATAGCGGCCTCTGTTTCATAAAGTTGGGTTAAGAGAAGAAAAAGGTATTGAAAGTCAGATGCTGTACTTGAAGAAGTTGCAGTTGCTTTATTGTTATGAACATTTCTAGTTTTTGGAAACCATACCATACATTGTAATCAGATAACCAGCAAAGTACAGTACAAGCACCAAAACAGTTATCAAATTCCACGTTGTCATATATGTAAACATGGCTATAACAAAGCACCTCTGAGAATAAACTCCACTTATCCGTCCATTGACCGCTTCATCCAATCCAGTGTTGCAGCAGAACCAGAGCCCTTCCTGGCACGACGGGTACAAAGTGGGGTACACCTTGGATAGGATGCCAGTCCATCACAGGGCAGACACAGACACAGACATGTGCACATTGACACCGGGGCCAAATTGTCCCTGGAGGCCAATTCACTTCCCAGTATATTTTTTGGACTGTGGGAGGAAACCGGAGCACCCTGTGGAAACCCATTCAAACACTGGGAGAACATACAAACACGCAGAGAGCACCCCAGGTCCGGACATGAACTCAGGGCCCCAAAGCGGCGAGGCAGCAATACTAATCACTGTGCCTCCATGCCTCCCATTTATGAGAGTAAATTAAATCATTGCAGCGCCTGATCTTTATACTTCATACAGTATATTTGGTTTTCAGGGTTTGTAGTAAATTGCCCAAGCCTTGCTTGCTGGCTTCAATTGCCCTGGTTTTACCAGAGGACATGGTTATGTAAAATACAAAATACTCCAAAAAGTCTTCAGGAACCACTGCCCAGTTTTCTTCTTTTAAGTAGCTTTCCATGTTAGACTCTGTTATTGCTGAGTTTGGATATCTGCTGGTTGCTACCCCACTGTGAACCAGCCGCTCACTGTGTCCCTGTTATGGAAGCTTAAAAGAACGAGCTTAAATATAACTTTTCCTAATTCATTCCTCTAAAGAGCTTTGGTACCATCCAGCTGCAGGATTGTATGATTGGACTAATTATCCCTTATCAACCGATTATCTGATTCGGCCAGAACCATGCAATAGAAGAGCTTCTGTACAGTTGTGAGTATTAGGCTGAGGGTATTCTTTAAATCAATAGCTGGTCAGGACAAATACCATTTCTGCCCCCCAAACATCTCATTTAAATGCTCCTGTCTAGTACTATTTCAGAAGATTTAGCATTTCAGGAGATCAATACAATGTGTTACCTAAATGTTTCTGTCCTTTTAAAGGCTGAAAGACCACAGGCTTTTTACTATCACTGCTTACTGTTTCCTTATTGGTAGGAAAAGTTTCCTGATTCTAGAGTGGTAAGATTTTAGAACTTCCTTGGATACATAAATTGATAATGCCACTGCTCTGCAAGACTCTATAAGAGCTGTCTCAGCAGGTTAATTAATCTCCCTCCAGGCAACACAATGAGTGAGCGTAATCAGCCTAATGAGTGATAGGTCTGTGGGTAGTCAGGGGCAGGAAGGTACTGTATGGAACTGTGGGATCCGGAGAAAGGGTAGAGTTTGTCAGAGGACATGCTCTGTGACAGGTCTTTCTTTAAACAGTACAGTCTGACATCTAATGTTTACTTCATGAGTGCTATCATTAACTTCATCTTCAGTCCTTGTCTGCTTTAGAAATCGCATTGAAAATTCCAACAATCTCAAACACGTTCATGACTCTACCTTGAAAAGAAAGGAAGAAAAAAATGAAATTGAAAAACATTTCAGTATTTCAAATGCATAATAACCCAGGCTAGCCCACAACATGGACACATGCACAAGGTACTAGGTACAGTTTTGATGAAGTGATGGGTAAAAGGTTTATTGACACATTATACTCTAACACAGGAAGGTTAATTTTTAAAATGTGCTGGATGTACACTAATCTCTTTGAATTTCCCCTTTATTATATTCAATATAGTGCACATGCCTATTATTTAACAGCATTTTCTCTTTAGGTTCAGAGTTTAATGCAATCAATGACTATTAGAATCTCTTGCTATTGATTGAAAGCAGAGACTGATATGATCTTTCTGCTGAGATCATAATCTTGCCTCTAGATTACACAGCATTAATAGCTGAGACATCACTTGTGAAATAGCCACAGATTATTCACTACTATTAGTGCATATAAAAACTGAATTAAACCGCTTAGTGGTGCAGTAATTACAATTATACAAAATGTAAGAAAAAAAACCTGTCAATTAAACAGATTACATGCAATAAACAAGCATAAAAGAAAACAAAATTGAATAGTTTTACTCTGTGGTATAATAGTTCTGTCCAAAGGAGTCAAATACTAATGTGTTTTAAACCTGCTTGACTATAGAGCTGTTAAAAACTACCAATTATACAGTCTTGCTATTTGGATACAGTAAGTGAATTCTGTGCACTACATTACAAGGATTAAGTGCCATCCTGTAGATCATACATTTAAAAAAAAAATCCAAACTATAATACTGATATCTAAAGGTTGACAAATTGAAATCTATTGGTCATCCATTGCTGACTACAGTATTTGTAAAACTTTCAGATTTCAGTATTCTCAAACATTATGCCACTGCTAAGTGCTACGGGTGACTAATTACTGCTGATGGTGGCTCTACACCATGGTTGCATAGAAAAAAGCACCTGGTCAAAGAGTTCAAAACATAAAAACCAACCATAGGACCACAACGTTTCCAACTCAGATTTCCTGAAAAATGTACATTTTTTTCAAGTACAACAAACTGCAAAAAGTGTGTTCGCCCTTTACTTTCCTTGTAGCACAGCAAAGGTGACTACATCTTTTATATATGTCCAGTAATGAATGAAAAACATTTCAGGAAATTAATGACACAGCTTCTGTTTATCAAAAGTGACACAACTTTGGTAGGAGTCCCTTTCAAACATCAAAGGGCAGCTTTCAGAAATTAGTAGTGTGCGTGAAGCTTATCAAAAACACAAAGGAGCAAGTAGAGATTTCTTTCCAAGATGAAAAGCAAACGGAATCAATAAAACTCACAGTGTTTTGGCTTTGGCTGCCTTTTCTGGTATGTGAAGAGCCTTGGAAGACATAAAGGGAAGAGGTGAGGTGGCAAAGAAAAGCTTAGAATTGATAAAGGCTCCAGTCTTTTAACTTTTTAGTGTGAAAGTGATCACTTTTTCTTTTGCAGTATGCATACTGATGTACAGTTGCTCCCATTCTGACTTCACCAATACCAATTATTAGTACCAGCACATCATGGGTGAAACAACCTATCCTACCTTGTGCCCATTGCTTGCCAGGATAGGCTCTACTTACCCCCTGTATTGGATAAAGTGGTTAGAAAATGGACGGATGGAAAGTTGAGGATTTAGTGTATCGTTCTCACTTCATGAACGAAAAGAGTCTTCTGCTGAAGTCCGGTGGTGGAGAAATGACATCCCTGTAGCACTTGGTGCTAAGTAAGAAAAGAGAATAGTCTGGAAATACTGAGGTTTTGTTGTCTCGACTTCCTCTTTTATTTATGTCCAGTAATTCATTTATATGTATGTGTATTTACTTAGGGTTAGGGTTAGTGTATGTGTAAATCCATGTGTCTGAATAATTATGTATGTAGGCATGAATCTGCATTTCTATTTCCACGTGTATGATTTCTATCATTTACATATAATAATTTAAAGAAATATCTTTCAAGCACTATTCATAGTGCCTATAATATAGCTTTAAATCACTCAGATTTATAATTCCTGCATGGTGTGAGAAAGAAAATGTCAAAAATACGATTGCCAATTTTTAATGCTTGAGTATAAATTCAAATATTCACAGGAAGATATGAACAATACAATGAAGAGAGCGTTAGGGGAGGGGTACAATTTTAATCTGGGATTTTAACATTAGACCATTGAATTTTGCCTCTTTGCTGATCTAATCAGAAGCCCAGGCAGGAGGGAGAACGGTCCTCTTGAAAAGAAGTGTTAAATTCTCATGCATAAAGGATTAATATATGTTGTGACTTTAATTCCCACTTCTTCTTTTATTTAAGCTGTGTGAGCTGTGACCTTGTCTCCAAACAAATTAGATAAAGCTGAAATATATATCAAGGATGGCAAAGCATCAGGTGGAATATTTTCTTATTAAATGGAGAGCAGAAATCTTTTATGTTGGATAATTTTGCAATATGTTGACTTTGACTCAAGCTGATGCATAGGTGCCTTGAAATAAGAAATTTGTGGTGATGATTAAAGAATTCCTTGTCCCTAACTAACCAATCGTTTTTTATTATATTAAAAAGGGACTACTTTCATTTAAGATTTTTAATACCACACAAAGTAAACACAGTTACCCTAGACCTGGTATGCTGTACGATATTTGTATATTCAAAACCTGAAATTTCTCAGTTGTCCAGGTATCGTGGGAAAAGTAAACTGTAACATTAAGTATTAGTTGTGTGTAGAACTGCAGTTGATTTGTCCCTGTGAAAGTTTCTTTTTGCATTACCAGAGCACACTGTTCACGATGCAGCAAAGGATTTTTACATTGCTGCTCTTTGCAAAAGCGTGTGCTGTATATTTTGTATTAATGGGATCGAAAGCAAGCAGTTTATTTATACTCAAAAGCCTTTAAAAATTATTTCAAAATATCCTTTAAAAAACGAAGGCCTAGCTGGGTATTGAACTGGAGTGCGACAGCTCATTCGTTGTTGATACAAGGCCTTTTTACAGTTATACAAATATAAATCATCAAAGGAAATGAATGTGTTTAATTTTAAGAAGAAATACAGTTTAATAAACATGTAATAGCCACTCTTGAAAGCTAATACTCTGCTCATATTGTATGTTTTGTTTATTTTGAATATAAAATGATCATTTTTACTGGGATGAAATTAGTTTATTTTTAATAAGCCCCTGATAGGAACAATCTTTTCACATTTTTATTTTGACATAATTAATTCTAGTTTATATTTCACTTGTGAAGTCAGTGACATCTGTGAATATTTCATTTTAATTCTTTCATTGCCATCTATAGTGTATTCTGCCACTTCGGTTCATGTGCTTGCTCAGTACTGGAAGCTTAAACAGAATTAATGAACTGTAAATAACACTCAGTTCTTAAGGGGCCATAATATTTCAGCATCTTTTCAGCTCAAGAGGTCGGGTGATAGATTTGGAGAGCTGTTTTTCAAAACCACTTCCCCTTGTTAATGCCTTTTGACATCTCCCAGTAACATCCAATAATCAATCTCCAATTACAACCTGCAGCCTCTAAACATCTGTCTGTCATGTAATTTGATTCACTCCATGTTTGCATTTTACACAATGAACTATAATTCGCGATCACGTGTTGATGTGCCGTCTGACTTTTTTGGGGGGTAACACCTCAGATTTGCAGGTGGCGGATATGCAGAACTTATAAATGGAATATATTAATAAAGTATTTATAGAGTAACACAAATGAACTCATAACTCCACTCTAAACTGGCTGCTTGTTAACAACAATACACTAATTAAAGCCTAGACCTAATATTATTTACAGAATGTAGCTTGTTCTATCTACAGTATAGAAACCTATTCTGAGCTGCTCCATTCATAAAAATCTCATTCTGCAATACCCGACCCTGTTTTGTTCTTTTACCATTATTAACTCACTCAGCTCAACAATCTTGAGAGCAAGATGGCAATGTTTAGGCATGAAGTGGCCTGTGGAACAAGAGCTGGGCCATGAAGGCTTTTTAAATGTTCTAACCCACCGTTTCAGTGCTCCCTCTTGAGTGTTCTGCTTTGAACTATGGTTTCTCAGGCACAATGGACTTAACAGTGCATCTCTGAGACCCTGGGTAGCTCTCATTCTGCTCACTGTGTCAGAACCAAAGACCTAATAACCTGATTTTAGACAATCTCTTTCTCTTCCGCAACACACATTCAGAAACTGAGAATCCAAAGTCAGTTCTTCTGGGGTGTGTGTGTGTGTGGGGGGAAGCTCTACCAGGGAGGATAAAAGCTGAGCTGAATCCAGCTCACCTCCTGTCCATGTTAATGACGATAAAGTGGCATCACACCCTGCTGCAATCTAGGAGGTTGTTGTGAGCAATTCAGAGTCAATTGAGTGAGAAGAAATAAATAAGTAGATAATACAATTTACGGGTGGCTGAGTCCATCCTCCAGGCAGTGATTAAAGGGATATAGTCCCTTTCTCTACCTTAAGCCACACAGCACCACACATATGTTTTAATGACTGTTTCAAGTGATTCATAGAAAAGTTTCATAGGCTTTAATATGGAAAAAAATATTTCTGGAAGATCTGACACGAAACTTCAATATTATACCAGATTTAATATTTGATCCCCAAAGTCCAATTCATAACAATAATTCAAAATATTACTTTGTGTTTTTATACCCTAAATATTGCAGCAGTTTTGTTACAGTAATTCCTGCTTCAGGCATTTCAAAGATGAATATTTAAAAAAGTTTATTTAAGCCCAAAAGCATCAGAATTTCAAATCTTAAAAAGACAATTTTATTTGTTGAACTGTAACAAGATAGTTATGTAACACATCATAGTTATACACATTATGCCGTTATTCTCACATGACTCTCTATATTTGCATGTCAGCAATGCAGAAAACAGATTGTTTGCTTCCCTGATATTCCTGTATATATAAAGATTTGCTTAAGCTGTGTTTGATGCACTTGAGAGCTTGCGATGATAATTGTATTCAAGGTATGAATATTACAAATAGAGGACCTACATACTGTAGGATTAAACACAGATTTATCACCTTGCTAACAGATCCTGAAAAGCATTTACATACTATCATAACTATACCACACTTAAGATTTTGTAGGTTTTTATTTCTGAGCCCATAAGAAAGGAATGATCAGTATCCACCACAAACAGTGCTAAAATGTAAAGAGCAGAAAATGATTTCTGTCCACGTAATTTGAGGCAGAGAGCTGAAAAACTGTATAAATGGGTCTGAATTATAAATTGACGTAAAGATGCATAATACAAATAGCTTTATCCCTCACGGGCAAATGTAGTGGCAACAATATCAGGGCATTTCTCCATATAACTGACAGCAAGTGACAAGCCATGTGCTACTGTACGCGATATGTTGCATCGATTATGTATGATGTTATTTTAGACAGAGAGTGCAATTACTTTTAGGGTTAATGGGGATCACAGTCTGGATTGGGGTCTAGACTCTAGGGTTTGGGTTATAGCTTTCAATTTGCTCAAAGGCTGAGATGTGACAGCTTTTGCTGGGCACTTCTGGGCAGAGATCACCACAATTGTTATTGTTCTTTACACATTTCAGAAAAACATAGAAACATTTTGAAAAATTTCATCTTTTTTACGGTTAGACTTTGTTAATGCTCTCCTGTTCATGTTCGTTTTTTTGCCCTCGGTTGGATAATGTAAGGTGCTAAATTGCGATAGCAAAGTTTAGTTTCTGTGATTAATAAGTGGAAAAAAAGTCAAGTTCTAGAAAGACAATCTAAAAAATTAAGGCTTAAATAGATATTGTGTTTCGCAATTAAATCTCAATATCCAAGACACATATCTTGATGTATCTTGATGTTCAATAGAGTTCATTTTATATGAATAAAATAAAGGTGGTTAATTCAGTTGTTTCAGAATTTACAAATATTTCAATTTTTTTGCTACTATTTGGTCATTTAAGACTCTGCTTAGACTTATCAGGACTATTTTATAAGAAATTGCAAAAATAAAGAAGATGCTGAAACTCAGAAAAACAATGACAGTGCTACATACTAGCAGGTGAAATTAATTAGTGTTTATTTAGATTCCTTTCCTACATGTGACATATCCGGCCCTCAGCAAAGGTTATGTGCACTCTTACTTTACAGGACTTTGAACAAGCAGGTTAGAAGCATATTGCCTAGACAACTAAATATCAAGAACTTTTGAACAGTCTGTTGGGACACTGTCAGACTATTAACATCAAATCACAAATATAAAATGCAAGTCTTCAAAGGATCTAAAATGCACCCTATTTTATATATAAATTGAGGAAAATGCAACTATTCTTGAAATATTAAAAAAATATTTACTTAAATCCCAAATGTGGTTTAAATAAAGTTTTGAGGAGTCTATGAACCTCAGCCAGTTAAAGCACTGCAGTGCAGGCTGAGCTCTATGATAGCACTGTTCTAACCTGGGGCACGTCGCCAGCTATTCTCCCCAGCTATACTCCTCTGCACCCCCAGTGCAGGTATACTGGCTCCAGGCTAATTGCATGGCCTCTTGGGCATGTGGTGCCGTTGGTGACGGACACTTCCTGTGAGGGCCCATGATGCCTCAGATGAGCTAAAAGATGATTGGCTCCAAGGTGGATGAAACAGAGGATCCCGCCCACACTTCCCCTTCCCCCTCTGGGTGCCCGCACTGGGTTTGTAACTGCTAGCTGATACAATACATAAAAAACACAACTGGCTATTCCAAATGAAGTGGATATAACCAAAATAACTGGCAATTCAAAAGTAAAAAAGAACCGCGTGGAATAAAAGAGCATCATTGACAGAAGAGACCTGCTTTGCTGGCCGAAAACACAATAACATTTTCTCCTTTGGTTTTTATGCCATGCCTTGTCACACACACACACACACACTGATCTCTAATGTGTTTTGTTAAATTATGCAAAATAATGAAACGCAAGCATTAGTCATGGGGATAGAAGCATTAATCTTGCTGATGTGTTTTCTTTGGCTGGAGGAGAAGAGAAAACTTTTGAAAGTGTGGAAAAGCATGAATGATGAACTGATGCAGGTTATTAAACCCATAAAGCGCAGTAATAGACAGTAATAAAATAAAACAAACTTGTGCGATAAACACGCCAGGCCTTAATGCTCCTTTATCAAGTGCTGCAGCAGATGTGGATGTGCTATCAGCATTGCCTGCCAAGCTCTAAGGCACAGTGCAGCTGGTCCTTCACTAAAAGAATAGGGGCTCCTGCCTTTCTCTATCCAAGTCTTGGGACATGCAGCTATATTGATAATGAGATGGGTCATCATCTCACTGGCAAGGAAAGAACTAGGCAAAGAAGACACTCCAAAAGATAGCCGGATGCTTCTGGATGATCAGCATTGCAAAGATCTATAGAATTCTTGGTATAGAGCCTGATTCTACTGTGAAGTCCAAATCAGAGAAGCAATTCAGAACAGAGGCATTTCTACTCCTGCCTGCTTGTTTGTTTTACATGGGCAGAGAGCACATACTGAGTGAAAGAACTTAAATGAGCAAAAGATAACTTTTCTGTTATTGTGTCTCATCTTCAAGGCAGGGATGCTGTTTGTGTTTCTGTAGGTGAGTCCTCCAGTGACAAAATGTAAGCTTATATGCTGTGATATGTGCAACAAGCATATAAATGTTTATCCTCCACCATTTCACTTGTGCAGATCTGGGGAAAATGACATCTTCATTTTTTTTTTCACTAGCACCTTACAAAAATAACAGTTCTTCTCTTTTTTATTAGGCTTGATGGATCCGATCTCATAAAAAGAATATTTTTTTCCCTGGTAAGTAAGAGAATTAGAAATCATTAAAAATATATCAAATTATTTTGTATTTGCCTTTCATTGAATTGAACATCGAATTGCTGTTAATTACAGTCACAGATGAATATAATATGAAAGTATCGAAAACGATTTTGTCTTGCACCAGGGGCTTGAAGTAGTAAAGAGAGAGAGAAAAAGCTCTCAAAAAGGTAAACCTCAGTTTGTGTGTTTGGATCCTGGTACATCAGTATGTCATTACCCTTTGCACAGGTCGTATTTGTGTACCTTTCTAGGGGTCATGTCTTATCTGTGTTGTTAATCCACATACTGTACCTGAGAAATATCCACAAAACCTAACTAGGGTTTGTGTATGATGAACCACACATGCTTCTTCACTTTTACAATCTGCTATTGCACAACATACTGTATGTGTAGAATTTTATAGTTACCATACATCCTGTAACTTGCATATTTTAATACTAAAAAATTGAATTTAAGGTATTTACAATGACAGTATAGCATCTGTTGGGGGATTGTTTTTTATAAGCTAAACTGTAAAAAAGATTTTGTGTCACTGTAAGTCCTTCCAGGTTGAAGTACATAAAGTACCTACAGTAGATGTGAGAAGCATATTACAGCCTCCAATGGTTTACCTATCAGGCTCAGAAAAACTAAAAACTGATGTTTTGTTGGACTAAACCTTTCTGATAATGATGCCAAAGAAGGTCACTGAAAACCAATTTAACAGTGCTGATCTTCCAGCAAAGTCTTAAAATGGAGCTGATGAGGTTTCTTGCATTTGACATTCAGAACCAAAAACACTAAAAATGATTCTCTTAAACTATGACACATCATTCGTTCTAGTTCTACTTTTTAAATAGCCTGTTCATTTTCCTGTGTTAAAAACAATGTGTGTTTCCAATCAGTGTACCTGGTCCATTGTGCTTGAAGGCAAAATGGACAGTATGGAGAGGAGTGGAAAGGGGCTCTGTCTGGACTCCAGATTGCAAGGTCGAGTTCAAATCTCCTGTGAGACGCTGCTGTGATACCCTTGAGCAATCCACTTCACTCAAATCACCCCCTAGATGTCCCATGGTAGAGTTGGGTCTCCAACTTGTTCTTGTAAATTCAAATTGTGTTCTCAATTGCCTCATCTGGTTGAAGAAAAAGCACTTTTAAAAAAAATGTTTTTTAGATTTTCAACATGAAGGAATTAAAGCATCTCTGAGCCATCTGAACATTTTCCTGGTGAAAATGACAACACAAATTGACCATTCCTGGGTCAGCATTAATGTTTTAAGTATGACATAAAATTGGTTGGCTAATACTCTCAGTTGTATGTCATACAATAATGCAACCATACTAGTATTATTTATGAGACCATAAGAAAAATGACATAAGGTTACAGTATATTTTAGAGCTGCTTGTGGCTTTAATTCAATAGTAAGAAAACATTTAAAGAAATTTGATTTGATATAAAACTACACTAAACTACATTATATCCACCTAGAAGAGGCATTTTCTAAACAACAGAAAGCAACTGAAAGGATGAAAGCATTGTCCTACAACCAAAGGGCACAGTAAGTTAGTTATCACTGCACTAGAAGCTATGGAATGGTTTTTTTTTCCCGCATAAAAATCACGTTTTCTTTTATTACCCACTTAATTATCCGTGATGTAAGTAAAAAAAACATATTATCTTCTGAAAAGATGGGGGAGGGGAGCTCAGGTGCAGTTCAGTCACTGAATCTTCCATTTCTCTTGCATTTAATCATTATATAGTAGCAAGAGATCCAAACACTGACAATTGAATCAGTCTGCTTATTTAGCATTTTAAGGATAATTTTCCAAAAACCGTATGCATGTGATTAAGAAGATAAAAAAATGAATCATACTCAAAGTTTTAAATTTAAATGCAACATTATTCATAGCGATGTTCTGGAACAATAGGTTTCAAATGTAGAGATAACAACGTAATAGATTTGAATGTTCAATTAACAGGAAGGAACAAGTAAATGTTTATTCCATGCTGAAAAGAGAAGAAAAGAAAACACAACATGTTTCTTCTTCTTTGAAGAAGGCTCCACAGCCAAAATGCTGTGTTTTCTTTCTTCTCTTTTCAGCATGGAATAAACCTATTGCTTGTTCCTTTCCAGCCTATGCATGCCGATGCAGCTACCCACCTGAACTACAATCAACAGGAAGTTTACTTCTAGAAATCCATGTAGGGAGAACAACATATTTGAAAGTTATGTAATAAAATCAACATACTTACATTTAAAAAATCTCATTCAAACATATTCTGTTTTAATATAGTATAAAATATTAAGTATAAAGTATTTTTTAAACAACTGTTTCATTGGTCAATATTTTCATTAATACCAGGTCTTTTTCCATTGGTGAGTAAAATATTTCTATGCTGTTTAAGAGACAGAATCTTCAGGACCCAACACTGAGTAAATACCTCTTATGGATACTGAAATCCAAAGTAAGTTAATGAAGGATGTGTTTGAATAAGAAATCTTTGCTGTATATGACTGTAAGCAGCCCTCAGATACAGTCAGGATCATTTTTGAAAGACCTAACACAGTAATGTATAGTGCCCTGTGAAAGTTTTTAGACCATTTTACAGCCTTCACATTGTTTTAAAACTTGCAGATTAGAATTATTATTTGAAGTAGTAAATTATACTTTTCTAAATTTGCATTTATTTAAGTTTTTTATGCTTTGAAGTAGCAATTATTTTTTAGATATCAACCTACTCCATACATTCCTAATATATAATATTTAATATGAAAAAAATGGAAAGTTTCTGAATACATAAGCATTGAAAAGCTCAACTGTGCCAAACCTAAATTAATTTAATGCACACAATTACGTTAACAAGACACACAATTAGCTGACTCAGTAGTAATTTACTCAAAAAGACTTGCCGCTGTAATTGCTCCCAAAGGTGCTCCCACCAAATACTGGTCTCAATACTTATGTAATCAACATGTTTCATTTTTTTCTTTCGAATTTACTGACATTTACTGCAACTTATCTCACCCTTAAAAGTCTCCAGTTCAAGCATTTAGGTTTTTAATAAAATATGAAGCTTGTTTTTAAAAATCCACATGCATAATTTGGGAATTTTACATCCGTTATCTAACTGCTTTATTCAATACAGGGTTGTGAGGGGGCAGGAGCCTTCCCAGCAAGCAACGGGTGGAGGACAGGACACACCCTGGACTGAAGGCCAGTCCATCACAGACACGGGCACGGCACCAGGATCGTTTTTTCCAGGATTCACTTAACCTACCAATAAGTCTTTGGTCTGTGGGAAGAAACTGGAACAAATGGACATGTGAACAGGTGAGAACATACAAACTCCACACAGACAGCACCCCAGGATTTGACCTTGGGGCCTCCGATTCTGCAAGGCTGCCATGCTAACCACTGCAACTAGAATTCGTTATTACTGTAGCTTATTCATGTACAACAAATATGTGTGTCCCGCAAACCAGTTGTGATAGTCACCCACAAAGGTTCATTCAACATTCTGCCACATGAGCTACACATCTGTAGATACTCATTTGCTGTGTGAAAATGTTACCTTTACCCTTGACCACTAGATACCTTACAGTAGGGAACCAGCTCCATCACTGTGGGAATTTGAGGACTGCTGTGACTACGATATGTTCAGATCGTCCTTATTTTGATCAAGTTCAGATTTTATCATTAGGTGGGCAGAGAATTGAGTGAGAATTCATGTCTAATGGTGTACAGATGGGGGGTTAATGTACAGCCAGAGTTAATGTGACATCAAGATTATTTTCATTTTTTTTGCAGGAATTAAAACATTTATATAACATCCAACAAAAATAATTTCAGCTTCCATATGGTAAATTCGTGCTGAATACAATTTCTGCTCTGTTAATAATACCTTCATACCCACTTACATACCACGGGGTTCATTCTTATAAAAATATATTTTTTAAGTTCTAAAAGGAATAAAGGAAACCTCCAGTTTAAAAAATAACCAGTTTATAAATGACTTGAAAAAAAATGGTTGACGATGTTACAGTGTGATGGATTGAGCTATAAAGCTATGACTATAGAAGAGTTTGCCATCTGTTTAGTCATTAAAATAATGAACTGTTTTTGCCCAAATGGCATGCCTAAATAGTGCATAAAAGGCATTTAGTTATTTTTTGTGAGTATATGTTTTATCCTAGAGCAAAGATTTGGAGCTTTACTGAATGGACACTTTAAATATTGTTGGCTCTTGTAGAGTCACAAAACATCAAGCATTCTGCCTATAGGGCTAAATTGTGTTTGCTACAGCAAGCTGCATACTGCTCAGTGTATCCTGAATATTCATACAAGACAAAAATGACATATCAAAACCCACAGAATTCAGTCACTTGCTAGCAATATGTCAGCGACGTGTTAAAAGTTAAAAATATTTGATTGTAACAACTAGGAAATCTTGTAGTTTAGCAGTTTGATGCTATAAACCCTCTTGGGGTTGAGAAGAAAACCTTTTAAAACTTTGCTGAGCAAAAGAAATGCCTGGAAACTGGCAAAGGCATCACAAAAAGAAATTTCAGTGAGGCTTTGCAGCCCTCTGGGAAAGAGGCATCTGAAAACCCTGGCTGAAAGGTACGAGCATTAGCTTTCGATGGAGAGAAAGGAACTCACCTTTGATTTATCAACACTATCCTTGGAATCGTAAGAAAGAGATAAGCCACAGCTCAGGATCAGATAAAGTTACTGAATGGATAAAGAACAGAAGATTAAGCACAAGGCAAAATGAAAGGCTGGTGCAAATCAGAACAAGGGGAAAAATATCCCTGTGGATACCTCGGATGTTTTGTAGAGATCATAATTCAGACTAAACACTGGAGGACCTCACTACGCAAAAAGCAAAGATATGCAAGCACAGGACAAAGAATGTAGAATGGTTAAAAAACACATCTATACTTGCCTCTTCAACCATCGTCCCTTACTAATATTTCTTTGCATCAGGATATATCGACCAGCCCGAGCTATGATGTAGCTCAATCAAATAGTAGTTAAGAGAGTGAATTGGGCCAGCTCCTTTACTTTTGTTCAAAGGCAGTGAGAAATCCATCCTAGGATTAGCTTAAGCCGCAACGAAGCACGCAAGCTAACAAAAGACAAAAGATGGTGACAGCTCAAAATATGCAACACATTTCCTTTCCTGATTAATTCGACAAGAGACGGAATTCAAGACAATACTGCAGATTAGGTCCGTTATTATTTTAATTAATGCTACCTTCTCTTCATAAAACCAAATTACAATTCAAATGAAAAAGGAATGGTTTTCTAATATTTTCCACAATTCCAATTGTGCTTTTATTCCATGACTGAAATTGAATAAAATGTACCTGTGTGGCTGAAATTGTTTGTTGACTATTGTACATTTGTGCACTGTGACTGCCTGAGAGCATAAACTAAGAGGAAGCACACATGCTGTGAGTTCCATTTTTGTAACTTGATATCTGCTATTGTTTGTGTGACCGTTTTCAATCAAGGTAGCAATTCCCATGTTGATTGTGAAGGGAGGATAAACACGACCAGGGTGCCGGACAGAGAGACGAAAATTCTGAAGGCCTTCCATTAAGCCACACTTCCTTTGCCAGCTTTCGTATTTTGTTACCAGCTTTTTCAGTTTTCTTATGTGATTTTATTTAACCATCTCTGCCTTTGCATTGAGTTCACCTGTACACTGCTGGCTCATTCATTTTCAGTCTGCGTTTTCTCCTAGCAATTTTGACTTACTGTAGGGTAAGATGCATTTTAATGAGCATTTCTACTCATTTCTTGGCATTTAAATATTTTGTTTAACATTTGAATTTTTTTTCAGTTGGTTTGTTTTTGCATTTTACACATCAGGACCTGCTGTTTTTTTTTAATTGCAGCTGAGTTTTTGTAACCCAGACATCTGGGATCCTTTCACACAACCATTAACATTGGCAAATGCAGGGCATGAGGGACTTGTTTGACAATGAATTTGTAAAGAAAAAAAATATTTTTATTTTCTTAATATACAAAATATAATTAGCTTAAATATGAGCTACATGGTAGACAGAATGGATAGCTTTAAAACAATACTGGATATGTTTTCCTAATTCTTGAAAATATTTTTTAAACTACATAAAACTTATAATTAAACTATTTCATGTACTGTAGTACCTACAGGAAAAGACCTCAGTCGAGTATAATATTTTAATTGGCAGTTTTTAATGTAATGGTGGCGATCCATTGATGTTTACCAGCAACACTGCTGCATTGGGGAGAGGGATTAGTAATTAGTTTTCTTGGCAGAGGACAAACACTTACACATTTTTCAACAGTAAGAGGCAGGTTAATGAAAAGTAATAAAATTAAATGTTTTTTAACTGAAACAGCTGCTCTTAGATTTGCACCCTTTTCCTTTACAAAATATATTTTAAGTAAAACAAATGTGAATAACATAAGGAGACAACATGGGTAGAAATTACAGGAAATGCATTCTAAACTAGGAACTGAGGAAAAAAACACTTTTTTACACAAATGATTGTGGGAGTCTGACGAAATCCAAAGATTAATTAGCTTCTAAATAATGAATAAGCTAGACAGACCAAATGGCCTACTCGTGTTTGTAACCATTTTTATCTTTTCAGATACTGAATATTTCTATGGATATTTGTTTTCTATATTCCCATGAAATTCAGCTGATTTCAGATTTTAGTTTTGAAACTTTTCAGAAGTACATGCTTTATTGAGTGGAAAAGCACAATATATTTTTAACACTGGAGGCTGTTCATAATGGTTACAGCTTCCTTTTGGACAAATAATTCGAATGAAATAAACCACGTATGAAAATAGCTGTGCCTTGTGTTATATTGCTACAAAATAATTTGAGTTTAAAAATAATCATTAGAATGAATTCTGCAGAGGCATCTAATAGCACAGAAATAATTTATACACAATACATTACTTTCGCGGATTCATTCCACAAATTAAAAATGTACGTCATCATCACCCTGATATAAATGTAGATTTTAAATCTTAAAACCAGTGTTAAAAAGAATTTTCAAATAAAGACAATGAAGCTTCAAGCTCATGCTGTATGCTAGCTGAAATCCAAATAATAAACTATTATTTTAATTGAACTTCCACCTTGAAATGCGGAAGAAAATCAGCACAACTCACAAAAATAAGCTGTCTGTGTTTTTTCACCTCTCCATGCTGAACAATACTTTTCGGGAAAGCGTAACATCAATGGCATTATACAAATGACAGACAAAAGTTTGATTTTAAAATATATTATTGATACAATTTGTTCAGAAACAGTCATAATCTTCTGGACAAGTCAAGACTTAATGAAACTCCAATTTAACAAAGCCAGTCAACTCAAAGCTTCATTTTACACTTACATAAAGAAAATGAAGCTTTGAATAGAAACCAGCAGCATTGTAAAAAAATCATAATTCACTTCTAAAGTCGAGGGTATCCTTGAATTAAACAGAAAACATGGTGCTTTTCCCTGCTGATGAGGAACTTATCTCTTGTATCTTTAAAGCAACCAGCCGGTCTATACATTATGAGCAAATAATGCATTATTTAGCTTCAGCTGTTCAAACTCCTCTCCTCTTCTAACAGCGTTCATAGTAAAGGTATTTGGGTACAAAAATGACAATGACGGTTAAGTAGAAAATGAGATGCTAATAAAATCTCTGGCTGCTGCAGTCTCTGTCCATTCTTGACTGTTCTTGAACAGATGTTTTCTTCGTTAATGATAAATAATATTGAAAGCAAAGGGGAGGCCTTCTTCTCCTGAAGGTGGTGGTTAACCTCCCTTTCTCAACTGGCTCTGGAAAAAAAACAAAGCAATTCAATGTTCCTGGAAAGAGCAGTTACAGATTCTACACACATGCATTTCCACATCGATATTAATTTGATACAGGCTATTGCATTTGATACTTGGGAATAAAATACCTATAATGCCATCCATCTTAATGGGAATATTGTAGAAAGGAAAATGGAAATTAGTTTGCAGTTCTTGTTTCCAAGAACAATTTAACTATCATCGACCTTTTGATTTTTCTAGCTTACTATTAAATTTATCCAAGTCAATGATTCTAAAGGTGTACACAACGTGGATACATTTAATTTATAGACTCAAGTAAACAACACATTTCTGAGGCAGAGAGTATTATGTGTCATTTTATTTTAAACTGATACAGACATAGGATTCTGAAACTATGTGGAAAGAATCTGAGAAAAAAAAAATAAATATTTTTTAAATATTTCTAGCCCCAAGTCATATTTATCAGACATTTCAGAGGGCCCCACTCCTCTAACTTTGCACTAACCTGGGATCTCATTTCAACTGCCCCAGGTTCTGTGGCAGGTTTTAATGTTCTTTGAAGAAGTGCCTAGGAGTTATATTGAACTTTCAGTGAATCCGATTAGATTTTTTTTATTTGGTTATTTTTATTATTTTATCAGTGATTCAAAAAACGCTAACAGAATAAAAAATATAGTAAGAAAAATTTATGCGGACAGTCACATATTAGTTGCCGACAGAATAATAAAATGATTCTAACACAGAGCCTCGCTGGATTCCTCCATAATTAAGTTAAATGATATAACAGGGTCACTCAGACGTCAAAACAGATCAGATTATATATGATTAATCAGATTTTAAAGAAATTATGCTTCTCATACTGATATCCTGGAACTGGTGGAGAGGCGAACTGCATGCTGAAAAGTATAAAGAAGAAAAACATTTGAACTGTGCAACCTTCTTCAGGTGTGCAGAAGAATAAGGGAGAGAACAGGAATACAAAGTTGTTTTTCTTTTCTCCTCCTTATCCTCCTCTTCCTGCTTTCCCTCACTCCTGAAGAAGGTTATACAGTTGAAACATTTTCTACCTTTTCACATGGAATAAACCTCTTCTTTCGTTTGCTGCCTTCACACTCACATTGTCCCCTACTCAAACCTCATTGTATGTACAGTAATATGTCTGTTTCAGTCAGGGATCCAGAATTCCCAGTTCTGAGTTGTGTTTTGTTTCCTAGTGTGTTTTATCCTGGACCTGTGGTTTTTCATTACATACACTACCACCAGGGAATAACCTATATAAACAGTGTTTGTTTTTTGGGTAGTAGTAGAAAAATTCAGCTTCTTACATGGTCTTAAATCCGTTTTAGTACTTTCGCTTCTTTTTAATAAAAAGGTCAGTTGGTACGCTCACTAAGACTGCTGTGCTTTATGACATAAAGTAAGATTCAATCTCAGATAAGAAAATGGTAACAAATGACTGTTCCTGTCATCTGGAAAGTAGCAAAGAAAGACTGAAAAAGATGAAAAACATTGCATCAGGGATGTAAAAAAAACAGATGGATCAGAAATAAAAGGATGTACAATGGATAAAATATAGTAGTAGGAGTATTTTTTAATATTTTTATCAATTAAAAGAAGGATGGAATACCTGCAAGAAATGAAACGTAATCTTTAGATTCCTAGAGAAGGCTGGCAATGCTTTACCAGCACCCTTATCAATCTAAGTGCACACTAAGTAATTTGTGAATCACAAGTACACTGCCTTACTACAGCATCTGCACATGGACCAACAGTGGAAGCACCACACAGTTGCCCTTTTCAATGGCAAAACCAATGGGAAAAACTCATGGCTTCAAACCCTCACCCTGGCACAACTTCATAAATACTAACCAATCATGCTAACTATGAAGTGTGGTTCACAAATGCAGATTGTTTGGGTTTAACTTGATGCTAAAAGGCCCAGCGTCTTAATGAATCCAAATGGGATTACCAGATTGAAAACGCCAAACATCTACCATAATAGTTGCTTCTTAGTTATTAGGGTGATGGGAGTCATAAAGTAGATAAAGTAGTCATCTAAAAAAAGCAACCTTATAATAATCTCAAAAAAGATGGAAAAATATAAAAGGAAGCCATTACCAAGGCAAAACAGTAGCAAATACAATGGGTATAGAAAGTCACCACACCCTTTCAAAAGTTGTACCTTTTGTTGTATGACACTCTGAAAATAAAAACAAATTAAATTAGGCTTGTTCCATTTTTATTTACACATAGTAACCTACATTAGCCAAGCGAAAATACAATTGTAAAACATTCTGAAAATTAATTAATATAACAACAGTAAAATACCTTATTTGGATAAGTGAACACCCCCCCTTACAATTGCATTTGTAAACTTGCTCAGTTATAATCACCTTACAGATCACACAACAAACTAATCGGCTCCCATCTGTGATCAATTGTGGTGATTTTGATTAGTTCAGAATAAAAGCAGCTTTTTCTAGATCCCACGGCTTGGAAGTGCTTTTGAACTTGAACTTGAACTTGAACTTTATTGCCATATGTAACCGGTACTGGTACAATGGAATTCTTACTTACAGAAAGTCTCTCGATTATAAAACAAGTGTAAAAAACAAAACAAAGTGCAAACAGTGCATCAAGACAATGTACAAACAAACAATAGACAATGTGCAAGTAAACATGCAGACAGTTTGAATGTAAACAATACAGACGTGTAAACAATGACTGGAGACGTACAATTAATAAATTACAATGAGGTAGATGGTGATGGTGTAGGTGTGGTCCGAGGGGGATGGCTAAATGTGTTCGCCAGTCTCACTGCTTGTGGATAGAAGCTATTGAAGAATCTAGTGGTAAGTGTCCGTATGCTCTTATATCTCTTGCCTGAGGGCAGTGGGGTGAAGAGCTCATGCCCTGGGTGGTGACTGTCCTCTGTGATGGCCAGAATTCTACCACGGCAGCGGTCCTCATAGAGCTGTTTAATCTCGGTGAATCCACTATGGGCAGAAAGGTGCTTTCAAAAGAACTTTGAGATGAAGTTGTGGAAAGGCACAAGTCAGGTGATGGGTATAAAAAGATATCCAGGGTTTTACGTATCCCATGGAGCACAGTCAAGACCATCATTAAGAAGTGGAAGGTGTATGGCACCATCCAGACTTTGCCTAGATCAGGCCGTACTTCCAAACTGGATGACTGAGCAAGTAGGAGACTGATCAGAGGGGATACCAAGAGGCCGATGGCAACTTTGAACGAGCTACAGGCCTTTATGGCAAAGACTGGTCATTGTGTGCATGTGACAACATCACAAGCACTCCACAGATCTGGCCTGTATGGGAGGCTGGCAAGAAAAAAAGGAACTCCTTAAAAAAAGCCACATCAAGTCTCGTTTATGTTTTGCTAAAAGCACCAAGTGGCAAAAGGTGCTGTGGTCAGATGAGGCCAAAATCAAACTTTTTGGCCAGAACGTAAAACAGTAAGTCTGCCAAAAACCCAATACATCTTACCACCCAAAGAACACCATTCCTACAGTAAAGCACGATGGTGGCAGCATCCTGCTGTGGGGGTGTTTCTCTTCAGCTGGGACTGGGGCACTTGTCAGGATAGAAGGGAAGATGGATGCTACAAACGACAGGCAAATTCTTGAAGAAAACCTGTAGCCCTCAGCCAGGAAGTTGAAAGTGGGAAGAAGGTTCACCTTTCAACATGACAATGACCCAAAGCACACCGCCAAAGCAACTGTACAGTGGCTGAAGGACAGGAAGGTGAATGTCCTGGAGTGGCCTAGTCAGAGCCCTGACCTAAATCCCACTGAAAATCTTTGGAATGACTTGAAGAGGGCAGTTCATCAATGGTCACCAAGCCCGAACAATTCTGTAAGAAGGAATGGGCAAATATTCCTTCATCTAGGTGTGCAAAGTTGGTAGAGATGTATCCAAACAGACTCAAGGCTGTAATTCAAGTAAAAGGTGCTTTCACCAAGAATTAACTCAGGGGGTGTTCTCTTATCCAACCCAGTTATTCTACTTGTTTATTTTTACTTTTTTTCAGAATTTTTGCTTTCTTTTTTCACTTGGATGTTGCAAGGCACAATTTGTAAATAAAACTAGAAAAAGTCTGATTTTATTTGTCTTCTTTTTGGGCTTTAGGGCAACAAAAGATGAACATTTTGAAAGAGGGTGGTGGCCACTGTAAGTAAATAGAGTGCAGCAACTGAAAATGAAAAAAAACAGTAGTTGGCAGTGGTAAAATTGATTATAAAAGCCAAGTCAGTCAATTTTGACAAAAAATGTTTTTAGAATCACCAATTCTGAATGGCACAATTAATGCGCTAATGTTGCACAACTTTCTTAAGTATGAACTTTATAAAGCTTTTTGCAGGCACTTTTTAATTAACTACATAATCATCTGTATAACACTTTAGAGCTGTAGGTCTACAAATCATTGAATGAAATAAAGAGCACTCAGGTCCAAATGTTATCTACATGCAAGGATAACGAAAGTCATAATTATCATTACAATAAAATCCTTGACCTATAGCAGAGTTCTGCCCTACTATCTCATTCACTATGCAGAATTACATGTTAATATGCTATCAAGTACTCTTTATTTCTTAATTCCAGGAACATTAGAACACAGATCATTTACATTCATTTTGGTTGCATTTACAGCTACTAGTATTAGGAAGTGTCTTTAATGACTATAAAGCCTTTACATGCTAATGACTGACAACCATTATTTTCAATACGTATCTTAGAAAGCGAAAATACTACATTCAGAGTGAATGTCAAATATTCTCTAAAAGAACACAAACAATATACAGTGCCTTGCAGAAGTATTTCCACCCTTCCTATTGAGTCCCTTTTTGAAACTACTAAATAATACATACAATTTTAAAACTTAATATTTTATTAAAACCTGAATACTTAAAATAAAGACTTCTAAGGGTAAGATAAGTTACTGTAAATGGCTGAAAAAAAACAAATATGTTGATTGCATAAGTTATCAGACCCATTAATATTTGTGAATATTTTGGTGGAAGCACCTATAGCAGCTATTATAGGCATACGTCTTTTGTTTAAGTGTCCTCCAACACCAGGTACAATTTTTGCCTTTTCTTCAAGGCAAATTTTCACTGGTTTCATCAAGATAGTTTATGACTGCAGTTTTCATGTTTTTCCACAGATTCTCAATAGGATTGAAGTATTTGAATGGGTCACTCATGGACATTCACTTTCTTATTCTTAAGCCATTCTGGTATAGCTTTGGCAAGACTTTCCTTTAGGATTTGCCAGTAATTTGCTCAATCCATGTTCCCATCTGTCTTGACAAGCTTTTAATTCTCTGTGGATGATTTTTTTTTCAGTTCCCTACAAGACCCTTTTATGGAGTGACTGGGATATTGTTGACCCATGGATATTTTCTCCCATCTCAGTTGCTGAACTCTGTAACTCTTTCAAAATTGCCTTTGGCCTCATGGTGGCATCCCTAACCAGTTTGGCTGATCGGTTTGGAGGGACAGCCTGATCTAGGCAGTGTCTGGATGCCTTACACATAGTAATGATCAATGTCACCATGTTCAAAGTAATATTAAAGTAATATTAAGGGTCTTTGAAATGTTTGATATCCTTCTTCTGATTTGTACCTTTATAACAGTTCCATTCCTTTGTTGTTCTGAAAGCTCTGTGCTCTTCATGGTTGAAATTTCAGTACATAACCTTAAAGTAATAGGTGTATTTATTCTGAAATCACAGACAATTGGAGACAGAGTCCACACAAATGACTATTGAGTATTTCGCTTTCAATGTGTGAAGTAGATTTGTAATCTAACCAATATTAATTGCTACTTCAAAGTACAGTATAAAACCATGGATTTTATTTATTTGAAATTTGCAAAGTATAGTATAAATCATTGGCTAACTCAAATATTAAAGCTAGACTGCAAGCGTTAGAGCAACAAATGTGAAATCCCAAACAGTACTCTTGCAAAGCACTGTAGTATCAGCTTTATTGGAAAAACCCATAAGGTGCCAAAGCAAATATCAGGATAATAATGACCTGTGATTTCACCCGATAAGTCTTACTGTAACATGGAACTACAATGTCACTAAGATTTATACATAGTTTGTTTAGTTATTGAATTGCAGAAGTATAATAAACATATAACACTTTCTCATAAATTTTAACAAGAAGTGTAGAGTTACAAGAAATTTCAAGACACTTTCATTAAAATTCCATTTCATTTGTTTCAGGTTTTGTTGCCATCTGTGATTTTTTTTTGCATACTGCTGTTCTCAAGATGTTTAAAAACTCAAGGAGTGAGTTAAAAGTGGCAAACTATTTTCATGACTTTAAGAGTGAAAGAGAATTAGGAATCCTTGCTACCAAACATACATATAATAGAGGAAATGGGCAGTTTTGCAGTCTGGGACTTGCCGTACCTGTTTAGCAGTATTGACACACTGTAGGTACAGCTGAGCCAGTGTGGAGCAGCAGAGGGTTTGGCCTGGGTTCTCTCTGTAACACTGCACGATTTGTCTCTGCAGGTCAGCACACACTGGGTTGTAGCTGTATTTCCTGCCAAAAAAAGAGAAGAAAAAAAACGCATTTACCACACATTCAGGAAGAGGATAACTTATCCTGGTGGCCCTGTACAAAAATATGACACTCACACAACACATTTACATTCCTTTAAAGTACTGTTGCTCGAAGGCAAAGGAAGATAACAAGCTCTGAAAACCTTGTTGCACTTGAGAAAGGAGTCTGAAGTATATCATTAATTGAAAGACACAGAAATGTCCTTACCTTCTTAGAAGGACACAGGGCAAAAACAAAACTAATATTTCAACATATTTGCAGTTTTGCTATGAAATCTCAAACAGAGGTACAATTTTTAAAAGATAAATGAGAACTATAGAGGACGGCATGCTGAAAGTCAAAATGTCCTCATGTAAGTGCTTCGAAACCAAGAATGAATCTTATTCTTCTAACTTGCATGTTACAATGCTTTCATCTGCTAATTGTGCACTTCGCTTCTTCATTTCTACTCTACTTATGAACATCATCCATGGCACTTTCAGAAGCCCTTATCCATTCACTAGTTTCAATGCCATCTAGCACACTGAAGCACAGCACTGATGGGTCTCATCTCTCTGAGTAAATGCCTTTCCTTTTTCAGAGAGAGCCTTGTCCATTTGCTGGGATTATCCTTTATTTGGAATGTGAGCGGGGGCAATATTGATCACTTTCACTTGTTGTACAACCTCTCTAATGCATTCTTCCAGTTTAGTGAAAATTCCCATTGAGATTACTGCCATGCATTACATAGACATAAATTACTGGAACTCATATGCTCAGTTCTGAAGGGTTTTAAAGCGCACTTTGTTAGTATATCAACCTAAATGACTGAATCTGTAGAGTCACATCATTCAGATACATACTAGACATCCACATATATCCAATCTCTGCTTATGCAAATGAAAATATCTTGCATACAACACAATAAAGTGAACCTTTGAAGACAATAAATATTATCTATTCCATTTATTTCGAATATCAATAAATAATTTTCCCAGAATCAATTGTTTTTTATTGTTCCCCACTTGAAAAATTATGAATGCATTTCTATTCTTGGTGTTAAATCAGTGGATGTGTTTGATTTGTTCTACCGAGTAAGAAATAACTCTACATATGAAAGACATAAGAAAATGTAACACAAACCATCCTGTCACCTTCTATCTACCAAAGGGAATATAGAGTTTGCACAAATCTCCTTCTTAAAATCAAACTCTGTTTGAGGAAACTGCAGCGTGCTGTAGCGATTAAAGATCTTGGGAGTTCCCAGCTGTACTGTATATATGGGTATAAATGTTAGCTTTTCTGTATAAAAATGTCAGCCAAATTAATAACAACCAATACAAAGCTGCACCTGTGCATGTCTAACAAAAATATTATATATCCTGTAAAGCAAACATGAATCGTGCATAAAAGTAATTTTAATTTCTATTGTCACTATCTAAAAATCCTTTTAACGCAGTGGATGTGAACTCCCTTGTGCTACCCACTACCTAATCGTTTGGATGAGTGGTGCGTTTATGGTACTGGGCAGAACAAATTGTATTCAAGGTCATCATGTGAGGAAGTCATTAATACAATATTACCTCATCACCGTAAGATTACAGCTGCTAATAGCTAGGAAATTAGACTTGTCTACCATCACTGTTTTTATAATGGCTTTTGTTAGCGCGTTAGTTATGTCAGGATGGAATGAGGAATTGTGTCGAGCAGCAGGGAATTCAGCCATAAATAAAGGCAGGTGTCGAAAAGCAAAGCCAAAGGCATGTATAAAACTACACTGGCTGAAGAAGTGGGTGGTCAGGGCTTCCCATAGAATTATTTATTGGCATCTGTTGTGAACACTGATTAAAGCCCAGATAAGCTTTTGTACAGCAGGTCATAGTTTTTGTTGAACCATCAAAAAACAACTTTCAGTATTCATATTCTTTACTGTGAACAAAGAACAACTTATTTTCTTTCAAGTGGTGCTTTTTTCACAGTTTTCTTTATCTTTTGGAATCCCTTGGTTAATTAATTATCATTTTTGACCATTTTAATTTCTGTGTGTTCTGTGTCTTGATGTCACAGTGTAATTCTTGTAATTAATGGGTGTTCTGTGTTAGTTCAAATAGATTATGTGTGTTCTATTTAGTTGGTTCTGATTTGTTATTTGGGAATATATACTGAGCATCAAAAGTACATTTTTAGAAAAATACAGTTTGGAATAATGATTAAATGTTTCTGATGCCATGATTAATTGATCATTCATGACTGAACATGTTTCATTTGCATGACTGTTGCATAGGCACAAAATCACTCATTTGGGAGTTCCGATTAGGCACGAGCCGATGAAGTGATTTAACCTGTTGATCGTCAAGCTTGGTGAAAAATCGAGTAAAAAACTACTGAGGAACACCCGTGCCTTGCTTACATTGAGGAGAATGATTTCATGAAATTGGAATTTGCAGACTATATTAAGTTAATATACTGAAGCTCACAGGTTGGGGTGTTCCCAACATTACAACCAAATGTAGACTGTTAACAATAGGGCACAATCTAGGAGTCCTGACAGAGGACTGAGTCCCGTCTCTCCCAGAATGACACCTCATGGATACTCCACTCTTCAGACTTGAGCTTCGCTGAACATTTATTGGATGAAGTGGTACAACGTGTGACCAGATAGGCCAGTGAAAAAAACATACTGTTTATGAGTACGATTATTATTAATAACCAACATTAATTTATAAAATGTCAGGGCATCTGCTACAAAAATATAACCTTCACGACCTTCAAAATTACTTTGAGAATTTATTGCTGTTATAAGTGTGTTTTTTTAATGCTAAGCAGAGTAATATGCAGTTTACTCAATAAAAAACCAACATGTCCCACTAGTCAAAACGTATTTGTCATACAGCAATAACTCTGCCAATGTTTTGCTGTTGGACAGCAACGAAAAGCAAGAGTTTGAGATAACATGCAAGGCTAGTTTACCTGTCAGATTTATCCATATAATTGACATTGAATCTTTCCTTGTGGATAAACTTTAAATTACTTATCACACCATACAGACAGAACTAATAAAAGTTTGAAAAGATTATATCAAACACATACAGATTGAGTTACATAACACTAGGTGCTCTTTGATGCCAAAGTATTATTACAACAGATAAAAGGAGCATTTCTGACGATTACAAAAATTAAGTCAGCATAAAAAGTCCCACTGTTGTGAGTCCTGGACCAAAAGTATCAACCAGTATTTAGAGAGGTGTTGGGGCATCTCTTAGATTAGACTGACTATAGAGATTATATACCTTGCCAAAACAAGTTCTGAAATTTGGAAATCAGTGCCTGTAAACTGTCACACTTTCACCATGTGAACAAAATATGAGATAAAAAAAACACTACCCTTAATCCAATGATCCATGCTTTACACGATGTAACATAAGGGTGAGAAATAAGACTGATGCCAGTTTGAGTCTCTAAAAAAGCCGAGGAAAAATCTCAGTTCAAAACCCACCCTTCTGTATAGAAAGCACATTTAGTCAGTTAATGGTTGAAACCTTAAAAGATTAAATTCTGAAATATTTGTCAAATGAATTCTGCTAAGGCTCATCTCAATGCGATAGATCTCAATGTGCCGTACCCAGTGACTCCTTTATAAATGTCGGCAATATACCACTGAGGTCAAACACTTTCAGGCCAAACTGAGCCACTGTCATTCAGCTTACTTTGCCACTGCCTCTAAGGAAGCTCATAATATATTTAGTGAAACTTCAAGAGAATTAAAACAAATGGTGTTGTCAAGCCAGTGTGAAAAAAATGTTCTCTTACGGGGAACCGCAATCATAAATCTTTGTGATCTTATGCTGAAGATTCACTTCCACTTTTTTATGCAGCAGAAATGTTTCAAAATGCACAAGGAGCTGTTATCACTTCTGGAGATGCATAGATAGCAGGGTGAAAATTGCTTCCAGTACAATCAGAGTTATTGTTTGCCATTCTCACAGCAGCACTTTAGATGCCAAAAGCCAGAGGTTCTGAAGTGCTTCTACTGAAAAGTGATACAGCATAAATCACGGTGAAGTAAAATGCACATCAAATACGGTAAGTTAAGGTTCGATGCCAGCCAGGTGCCTAACATGAAAAATACATATGAATATGCATCTTTATATGTAAAAAAGAAGGAATTAAACAGAACAATGCATTTTCAGCATTCTTATATATATATATTGGTCCCACTGTAAATTTCAATTCTTAGCCACTATTTTATAAATTAGGAGCAGCACAAAGCCTCACGAAAGTCTAGTTACATTTAAAAAAAAAGTAATGATGTGTAGCATTAACACAGTTTAATATAGATTGTAATTATCTTTCCCCAATATAAAGCTACTAACCAGATTCCTAACATGATTTCTCTCCTTGACATGTAGGAGCTTTGAGAAGCTGCCGTGCTGCCAAGGTGAAGGAGGGTTTGTCTTAATATTAAGCTGCAGATGTCTGGTCTCTTTTTACTTCTGCCACATAAAAATGATTTTTAGTCTCACCGGTCTTAAATGGATACAAAATCTGGTGCTTCTGCTGTTAGGCAACCATCTATACAGACAGGATGTCATAGTAAAAAGAAAATGACCACAAATAGCATAAACAAACATTCAGTAAACGATCTAGCATTTTCTTTTTCCTATGGTATTGAGGATGAAATGGAGTAAACATTTTCTCCCTTAATTAATTGAGTGCTACCTTACCTGATTCAGAAAAAAGGATTTTATCAGACATAAATTAATTTATTTACACAACCTTTTGCACATATTAAATGCTAAATTATAATTAAGCCTACTCATTTGTTTAATATAACTATGATAAATCCCTGTAGCTCTGTAGTTCATTTTCTTAAATAGTTAGCCACTTCTTGGGTTCACACAAAAATCGGTCACATCATGTTTTGTATTAACGCTACATTATGACTGTTTACTTACAAATGGATTACAACACAATGTCTGCTTCAATAAATATAAATCCTTCGTAACCTAAGCTGTTGAAAGTTACAGGAAGTGTTGCACTGGATTACACACATGAAAGAAAGTAATGAACATTCTAATTCAGATAAACTGGGCAAATGAAAGAGAAGTAGGTAAAAATGTCAAGCATTACTTTGGTATTCATTTCTTGTAGCTTGTGAGGAATATTTGAAAAGAAGAAGAAGAAAATCCTGTCAGCTCTAGGTAAAATCCCCCAAATTAGGCAAATCATTCAGGGACGTTGCTATTCGCTGCACATTTGGTATGTGAAAAGTATTACACACTCCCCACATCTACTGGAAAAGACAGAAAACCTTTCATATAACTCCTGACACTGTTTTTCAAGCAAAACTGTATTGTTTTTACTTTTTGTTTATAATTTTAATAGAGAGTATAATAAAAGACTATAAACAAATAAAAATAATAATAAATGATAGATATATTACCCTAAACACATTGGCAGATCGCACAGCTTTAATGAACAACACAAAGCATTACTTGGAATTTTTTTTAATAATAATGACGCCTATTAAGAGACACTAACACAGAGGTAACCTGAGGAATCCCTTGTGTGATTCTGAGCCTGTACATCTGGTCAGAATACAATTCATTTTACAAACATTACACAGCACAGTCCACTGAGTCACTGGCCTCACTTTCTAAACAGTTCATTCCCATGAAGAGACTACTAATTTATGCTCCAACGCTTTTCTCAAATGCCCTTACGTCTAGAACTTCAATGATCACATTCTTTGCAGTCAATAACAGGGATAGACAGCAGTAGTGGATCACCTGACTAATCATAACCCTCTAATAAAGGTTTGAGCCAACTGGTAAAAGAAAAAGGAATACAAGAGAGCTGCCCAATCATCAAACGTTGCTTGAAGAAATGGGCATGGTCTAAATCAATGGCACTCAGGTAGTGAATTTTGTAATCTACTGTGGTACATTCCTTAAGTAATCAAGTTATTCAACAATTAATCAATCACTTAAAGAGCTTGTTGTACAAACACCTTGAATGGATTGGAAGATCCAGTATTTGAGCAACAGGGATTTCTAACATAAACATGGATTGTAAACAGAAGAGAGGCTTAAACTAAAAGATAGATTCCTGATATGTATGCAGTCAGAGAGCATATTGTTGTCATTTGTCAAGGCTAATGTCTATAACATACACTTAGTATATCAAAAGACAAACAGAATAATAAAAAATGAACAATACTGGGGTGCGATATTCATGTGTTAAGAAAAAAAACAGAAATTAAATTCTATCTCAGCATGAATACATTGTTGGATTATGCCTAAAACACAAAGACATCAGGACCATATTTATGAATTGAATATCAGGAAACTGAAATAAATTTGAAAACAATCTATTTTTTACCACTTAAACTAAGAAAACGTGGACATTAACAATAAATGCAATTAACATTTCATTTTAATACTTTCACAATTACTTTTTAAGTACAATTAAAATGCTCCACGTGTGTCAAGAGAATTACAAAAGACAGCAGCTTTCAGAAAGGTACAAGAAGATACAGAAATTAACACTGGGATGTTCAAAGAGTACCATATGTTTTTTTGGCTGTAACTGTTCCTGCTTAGAGATGACTTTGTCATCACTTGGCTCTAACAATGTTTGCAAAAGAAAGTCATTTGAAAAAGAGATAAAAAGGTCACTTAAAAGGTTAAATTGAGTGTAATCAAAGATAAAACCATTAATAAACCCTATTATAGTTTGGTAAATTCCTGCACTGTTGTAATACTTTACAAAATCCATTAGATTAATAATTTACAAATGACAATTATGATACCTTTTCACTTAAAATCTTATGTTAGTTAGATAAATGTACAAAGCAGTTTGCATGTGTAAAGCCTAATGGGGATTAAAAACAGAGTTAATATAAAACTAGGTTCCTGTCTTTACTATTATCACATGATATTAAGACTAAAAACAGAGAAATAAGGCTTTATGTTAGATTGAAACAAAATGTATAAAAGCAATTAAATGTCAATGGGAATGATACAAAAATCAAATTTTATGTTTAACAAAATTTCTCATCACACCCATGGCAATCATGTGTGTAGAAAACACTTTAGGTATAAATAACTCCTAAAAATGACAAAGTTTTAACTTCAAAGCAGTGCTCTTCCACAGCTTGATTATGCTGACTGACAGACAGGCAAATTGGATGTATATCAACTGGTGTTATGGCCATTTGACAAGATTTCCAATTGGTACAATTATTGGTAATAACCGAAATTAATTTACTTATATGTATTAGTAAAAATAGAAACCCTTATAAGCAAAATAATCCTTTTTGGCTCTTCTTATTTTTCTCTACCTTCATCTCTTACAGCAACAGTATTTTTTCTTCAGTGAAAAAAATACTTTTCTAAATGTTTTTCATTGACTAGATATGAGAATAAGAATATACTTAGAAGATCAACAAAAATCATTAACCTCTTGAATTAGTAGGATTTGAGAAAACAGAAACAAGTGATCTTTAACACTAACTGCAGCCAAACAGCAGAAATATATAATTTAAGTGAAAGAACATCAGTCTATACGTAGCAGGAGGATAGATAGATAGAGATAGATCTTTTCCAAAACCGTACTAGATTCACATAGCTAGTAAAGTAGTTTTAGATGTACAAGTTAATTACTCTGTGCAAAACCACAAGTGTACTGTACTGTTTGAAATAATTCTCATTGCTGAATGTAAGATAAGTTAGGACAAGTACCAATGTTAATGGCAATAATTTATACTGAGCATCAAAATAAACATCACTTATAGCAGCAAATACAAAATGTTCAGGAATGTTCACTCACATTTTATAAAAATGTGACGTCAAAGGAAAATTAATTATCCTGATTAATATCTGTGATTAAAAGTGCTGCAGAACAGGGGGCGTCACTATGACGGTCCGAGGTAGAAACATATGGCCAGCACTGGAAAAAATAAAAGTCATTTCTACAATGCATGTGTCAGAAATGCTATTTATACCTGGATAATCATGTACCTGTACACTGGTCTCCGAGACCATACATCTCATTCTACTAATGTTTGATGGGTCTGAAGTCTGGCAACAGAGGTCCATACCATTCCTGCCTTGCAATGCAAGACAGCTTTTGTTACACACTCTGTATCAAGACATACACTTGATACATTTAGAGTTTACAGTTTAAATGATGTGTTCAATATTGACAAGAAGAAGTACAATTGTTTGGGTGTTATTAGTTTAAGCAGATTGTGTTTGTCTATTATTGTGACTTAGTTGAAGATCAGACCACATTTTTATGAGCAAATAATGCATAAATCCAGGTAATTCCAAAGGGTTCACAAACATTTTCTTACAACTGTACATTGACTTGCTTGAATATTGTTATTTCAGGATAAGACCACAAAAATATCAAATGAAATTCCATGCAGTTAGGTTATGATTAGTCAATTACAAGTGGAGTCCTGTGGGAGAGACACTCCTGCCTGCCTTGACTGGTCTGTTGTCCACAACAATTAACATACTGTTCTGCAAGACTGTGCCACAATTAACTGGCATCCATGAGTGTGCTTTAGACAAAATCCTGATTCATAGAGGACTTAGCATCAATGCTGCCGAGCAGCACTACCTTTGACAAGAAGGGTATATTGCTTGATTTCTGTACTTTTCTTTCTTCATTTTCATCAGGCCTGACGTTCAACAGGTCAAATCAACTGATCACCCGAACAACTCTCATTACCACCCATAATGAGGTGATTAAGTGCTTTCGCAACAATCAAAAGTCTCTCCAGTGCATCACAGTTTGTCATGATTGATCAATTAATCAAAATAATTTTAAAAACATTTCTACCTTTATTCCAATTTTTTTTTCTAAGACTGTGCAGAAATAGTGATGTTTCTTTAACATCATTCCTCTTCAAATCCTTTAACAAAGCCAAAGGCAGAAATGCAACTCAGTTTGAGTGCGAGGAAAATTGGGATTGTAGCCACAAAAAATCTTATCCCACAGTAAAATAAAAAATTTGGGAATCTCTGTATGCAGAGAACTGCAGAAATCAATCTGGCGAGAAACGCCTGTAGGAGCTGCAGCCATATTTGTCTCGACTATAAGGAAAAAGGAAAACTGAAAATAAATGCACACAGCCGCTTTTTATCATTAAAAAAAAGTTTAAGAAAAATGGGAACGGTTTTTAAATCTGTCTAAATTCTAGTCTTTTCTGCAGCTAAAGACTGGTGTATAATTAGGTATATGAATATTACTATGACGAAAAAGAAGATAAAGTTGTTGTATATACAGTATTACTTAACTGCCAACGGGAGAATTAAATGTCAGTTTTAGCAGATTCTGTAATTGACCTCTTTACCCATGTCTTTTCAATCCAAAAGTGACTCAGATTGTGGAAAACGGCACTTAACCCAATTATACAACTATATTAAACAGTTCCTAAGTGTCACTGAATATAATAAGAATTACTTCACATTGTGTTTCATAATCAGTTAATTGGTCTATAGTAAGATTGCTATATATTGCTATAGATTGCTATGGAGAAGCAATAGTAGCCATTCTGTAAAAAATACTTACAGGCTTGGTTCCAACACTGTTTTGGTTTATTGTTCATCCACAAAGGTGGAAACTTATTTTTGGCATCAGCATACAAAAGTACAAAAACACATAACACAACATAACATACACATTAAAAACAAACAATAGTCTTAGACACGAAACAACACATACACACACATTTTGCTCTGCCCATATAACACTACTATTGCACATAAGAAAACAGTCACTTTGCTGTGTTTAAATGACTGATTCTCCAGGTAACAAAAGATTTCTTGTATACAGTTTTCTTGGATTTCTTCAATGTCTCTCAGTATATTTAAACACACATTCAGTACGGGGGTCGATTTTCTAAAATCAATGAAAAGAAGAAAGTAAGGGTGGGATGAATGGCAGATTTAAAACAGATTTAAAAATTAATAATGCATATATTGCATTTCAGAAAAAACAAAACAGGAGAAACAACAGTATTACTGTTATCATGAAACTAGTCATTAATTCCTGCACCCTTGAAATAAACCACAGGAGAAACAGGTCAGTGCATGTGCTAGGCATAGTTCAAGGGAGCTTAGTCGTCTGGACTTTCCTGCTGCCACCCAAACTTCTGAAGAGGCAGTACAGAAAAGTCAGTGAGACTAGAGGTCTTGTAACCTTGGCTTGAGGGTCACACGTCTAAGAAAAGAAGGTAGAATGTCTCTCTCCAAAATGAGAAAGGCTGTGTCTGCAAAGTAATTTTAAATGCAATACACAAGCATCACAAGAATTCAAAAATAGCTAGAATATTGTCTGATATTTTGTTTACATAATTCAATTTGCTTAAGTGCTTAGCCAATGAGAAAAATATTTTTTATATTGTTTTACATTTGCACAAATGATCAGTTTTTTGCCTTTAGAGAGCATGTTTTCAGAAGCACAGAAATGGGAACAGAATAAGGGAATAGCATCATTCTCGCAACCACAGTTTCAACATACTGTATAAAAGATACATTAGAACGTAATAGGTTTAAGTGTTTCAGCTTCTATCTGATGTCTTTGTAAATTCTGCTTCCAACAAATTTAAATGATAATACAGAAGTAGTTTAGTTACACAAATCTATAATACTAAAACCAAAAGCAGTAGACATTAAGAAAGACATACAGTAATGACTACATTTTTAAAAGGGCAGACTACATATAAGTATTTGGTAGCAAATATGTACAGTTCTTTATGTTTTTGTCTCTTGGCTGAGAGAAGACTTTCATTAATTTAAAATATCAAAAACCAAAGGAACACCCATCTAGTGCTGGTTGTAGACCAAGTCTAGCAGGTGTCAGCTGCAGTGAAGTCTTCAAATAAAACGTGCAAATCCCCAGTAGAGTCAGGGCAGGGAGTGCGAAAGAAGTGACGGGTACACCGTGATAAATATGGAAAATAACTTCCATTTGTCTCTCAAACTGTTGTAGAAAGCAAACGAGCATTTGGCTTGCAGTGGCTTTCTGATCCCAAAAATCGATCAAACACCTATTCGTCACGTAACGCAGTTTGAAACTTCATGCAATTTTACAACTGTTAAAAACAAAGAGGTTAATTGTATGTCTGGATAAAAATGTGCTGTGATAGAGGTCTAAATCAATTCTATTTAATGTAGCAACAGCAGCATCTGCGCATGCATCTCGCGATGTAATGAGATTGTGATGATGTACTGGCATCCTGCTGTGATCGCTTCATCATGCCAAATGTTCTACTGGGAATACAAGGGGGCAGCTGCACTGACCCCCTCTCCTGTGATTTACTTATGCAGAGACACAAATATTAACTGATTAGAGATTCAACTATCAGTGCCTCTCTTTGCATGAGGGGTGTCACGTCTGTTCCCAGTTTAAAAGCCTTCCTATTTGGATTATCATGTACTTTAACAGACGGAACAGATCAAATTAACAGATCAGTGGGATCTGATTCTGACACAAATTTAAATTGCATCATGAAGCTTTTTAACAACAGATTATCATTGCTTCTTTTAGGAAGAGGAAAACTAGGAGTTCCTTAGCCTGCTGAAGTTCTTTTAAGAGGAATAATGCTTATTATTAGCAAAAAGGTTTTCTTTAGCTAAGAACAAAACTGACTGGTTGAAAAATACACAGCTCCTAGGAACATATGAATTTCCTTAGCAGGTCACACTGTGCCACAAGAAGAGTGCCTTGCAAAACAATTCCGACCCTTCCTATAGTGTCCCATTTTAAGCTTAATATTTTATCCATAACCTGAATGCTCAAATTGGAGACATCTGTGTGCAAGTTTAGTTATAGTAAAAAACTGAAGAGAAAAAAAAATGAAATATGTTGATTGCATAAGTATGAAGACCATTAAACTCAATATGTGGTGGAACCAACTTTGGCAGAAACTGTAGCCGCAAGTCTTTTTGGGTCAGTCTTTACCAATACCAGCTTGGTGTAATTCATATTCATTCTTCTTGACAGATTTTCTCAAGATCTCTCAGATTACAAAGGGATTGCTTATGGACAGCAGTTATCAGGTGTTTGGCTGGACCAGTCAATAACATGCATTGCCTTATTCTTAAGACGCTCCGTTGTCACTTTGACTTTGTGGTTTGGATCATTATCCTGCAGAAAGATTAATGTTTGTCCTAGTTTTAGGTCAGACACTGGTTTTCCTTTACTGTTTGACCATACTTTGCTTCATCTATGTTCTCAGGAGTCTAAATGAGATTCCCAGTCCCTTCTGATGAGAACATATATACATAATCATGCTGCCATGAACTATGTTAAGTTCTGCAACAGATATATTTGAATTTAGCCCATAAAGTTTCAGTTTGGTCTTGTCTGACCACAAAGCCTTTTGCCTCATGTTTGCAGTATAATGTCTGTGTTTTCTTGCAAACCACATACCAGAGTTGAGAAGTTTTTTTCCCCAGTTATAATCAGTCCCTCTTTGTGGAATAAGTGGGATATTTTGACACATGGACACTTTCTCCCATCTCAGGCACTGAACTTTTTCAAAGTCGCTGTTGGCACGGTGACCACAGTGGGATCCTTAACCAATTTCGACCTTGCCAGGCAGAGGTAGTAGTGTCGGGGTTCCTTCCATTTCATAATAATCAACTTCACCATGCTCAAAGAGATATTCAGAGACTGAAATGTTTTTATACCTTTCTCCTGATTTGTGCCTTTCTACAACTTTACCCCCGAGTTGTTCTGAAAGCTCCATGGTTGAAGCTTTTCTTGAACTTTTCTGCCTGGCAGTGGAACCTTTCAGAGATACAGCAAATATATTTATTCTGAAATCATATGAATCATTTCATGAGTGACCTCAAAAATTAATCTATTTTTTCCTTTACATCAATTGTTTAGGTTTTTGCTTTGTGTGCAGCATTGCATGAAATTTATTGGAAATTTACAAAGTATCAATTATTGGTAATAAAATGTGAACCACTGTTTTTACATACAAAGGCAACTAATTGTGTGGCTAGGTGGGGTCATTTTGTGCACCTACATTAATTTAGATATCTGACAGCAAAGATTTGAAAACCTTTGCAATCATGACTTTCACATTTTTCTTTCATATAAAATGCAAAAAAGCTTGGAATGAAAGCACACACAACAAGAGTCACAAGTTGCAGAAACTCTAGGCCACCTCCCAAAGAGAGACATTACTTGGAAAACAGGTCCAGCCCAGCGGTGATGTACCCCAGGAAGTTCCTTAGACCTAAAAGCCTTTCTGTTTCTTGCTCATGCAAGCAGGTGGTGTATCACCCTGTGGAAACTAATGTATCTTATTGACACCTTAAGAAGGCTCCACAGCCAAAACCTTGTTTTTCTTTTTCTCTTTTCAGCATGGAATAAACCTTTACTTGTTCTAATGTATCTTATACCTCTTTTGTGAATGAGCTACCTTTCATCTGCTGGAGGATGTGCTTAACCTCGAAGAATATAGAATATTCCTTCTATACAGTGCTGTGTCTGCTAAACTGAGAGGAAAATCAATGTTCAATGGTATTGCCATACTGTCATTTAAAAGCCTGTTATAACAACTTCTCTCTGGCGAGAGAAGCCTAAGGATAAGATCCTAACATGTTGCCTTGTTTTCTGTTATAATGTACATGTGAGTATAATGCAACTGACGGAGCCACAAAGAACTAAGGAAATTATTTGTGAGGCTGCAGTGTGTGTCAACAGGAAAAAAAATAACATACTAAGATAAAGATATCCATAATTAACACAGGGCAAATGTATAATTATCATATTTCCACTGCACTGGAAACAGCACAAGATTTGTAGTTAACAAAGGTAATTAAGGGCACTGGAAAATAACTTATATTTAAGCAGTCAGGAGTGAATAACTACACTCACTACCAACCTCCAGTGAACATAGGTTATTCTACAATCCACATTTATCTATTTTACAACACCAATGAATGCCCTACAAAAACATTTAAAAAAAACACCATATTACTGGGGCTTCTGGTGATGGTTTTTAAGAGATAAACACAAAGAAAATATTCAGGACGTAAAGAGAAAGAACAGGACTAACCAGTTAACACTGACTTCACACCTTTTCCAGTGCAGTGCCCCATCCTGTCTCTATGAATGAGTTGTAAATGCAATGACCCCACCCTATTTCTGTACAAACTTGCTTGAAAGCATTAGATTCAGATGAGAAGAACAAAACACACAATGTGGACTTCAAAACACTAACACGGTAAAAAAACAATTGTTGCACACATACAAAAAAATGAATGCCTCAGATCAAAATCTATTGTGTAATGTACTGTACTACAGCCAAGACAGTACTGGTGAAAAACAGTATGGAACAATAAACCTTGTGTCTGATAAACTAGTAGTAATAGCCTTAAACAGTGAAAATCTGCTCTGTGTAAACTTTCTGACTTGCACAATTTGTACTTTTTGATTACATTAATAAGTCCTTGCATCTGTATGGTGCTTCTCATACACAAAGGAGGGGATCCTGTTCATCTACTACTGAAGCGTAGCACCCAGCTGGCTGAACCATCTGCCTCACTACTACACTGTGCAGGGGTATTACAGTGAACAAAACATTTCAGATTTTTTTTCTTTTTGATTCTTTAATTCTAGTAAGAAAAAACACAAGGATCACCTATAAGGAAAATAAAGTCCAAGGGGTTAGTCAAGATGGATTTAGAAAAGGTAGGTCTTGTTCAAGCAGTAATGGATGCACATAGTGCCTCCATTTAGATAGAAAGAGCATACTTTATTAATCCCGTAGGGAAATTGATTATTTAGATTTAGATTTTATCCTTATGATGATATTTTTCATATTATCAAATTACAAGCAGTAGGTATTTGGGTGATTTCATGTTTTAGAATGGAGAAATGTTTGATAGAAAACAGACGGTACAAGCAAGGCGTGAGTGCTCAAATTTGTGTGATGTAGTTCTTGGAGTACCCCAGTGATGTGTACTAGGACCATAGCTCTTCCTAATTTACATCTATGGTATGGGTCAGGTTGCCATTATCTGGATCAATTCCAGAGAAGTATAACTTACTTTTATAAAGTAGCGAGCAAAATACATTTTAGCATACCATCCCTTGGTTTCAATTCTACGCTTTTAACTACCCCCCACATTTTGCATGCCTTTTCATTTGCTTCCCCCTATTTTCTAGATTTATATGCTATGTCAACGTAAACACCTAAATCTGTTTCACAAGTAGCTGATTCAAATTCTTGTCATTGATAACGCAGTATGCAGCTAGAATAGTGTTTGCTAGTTGAGTGAGTATAGTATTATTTTGGCTATTGCTTTTGGTAGTGGATGGTCTTTCATTATTGAAGATGACCGATAAGGGAGATAAGAGGCCTGTAACTGTATGTGAAACTAAAATGTCAAATCAAAGGTGGCTGCATAAGAAAAGCTGAAAGATACTGACTGTGAAAGGTGATTCTTAACTTGATTTGAGATTTGACAAATTTAGAATTCATTAAATGAGACAGTGAAAAACAAAGGTTATCACCACACAGTCTGACTAAATGCTTTCCCAATCAGCAAATGACTGCTGATGTGTAATTTGGGTTTCCAAAATCCCTTCCAGGTCTCTACCTGTCCTTTTCTATTCTAACTTTTCTAACATTCATTTTTAGCAGGGCAAACAAAGCTTAATCACAAAATAAGATCTTTCACACAAGAAAAATAAATATATAAATACTGAGAGCCCAATTGATAATAGCTGTGCGTCATAATCTGTGAAATTAGTTAATCACTCTTAATATCACCTAGGAAATGCAGCTGATTTGACCAGCTTTTGTGTAAAGCCTACAAATTGTAAAAACAAGGCCAACAACAAGGCGTGTACAGGCTTCCAAACACCCCTGGCCCATATTAAACTACCTCTATAACCTTGCCCTTGTTCTGCCACTCATAAAAAAGAAAAGACAAGAACAGGAAATGGATATGTGCCTAATGATTGTGGCTATATTGATAAGGTGAAAAGAAAACAATGATCATGGATGCCATGAGCACTAGAGGTATTTGATATAACTTTAAAATGTTTATCAAAGTTTAAAAAACGCAACAGATGCATTTTCTAATTCTCTAATCTCTGCATTTAGTCTTTAAGCCAATATAGACGGTTGTATGGAGCAGACTGTTTCAATTCAACAAATTAATCATAACTATAAAATAATAATTACACTCTAACAAGACAAAGATCATAAAGCTAGACTGAGCACTGGGACAATAAGATGTCACTGGGAACAATACCGAACAGAGTAGTTAGCAAGTACGGACTTAAGAGGTTCTAAGATACATTATTTGCGGCAAGTATTTAAATGAAGAGGTCCAGAATGGTTAACTGCAGAACAGTGAGTGAGTTCTGACTGGGTTGCTAGCAAGAGATTACAAGTCCATCATGATCACTCCACTGCAAACTATTAGGGGAGAAGGTCTCTGAAAACATAGAATACATTTTGAAAATGTGTACTTCCAAACATTTTCAAAATGTATGTGATGTCATCAGCAATCCAGAGGGGTGTATATTGAAAGCAAAGTGCAGGAAGCATATATTGTATATACTCACAGGTATCCTTTGTGTACAGACACATGGCAGAATGTTCAGTAAGAAAACTGAAATGTTTCACTTCTAAACATCAGCAACTTCAGGAACTAGGAAGAAAGTGAATGAAACAGCCCCGAAAGCAGATGAGGACACTGGGCATAAGTCACAAAACTGCTTCAATTCACTTTTTACACTTAAAATAACGTGAGAATAAAATCCTGTGGAAAATATGCCAATATTCTGAATGTAAATAAAGAAACAGCATACAATGACATGAAACATACTAGATTTTACAGTATTTTGTGTCTCTTAAGATTAATATTAAACACTGTTGATATGATAACAAAGACTTTGCCCTACAGAACTGTGAATCATGCATTGGGACGTTTCAACACCCACGAAAGCTGAAGGCATGAAAGTTATTTTTTGACAGAAAAAAAACCAATCCTTCTGCTCCTTAATTCAATATTTCCCCTGCCCTTGTGACCCAGGGGAAGGGAATAACACTATTGTAGCTGCTACATATCCTTGTACCAGTCTTCCAATTAAAGAATAAAGAATATATATGTAAAATGTAATTAGTTGCTAAAAGCTGAAGTCAGTGATCACAGCCCTACTCTTCCTGTAATATCAGACTCCGTTATTCTTGTGTAAACTTTTCATTACAAAACATACATCTTTATAATCTAATCACTTGACTCTTAATGCTGCATCTTGTAATACAAGCCCTGCATTAGCAGAGGCAGCATGTTACATTAATGTTCTTTTAACACAATTTATGTACTGTAAGAGCTCCTAGAATTGCTCATTTAGATTTTGATCCATTTTTTAACAGTTCTTCGTAGACAAAATAATTTTTCATGGTCATTTTCATTAAGAATTATGTACCAAAGATTACTCCAATTATGTTTACGTGTAAACTATGTGATTCCTAAGAATGCATTTACTTAAAGTGTATTTTCTTATCAGTCTTCACAACTGCTCTGTGAAATGAAGTTAATATTATACACATTTGTATGTAAATTGCAGGGTCTATCTTAATTTCTTTTAGTATGCAGATGGAGTGAAGAAATGTAAAGAAGAATACACCATCTGGCAGCCGCTGATTAATAATTCTGGTGCATACAGTATTTTGGTATTCTGGTATGTATTTTCTGTGTAAAAAACATTTAAATAAGGAAAAACATTTCAGCTATGATCACAATCATTATTACTACAATTTAGGTGGTAAAGGCCATTTAAACAGACATAACACACACGACTGTACATATACACGTAGCTGGTTGACACTGCAAAAGATTTCCAACAATGAATCCTGTCACTTCTGGCAATATCATAACTGAAGATATTAATTTAAATGTCAGCTTAATCAAATGAGTATAACACAGAAAACAGATATTCAACATAACGCTATGAAAAATATAGTGAAACTCTTAGAGTTACAAACTATTTTTAGAGTGTAAGTCATCTTAATACTTAAGTGGAAAATATGCTTCTGACAGTGAGAAAGACAAGACTAAAGAGTCCCCTTATGGTTGAGAGGGCACACCATGAGGTATGCAAGACAAGTAATGTGGCTGGGACTTTGCTGGTTAAGCCACTGTAATGTAATGTTTATTCTTTAGAGCTCAAAGAGAATGCTGGATTACACTTGCTATCCAATACTGGCCCATTAAGAGCACACACACAAGGCATCCAGGAATTGCGTAAACTGAGGTAGACAGAAAGAAAGGAAGATCAGTTAAAGTATCATACCTCTCAATCCTGTCTCCCCCAAACTACCGATGTATTTATCATTCCCTTTTGTTGTTTTGATTTTTGCTTACAACATCACCATACATGCACAAAGTCTAATACAGTGTATATATTTTTCCTAGCATGTATAGTCAAAAGTATTTGGGCAGTTAAAAAACAGCGACTTACATAAATTCCAAGTGAAATTACTGAAAGGTACATTAGCAATTGTCCTTTATATTATGGCAACAAAATAGAATGCAATGTGCACAATGCAACAACTAATTTGCCAGCAGCCATGTCACCCTGCAACACACAACTGGCTACCCACTGAAGCTCAACAGGTGTGAGCCTGGCCAGTACCTGGATGTGAGACCTCCTGGGAAAAAATACGGTTGCTGCTGGAAGAGGTTTTAGTGGGGCCAGCAGGGGGTGCTCACCCTGTAGTCTATGTGGGTCCTAATGCCCCAGTATAGTGACGGGGACACTATACTGTAAAAAGGTGCCGTCCTTCGGATAAGCCATAAAACTGAGGTCCTGACTCTCTATGGTCATTAAAAATCCCATGGTGTTTCTCGACAAGAGTAGGGGTGTAACCCCGGCGTCCTGGCCAAATTTCCCATTGGCCTTTACCAATCATGGCCTCCTAATAATCCCCATCTATAAATTCACTCTGCTCTCCACCCCACTGATAGCTGATGTGTGGTGAGAGTACTGGCGCACTATGGCTGCCGCTGCATCATGCAGGTGGGGGCTGCACATTGGTGGTGGTGGAGGGGATCCCCATTACCTGTAAAGCGTTTTGAGTGGAGTGTCCAGAAAAGCACTATATAAGTGTAAGAATTTTTAAATGTAATAATAATAATTATAATAATAATAATAATAATAATACTAAATTTTTAATACCATTTTGCACGACCCATCTTTGTTACCTTTTCAGCTTGTAATAATTTTCTTGTTTTAAAATTCATTTCTGACATTTTTCAGGTTCAATTTACCTGCTCTTAAAGTGTGTACAACTATGAGCTAAGTGACGAACTTTCTTCAAGAGTAGTCTTTAAGACAATCGATAGTATGGAATTGAAGACTGGGGGATCGAGGCTAGGATTAGGGTACCCGTCCTGCTGGGATACAAACTTCCACCAAATAAGCCTTTTAGAAATGGCTAACAATTAAAATTGCACAATTCTTAATATATTGCAAGTTCATTGACCCTTTAATACAATATATATAACCTCGTTGAAGAGAAGCTCATAATGAGCAGTCTCTACTTGAGTCCTCCTCTTTTCCAATTCAAATACATTAAAATCTAGATTCTATCTTTAAATCTGTAAGAATATATTTTGGATGAAGAAATAATCAGCATCCTTCACATATTCAATGGAATACGTCTGTGTATTTTTAAGCAAAGGTTTCCATTTTGGTTTTCACAAAGGACAGTCATCTTAAGGAATCCAATTATTTGCTCGTGCATTTCATGACCACCTCGCAATTCCTGTGCCACCTATCACGCAATAATATGCTTTCCAGAAAATCTGCGGATGACCCTGTTCTCCTATTTTACTTTTTCTAAATTTATTTTTTCAATAGAGCATTAAGGTATTAAGAGAAATTGCTTTCTTTATTGTTATTTTAAGTACCGAATTGTCTGTGACTACATGTATATATATTTAGGGGCATTGGATATTCATGAATAATCCGTGAACCGGAAAGTCTTCAATTTCTTTGGTTTTCTGTAACCTCACTTTTGGCTATTTGTATTCTGGAATTATAAAAAAAAAAACAGTCCCAGTATAAACTACTCACGCAGCATGCAGCAAGCAAGGTTGCTTACTGCTTACTTCACTGCAAAGTGAAGGTGATGTGAACAAAATAAATTGCACGGATTCGCCATTTGGATGAGATGTACATCTACAAACATGATTACTGGATTTGACAGTAGAAACCTGATGTTTCATGCAGGGTCTGGCTTACTGCTCTTGGCTGAGAATAGGGAAAAATACTGCCAGTTGTACTGTATCTTTAACAATACTGCTGAAAGGCTTCTATAAAAACACTTATAATCATACATATATTCCTCATATTCTAAAAACAAGAATTATGAATGCAATTTTATCATGTACTTCATACAATTAAACATACTGTAATAGTTGATGCTATGATTTATTGAAGAACACAAAAAGTGTAATATGCACCATGTTAAAGAAAACAATGGTGATCACAAAGCAAAGAAGGGAAAACAAGGGTAGGCTGTACGGAGGTTTTGAGAATGTATGATGTTTTTAAAAAACATCATTAAAATTTACAGCAGTCAAACTAACTACTACATGCCCATGTAAAGATACAGCTATCTTAAAATTTTTGTTGCTGCACTTCTATGAGGTCTAATTCTCGTGGACTTCGGAACACTGTTTCCCTTGAAAAAGTCATTTACCACAAATATTTATGTGAACTGTATTACTAACTGTTCAGACTTAAGTTTAAAATGCCTACACCAGTTATTAGGAACTAAACCCCAGTTGTTTAGTTTATCAATTTGACCAATGTATTAGATTATTCCTTATTTCTAACTGTTCACAATGGGACTTTCTTTGCCTCTATTATGAGGACACAAACCAAATTACATCTTAAAATAGCACATAAAATACTAAAAACTAAATTCAAAACTAAATGTACAAAAAGAAGACTGTTTATCACACTTAAAAGTTGTTCAGAGTATATTTTAAACATGTTATTAAAAATTCAATAGTAAAAGAGGAATTTAATAACTTACTTGAATTTTGCCTCGACCTCATTGACAGCCTGCTGATATTGTTCAGTCGTGACTTTATAGAACTGTGCGCTCTGGAGAATAGGAGAACAGATATGAGAAAAAAAAGATAAATGAATGCTATGTATAAATAACATGAATATAAAATTGTGCCAGCTATGAAACCTTTTGCCATGCAGCCATCTTGGGCATCAAATTAATGTCAGGATCAAGTTAGGCAGTTGGAACAAAATCAATGGACGCGTGACTAGACAGCAGGATGATGTCTGAACCTGAATATAGGGGGTAGGTCACTCTTGGAAATGATGAATGGTGCTCAGTCCCACTGTCATCCACAGCATGCTAACATCTGCTGTAATCTTATTTGGATGGTGATTTATCTTTCTTTTATCTGATCAATAGAAATGAACATAACAGTTGTAGGGATCAATAGTCATTTTTTATCGTTTTAGGACTGAAAGTCTCATTTCTGACACTGCCTCTTCTTTTGAAAAAAGCAGATTTGCCCTTTTGATTGCGGTTCAAATGATCAGTCAAGATTCTGTACGCTGTGGATTTCTAATTTCATAGCTAACCAAAGCTATCAAGAAATGGTTTGTCATCTCAGCCAAGATTTTAATTTGTTTTTTGTATTTTACCTTCTTTATGAATTACTTGTGACCCTTTCATTCTTTGGTCTTCACCCACTCTTTTAGGAAAACAAAAGCCTTTGATAGCTATTCAGCAGCATTCCTTGGAGGAATGATCTCTTACATCAATATCAGAATAAATCCACCACTTCTGCAATATTTTATACTGTAATTTATCCACATTAGTTTACCTTACGAAATCAGTGTTTTCTTAAATACTGATAAAAGTTTCCAATACATTAAATAATGTTGGGTGATTTAATTCTGGGCTGAAGTAAATCTATATAAAAATACTGAAAATGTATTTAATGGAATGCATTGAAACTGGATGATCTTTGCAATCAAGAAAAAAAAATCAGGTTGAAATTGGTTTTAAAATACTGTACACACAACTGTATCCTCTGTTTTAGATTAAAATCAATACACTCAAAACTACCAATTGCTTAATGTGGCAAATACTCTTAAAACAATCAGGTGGATAAAAATCACACATTTAGATCATTCCCCTAATCCAAACCACTTTCAAGTTGTGCTGGAAAAGCACGTATTAACTGCATACAGGCCTTCGGAAAAATGATACTTGACATTTTCAATCTATGCTCTTTGAGAAAGAGAAAAATTTGACTATTACTTCAAAATAAAGTATGGAAAAGAGCAGGGAAAGTTTGTGCATAATTCTAAAATCACTGGCAAAAGGGATTAGTACATTCTTTCCTTAAACTAAATGTTTTAGGACATCTAGCCTAAATTCCTTCTACGTCACTGCAATACATATTACCTACCATATTTATTTCCTAGCAACAGTTTCTGGAAATGTGTTAAAAACGGTTTACTTAATAATAACAATTCCTTACACTTATATAGCGCTTTTCTGGAAACTCAAAGCGCTTTACAGGTAATGGGGACCCCCCTCAATACCACCAATGTGCAGGACCCACCTGGGTGATGTGATGGCAGCCACAGTGCGCCAGTACTCTCACCACACATAAGGTATCAGTGGGGAGGAGAACAGAGTGATGAAGCCAATTCATAGATGGGGATTATTAGGAGGCCATGATTGGTAAAGGCCAATGGGAAATTTGGCCAGGATGCCGGGGTTACACCCCTACTCTTCTCAAGAAACGCCCTACTTATCTCCAACAAAAGCTAAGTTATTTTAAAATATACTAAAATTTTTTGGCAAATATCTGAATTAAATACTTTCAATTGTCATAAGAGTTTATGTTTTATCTTGTAGGTTTCTACACAGAATAGTAGCTGATGTCACTTTAAATCAGACACATTAAAAGCCAGGTAGTAATGTATTTTAATAGCTGAGAGCAATTTAACCTGTCATGATTTAGCACTCATCTAGACAAGAGAAGACCATGCAATAGAATTTCTACATACTCTTGCAGATGCTGAGCATCCAAATAAGCCACTATTTGTGCATGTACGTTTTACAAAAATAAATATAGGGACTTTTGATACTGATTAAACATTTGTGGTATCTTTTTTTAATTGTTCTTTCATGCCTGTCCATAAATACTGTATACTCACATGACTTTGAATATTATACACACACTAAATCGTCTTATTACTAAGGGAGATGACTGGCCACAGTCGACGAACTGATTTAACCTGCTGAACATCAGGCTTGGAGAAGACCTAGCAAGAAAAACACAAGAACCAACATGCGCTGCTCATCTAGAGGAGATTCATGCCATCGGCATATATTAGACACTGAACTAAGTCCAGCTGAACTAGGAGACTGCAATGCTGCTTGCTGTCTGGGGTGTTCACAGTCAGCAATTTGTAACCTGGCAAGACGTTACAGCAAAACACAGTTCAACAGTTACAGGCTTTGATCTAGGAGACATGCATCATGACACATCTCCAAGTGTCATCATCCACATTTAATGGTTTTAGTAGCTTGTAATGATTTATAGCAATCTGCCTTCTTGGCAATACACTGATCAAGCAAGTCCTGTGACCTCACTTTCTCCTGTCTACTAAAATGAAATGCTCGTGTAATAATTTTCTACGGATGTCCTACTCTATATACATGAACCCCACTGAACATTTGTGCTGAACATTGAGCTGGGACATGTGACATTTAGGGCTCATAGACCAGTGAATAGGCATATGCATCACAGACTTGCACTGTACAACCATGTTGATCAAACTGTTGAAGACAAATTTTAACTAGAATAATGAATTCATTTATCATGTGTTTGTGTGTGTTTAATAAAATGCCAATGCATCTACTACAAAAACGACATAGCATATAGCAGATAACTTTTAATGCTCTGTATATATTATATATACATAATAAGAGGGATTGGCAACTTAGATGTATATAATGCTTAGTCTATCATATTTTGTGTATCTTGAAAATAGAAACATTCTATTTCAAATAAATAAAATGGAACACAGAAAATAATCTTCAATGTAATGAAGATGTTTATAGTAGTATCTGACAAACATATTTGGCTGATGAACCCAATTTCAAGCCACCATTTTTTGGGGACCCTAATTATAAGTATGGTACGTCCCAGTGTGTGGTCCATGTGTGTTTTGTTGCTGTTCCACACTTCCTGACCTTGATTGTTCTCCTTTTCCCATTGGTCCATCATTACATCATTGTTTCTGTGTGACATCATCTTCAATTATCTCTCGGCCAATCAGAACGCAGATTATTCAGTATATTAGTTGGAGGTTTTTAGAAGGAAGGGGGCCTTTCGTTTGACTTTGGTCCCGCTCGGCTCAGCTTCGGTTTTGCTCCGGCTTCGCTTCGTTCGTGTTTGTTTTCGTATAGCTTCGACTTTTGTTGGTTTGTGTTCGACTCTTTGTACTTTTGTTTGTTTGTGTTCATTGTTTATTTTGCCATTACCTTGCCCTAACGGGTTATATGTTCAATCTCTGTGTTCTTTTGTACCCTGTTACTTGTGTCTACTCTCGTTTGTATTTGTAGTTCACTTGTGTATTTGTGTGAGCTTTTGTGTATAGGATTAGTTTAGGTTGTTGTGTACATTTCTACACACATAGTTGATCTTTGAATTAGTAACACTAGTTAGTACGGGTAAGTGCTGTTTGTCTTGTATGGTTTTGGGTAGTCAGTGAAGGTTAGCTAGGGCATTTGAAGACGCTGAGGAACTTAAATTTCTTCTGCACCCGTGCTTCTCTTATTTAAGAGGTCACACAATCCTCATTATTGATAATCCTAATTACTGATAATTGATGAAACAGTCATTTCATCTGTGGGAAGCTATAGCATTACGTAACAACTCCTTTTTGAAAAGTGACTTTGAATCACTTTGCATTGTGAAGAAAGTTTCATTTTTAATTATGTATTTTTTAAAGTAAACAGCAGTTTGCCTTTTTGTAGGTGGATTATAGTTGAGACAAGGGCTTATTATTACTATTTTACTATTATTTTAAAGAAACTCTTGGATACATGTCAGAAGAGTTTTAAGTTAGTTTATTGTTATATGTATAATGAAATGCTTACTTGCGTGTTTTCCTCACATGACAAATGACATAACAGATGACATAACATTGACATATGGCCAGTAGCCATATCACCCTGCAACTCACAACTGGAAACCCACTGCAGCTAAGCAGGTGTGAGCCTGGTTAGTACCTGGATGGGAGACCTCCTGGGAAAAACTAAGGTTGCTGCTGGAAGTGAAGTTAATGGGGCCAGTAGGGGGCACTCACCCTGCAATCTGTGTGGGACCTAATGCCCCAGTATAGTGATGGGGACACTATACTGTAAAAAGGTGCCATCCTTCGGATGAGACGTAAAACCGATGTACTGACTCTCTGTGATTAAAAATCTCAGGGTGTTTCTTGAAAGGAGTAGGGGTTCCTCAGCATTCTGGCAAAATTTCCCATTGGCCTTTAGGTATCATGACCTCCTAATAATCCCCATCTCTGAAATGGCTTCATTGATCTTTTCTTCTCCCCACTGATAGCTGGTGTGTGGTGAGAGTGCTGGCGCACTATGACTGCCATTGCATCATCCAGGTGGGGCTGCACATTGGTGGTGCTGGTGGGGAGTCCCCATTACCTGTAAAGCGCTTTGAGTAGAGTGTCCAGAAAAGCACTATTTAAGTATAAGGAATTACTTGTTGTTGTTGTAGAAAATGACATAACAAATGACATCATAATTCTTGGAGACTGGAACAGGGTAGCAGCAATTATTTAACCAGCATTTAGAAAGCAGCTGTATGCAAAATTCAGCAGTGGTAGTATTTTCAGTTCAGTTCAAAATACAAGTGCCAGCAGTATTTTGAGTTCAGTGCAAAACAGAGGGGTGTAAGTGGGGGGAGGATTTAAGAGGTGGAGTTTAGGAGTCTTATGGCTGTGGGGTAGAAGCTTTCTTTGAACCTAGAGGCCTGGCCTAAATCTGACAGAAGGAAGAAGAGAGAAAAGTACACTCCCAGGGTGGTTTTGGTCTTTGATTATATCATCCTCCGTTCTGAGGCAGCATGTGGTGAAGGTGTTCTGGATGGAAGGGAGTTCTGTACCAGTGATGACCTCAGCTGTCTCCACCACCTCCTGTAATTTTTTCATTCACGAGTTGAGCAATTGCCATTCCAAACTGTAATGCATCCAGTGCAAATACTTTCTACAGTACATCTGTAGATTTTAAACCACTATATATATGTATTAGAGAATGTTATTAGTTAAAATATTTTGAAAGCAAAATATTTGATAAGTTTGCTAAATATCTTATATTTAATAATGGGTTAACATGTTCATATCATCCAGTTTACAAACAGGATTCAAATATTTTAGCAAAGCTAAAATGACCATGGTTTAAAATGCAGATTTAATCTCAAGTAAAAAGGTCCCAGTTTGGCATCATCTTAAATACATCAGTTTCCCGGAACCCAGTGTCAGGATCATTATTGTAATTTAGACAAACACAACATGTCCATGCATGGTGCAATGCGTGGTGCAACAATGTATCTACCATCACGAAACACTGCTCACCTGCTCTGGAATTTTTTATGATCAAGTGCCGCCCCTTCTATCTGCCAAGGGAATTTACAACTGTTATTATCACCGCCGTCTACATCCCCCCGATGCTAATGGCAAAGAAGCGCTAGAGGTACTGTACACTGCCATAAGCAAACAGGAATCTGCACATCCTGACGCAACCTTTATCGTCGCGGGCGACTTTAATCAAACAAATCTCAACTCCGTTCTCCCAAAATACCATCAGCATGTCTCCTTCCCAACGAGAGGAGAAAACACTCTGGACCACATTTACACCAAGATTCAGAATGCTTACACGGCTGTACCCCTCCCTCACATTGGAAACTCAGACCACACCACTCTGTTTCTCCTCCTGCCATACAGACAGCTGCACAGGCGAGTGAAACTAGTGGTCAGAACTGTGAAAGTGTGGCCTGAAGGAGCTGAATCAGTCCTGCAGGACTGTTTTGAATGTACTGACTGGGATGTGTTTAAAGAGGCAGCCACACAGGGATCATACACCGACATACAGGATATGCATCATCAGTCACTAGCTACATCAGGAAATGTGCTGGCGATGTTACACTCACAAAAGAAATAAGGACTTTTCCTAACCAGAAACCATGGATGAACAGTGAGGTTCGCATCCTAATCAAAGCAAGGGATGTAGCATTCAAATTGGGCAATGAATCAGAACTAAGGTCAGCCAGGATCAAACTAAACAATTGTATTTAACATGCAAAAAACACACTCAAACAGGAATTAGAGGAACACTTCACCATTAATGACCCAAGACGTATGTAGCAAGGTATACAGGCCCTCATAGATTACAAGAGTAAGAACATCTGTGTATCTGCCTATGATGCCTCCCTGCCTAACAAGCTCAACACCTTCTATGCTACTCAGAACCAGTCAACAGAGCTGCACCCTCCGCAGCTGACCAGCTGCTCTCACTGTCTGCAGATGAGGTGAGGAGATCTCTGCTAAAAGTGAACACACGCAAGGCTGCAGGACCTGACGGCATACCCAGTCGCGTCCTCAGAGCCTGCGCTAATCAACTGGCAGGTGTATTCACAGACATTTGTAACATGTCCCTGGCCCAAGCCATAGTCCCCACCTGCTTCAAAACAACCACCATCATCACAATACCGAAGAAAACCACAGTGACATGTCTTAATGGCTATCGACCGGTGGCACTAACACCTGTCATCATGAAGTGATGACACCATTCCGAACACACTGGACCCATACCAATTTGCCTACCACCCCAACAGATCCACAGATGATACAATCCCCATTGCCATACACACTGCCCTATCCCATCTGGATAAAAAGAACACATACGCAACACTACTATTCATCGACTTTAGCTCAGCTTTTAACACTATCATTTCAGAGAAACTAGTCAAGAAACTCAGTGCACTGGGTCTCAACACCACCCTCTGCAACTGGATTCAGGAATTTCTGGCAGGCAGACCTCAGGCTGTCAGGCTTGGAAGCCACACCTCCGGCACACTAATTCTGAACACTGGGGTCCTCCAGGGGTGTGTGCTTAGTCCACTGCTCTACCCCTCTACACCCACGACTGTAAGGCCAAACACAACACCAACTACATCATCAAGTTTGCCGATTACACCACAGTTGTAGGTCTGATCACAGACGATGAGAGGGCTACAGGGAGGAGGTCAATCTCCTTACAACATGGTGTGAAAACAACCTCACCTTCAACATCAGCAAAACCAAGGAGCTGATCGTTGATTTCAGAAAACTGCAAAACGGACATGCTCCTATCCACATCAATGGGACTGAAATGGAAAGGGTCAGTAACTTCAAATTCCTTGGCGTCCATATCATCGAGGACCTCACATGGTCTCTCAACGCCACCTGTCTGATCAAGAAAGCGAAACAGCACCTGTACTTCCTTAGACAGTTGAAGAAGGCTAAGATATGTCCCCAGATCCTCACTAACCTTTACAGATGCACTACAGAAAGCACACTGACAGGCTGCATCACAGTGTGGTATGACAACTGCAGTATTGCTGACTGCAAAGCCCTACAGCGGGTGGTGAAAACTGCCCAGTCCATCACTGGGGTTGCCCTCCCATCCATCCAGGATATTTATGACAGACAGTGCTTGAGGAAAGCTCTAAGCATCATCAAAGACCCCACACACCCCAGCTACAGACTGTATGACTCCCAGCCTCTCTCACCTACGATCTGAACCTCATAGTGCCTTCTTTCTTACCAAAAACTCAAACACACCTTGAAATCTACCTCTACCTCACATGTCAAGAAGCTCACTCCTCATAATTTTCTATCCTTTATTTCATTCTGTTGATGTATGCTTTTTGCACATCTGATGTTGTTTTGCACATTACCTGTTATCTGTTGTTCTTTTGCACATTGCCTGTTGTTGTTTTTGCACACTGCCTGTTGTGTCTGTCTTTCTTTTCTTATACAATTGTATTGTTGTGTTTTGTCCTACTTATTGTCTGAGAGCTAGCAGAATAGCATTTCGTTATACCATACACCTGTATATGAGTATAATGACAATAAACTTGAACTTGAATGTTACTTTGCGTAACAGTCTTCGATAGTAATGCATTTCTGTCTTTGAGAGAGAGATAAGAGAGTCAAAGTCATGGCATTGTGCAGATCAATGGGGAGGGTAATTATTTGATGGTGATGGGCAGTGAATTTGGCTCATTTCCTGTTGGTTATCTTCTTGATAAAGGCCAATATTGACAGCTTTACATTCCTTATCTCCCATCCTGTTGATGCCCTTCGTTTATCTCCGTGTTGTTTACATAGGAATTAGTGACAGCTGTATTATAGGAGAAGCATAACACTGCAAGACCAAAGTCAAATAAAACCTTATTTTTTTTTGACTTATCAAAGTTAACTCTTTAACCAAGAGTCACTTTTCTGGTTAAAGCCAATGCATTTTCAAGGTTATGAGAATTTCAGAAACAAATTTAAAACATTTGCCTCAAGATTTCTTTACTCTGTCTTAGTAGTATGCACTTCTATGTTGTTTTGACTGGCATCTAATGTGTTTACTTCTGAGACAAATTATGTTTCCCAGCAACCAATGAAAGGTGAAAATTAAAAACAACACATGATACGGAAATTTCCAGTGCTGTCTCTTAGGACATATTCATATCAGATTGGCCAGGTACCGATGTAAGAGTTAAATTATGTTTACTTCTAACTGATGGCTTGTAAGAAAGAATACATGAAGGAGAACCGACATTCTGAGCTATCGACTTCTGAGGATCAAACCTTGACAAGCTGTGGACCTGAAAACATGAATGTCAAGAACAATGCTTTTCTACCCTATTTCATATTAAGCTATATTCCCAGACGAGACATACCGTCACCTCACAGAAAAGCCAGCTGTTGTGGTATTCAGGCATGAAAGGAAGTGCTGAGTAGTTGTTTTTAACCACATGCAAGGAAAAATGTCTATTGATAATCAGCTAGTGCACACTGCCAAGAATATTCATCTAGATCAATACCAATCTCTGCAGACTGGGTGGGACTGAATAGAGTAAGTTCAGTGGAGCTTCTTTTAATACAATTTAAAATGACATTTCAAAATTTAGGGCTGGTCTCATAGACCAGGATTAGTATTAGTCCTAGACTTGTTTTCTTGAAATAAAACTTGAGTAATCCAATAGCAGTACCACTCTGGGTTTATAAAATCCCTGGCCAAAGGGACTATCAAACAGTTCTTGAGAAATATTTCTCAAGTACACTTTCTACAAATACCTGATGATCTTCATCTGCAATGCAACTGAGCATTTGCAAGTAGCTCACTGAAATAAACAGGATATGAAATGTCCCTTTTGTTCCTTAACATTCACTTAAATTACTTTAGAAATCATCAACTGCAGAATTAAATCTGCTTTTCTGAAACCTACTTTATTGATTTAGCTTAGAAAATACAGTAGATCAAGGATGTAACATAAATACGATATAACTAACATTGATATGATTTTATAAGATTACTTTCATTATGAAAGTTTCTGGAATACGGCATTTCCAAACACAAAGATAAAGACCTTAAGTGCAAATTAAGTTAACCATGTGTCACATAGTATCCTCATTGAAAGTGTTTAAATTCAAAGAGGCCTTTACCATTTTGTTCCACTTCCTTAGCAAATTTTACAAATTTCAAATTTCCAGATTCTCAGTGTTTCATGCATTCAGCAACAACCTCATTAACCAAAAAATATAAGAAATAATGAAAATGAAATGCCTTCAATTTTACCACTGGGTGACTGAAAACAATTCTAACGTTAAATGCATAATGACATAGCTAAGTCTATGAATAAGCAAAATACAGAAATATTAAAAAGACTTTTTAAAAATATTGAACCCACAAAGTATATGTATTGTGTTATTGTTATGTATGACTTGTACATTCTTTAATATTCACAAATTGGAAAACCTTCGAGCACAACAGTCAAATTTCTGGATGCTGACACCACCACCCTCTTCCTTCACTAAAGAGAAACCTTTGACATCACGGGTCAAATTATTAAGAAGTCATTTATTTACTCAGACTAGACTCTCCATGTGTTTCTTTCCAACATCATTTAGTCATTTCAGGCTTGTTTATGATGGAAAAAATGCTCATTACCACATTTTTTGTGGGACCTGCTGCTTAACCATTAAGGTGTAGTGTTGTATTTAACATTCACACTTCCAGTTGTGTAAAAAACAAAACATGCAGAGACATGCATTTTACCCAATACAATAGATATACTGTAATACATTTTGCTTCAAAAGTAAAAGGATGCTCTTCTTACAGGACTTTCTGCACATAACCATTTCTTAGTTTATAATGACATGCAAAATATTATACAGACTGACGCCTGTTGCTCCACTTATGTGCCCATTGTAGTGAGCAGTAAGTCAGCAACGCAGCAAAGCACAAGGCTCTCTGTCCTGCTGCTGTTATGCTTCAAGTCTATTCTTATGCTCTTAAGTGGAGCATAAAACCATATAAATTAAATATAGAATGCAATGTATATATTTTTAACTATACCATCCCAATGTTCCACTAGCCTCATACAAGCTCAAATGCCACTCAATTCCCTGGGCTGCTGTTTGAAACCCTGTACCTGAAATGGATAACCAGTTGCAGAGGTCATGGGCCAAGCAAACAATGAGTTGTCAAACACGCCTTGGATCCGATTGAAAATATAATTTAAGAGTCATTTCAAAGATGGATGGCATAGAACTTGCAGCAAAGGTAGAAAAGTACAAAGGGCTCAGTGACCCCAGCAGCCCTGCACACAAGGACATTATAGAAAATAAATAGACTGGAATATCATTTCATCTTCATTAAATGGTAATATATGTTGTAGAATAGTTGATGAATATGTTGTTTGATAGTTTTGTTGGTGTCCATGCTATTATGTTAACGAAAAACCTGTGAAGGAGCTGATCTGTGCAGTTAGAAGCATAAAAGGATATGCTTCGGAGACAGGACCAGTATAGACTACCAGCAGCAAAGAAAGCACTACACAAACGTGTCACAGGAAGTATAGATATAGCATTATTTCACCTACAAGAGAGCTGACAGTGCTCGAAGATCAAGCAGAAGGTCTAGTCTGACAATGAAAAAAATTATGCCATCAGTGTACAATAAGTGATAAGTGAAAGGTAATGTATGTTAATCCAAAGAAATGAAGCTTGTGCATGTGAATTCTAACATAAGTTTATGCATTTCTAGGTTTACAAACCTAAAAGCCTTAAATGACAGTGAAAGGAAAAGGAAATACAGTAGCTTGTTAATTACTGTGCTTAACATCAGAAGACGACACCTTTGATATAGTATGTGGTATACTTGAGACTCATACTGTGTATCTGATGATAAATCCCACTAATTGAATTAACTGGCTCGGTGCAAAGCTTGGGTTTTTCCACACATTACTGATTTGAAGGATTTTAATGTAAGATAACAGCCCTTTGGAGATTTAAAACCAAGCTGCTGAGCTTTCTGTTTTCTAGTCTTACAAAGTTCCTCCATTACTCACTGTGTTAAACTATGTTTTCCAGGTATTGATAATGCTTACAATGGGCTTTAAATCTGCACTCCCTGTAACTCAGAATGCTAATTCATTGTTAAGGTGACTGCAACAGATTTGTAAACAATCAAAACATTCAAAATGTTATATTATGCATGTATAACAAGATAATGCATAGAAAACAAGAAGCCATGTTTTTAATCTTCCATGGATTTAAACCTGTTCATGCGGTTAGTCATGCTATGTTTATTTACTGGGAATTATTTATTGAATCAGTTATATAACCTTTTTTTAATATATTATATTAAGTATGGAGAATGGTAAAAAAAATCCAGTTTGAACTTAATAGCAATAAGATCTAAGCAGTTGAGAGTACTAATTTACAATTAAAGCCCAGAATCTTTAAACTCTATACACTGATATCTGGTTTCAAACAATATTTCAGGCTGTTAAATAAGGCCAACGTAGATTAAGAGGCTTTCAAAAAAGGAGAACATGGTATATAGCTAGGAAGTCAAAAAATCCACATTGAACAATATGGAGGCGATGACTTGATTCTCTTTCAAGATATTACTGAAGTACACATATTTACATTACTACAATTTCCTTTGACTGTAATAATTCTGTAGGGGTCTTTTGGGTGGGAACATAGACAGGGCTGCCACCAATATGGCAGGGTGGGGGGTTATGTTGCTATGTACTTTTGTTCCTATTTCAGTCTCTGTTTGGACATTTTAAATGAGTAAAAAAGCGTTCATAAAAATATACAAGCATATAGATATTTAAGAGACAGGAATATAAGTTGAGAAATGTAAGATTATTTTAAAATGTGTGGCTTGTTAAAAGGAATAAGAATTTTATCAATCCTGAAAACCGTAAATTACAACCAGAAAAAAGATTGCTGCATTGATAAATGTAAGACTTTCAGAAATTTTACCATATGATTTAGGGACCGTATGGAACAAAATATAAGATTCAGAAACAATTTTCAGAACTTGGCAATGAAAATATTACTTCTGCAATATGGTGTCTGTAGCGGTTGAGTTGTCAATGTGTTCTGTGATGAATGGGGTATGTAAATTGAAAGGGACATGTAATATATTGAACTTTTTTCTTCTGATTCGCTCGCTGTGCTCCTGCTTATAATGACACAGCTTTCCACAAGCTGCTTATAAGGCACTTAGCAACACTGTACTTCTGCTGTTGCAGACTGCATTGTCAGTTTAATAAAAAAAAATCTTTTCACAATTTTCCTTTATTATGACGACTTGGGGTCCTCTAATTTGTAATGTAATATATTTGTGCTCCATCTTTTCACCCATCATATTTAAATAATTCTAAATACAGTAAATGCTATACAAGTAGTCAAAATGTCTATTTACAATCAAGTTTTATTAAATCTAAGTCACACAAAGCAGTCTTTGCAAATATTCTGATTATCTTACCATATTGTCATTTCCACACAACATATATCTTTGCCATAAATGTTATTTTTTCCACTTAAAGTATTCAAATAGCATACTCTGAAGTGAACAATCTCTTGAATAGTCTCTTCTGTCTTATGAGTGTATACAGTACAATACTGAATCTCTACTTAGTATACTATATAAAGAATTCTGTGCAGTGCTTTTCAGTTCTGGTCAGTCTGCTGGCTTCAATAATTTTCAACACGACAATAGGTGGAAATCTGTAGATACTCCCTTAAGCTAAAGACAACTCGGATGGAGTGAAAACCAGTACATGTACTGTAAAACACTATTATAGGATAAGAAGAGGTCCACACATCAGGAACTCATATTGTATGCAGCTCAGTCACTGCTCTCCAGAATCAAAGAAAGGTTTTCACTTGTTTAAAATAACTGGATCACAAAGTAATACTTCTATACTGACATGCAGCTTTCACTGTTTATTTTCTTTGGAAGACAGGACAGTTGGTTCTAATTCTCTGGGGCGGTGCGGTGGCTCTGTGGCTAAGGATCTGCGCCTGTGGCTGGAAGGTTGTCAGTTCGTATCCTGCGGCCGGCAGAGGAATCCTACTCCGTTGGGCCCCTGAACAAGGCCCTTAACCACAACTGCACCAGGGGCGCCATATAAATGGCTGACCCTGCGCTCTGACCCCAAGCTTCTCCCTCCCTGAGCAAGTTAGGGTCTGTGAAAAGACAAATTCCTAATACAAGAAATTGTATATGGCCAATAAAGTGATCTTATCTTATCTCTGTATGACCTGGAAGTAATATTGTTTAGAAACTTAAAAACCAGAGAGAAATATAAAAAATCCCCCCATCTCAAACAGGATTTGACTTCTATCACTTCTCTCTAAAATCTTACATGTGAGAAGAATGCAGTCTCCTTCTACGCAAACTTCACATTAATTCAGACTGTGAACCCTCAGGCTACCACAGATGTAGCATAGCATCCTATCCTCCGAGCCGTATAAGAGGATACAAAACGAGATCATTAAATTATCATTCCACAGCTTGATTGGTCCCAATAATTCCTCCCAATAAGATTAATATGAAAGCAAGTTCCAGGAATAAAGCACCTCTGCAGTGAAAATGGCAGTTTAGTGTCCTGTAAATTGGATTTCTCTTAAAACCCTGACACATCATAACAGTGGAATTCTATTTACTGCAGCAAATGGGATGAATAATACTGTTTAATACTTGCTTCTCTAGCTGCCACTGACTCACAGCTCAGAGCACTGTGAACCAGGCTCACACAGAGGTTAATAATCCTTGACAGCCAGAATAATATATAATAGCGGGTTGGTAGGGAGAACATACAGAATACAGAAAGGTGGGCTCTGTGTAGTTTGAGGTATTGTAAGAATGAGATAAGGTATTGCTTCTTTTGAGCTTTGGACTTTAATTTGTAGTTTAATGGTATGTTAAGCATACTGAAACTACTGAATGACTCCATAACACAACTCAAATTCGGTTATTTACACCCAATGAAAATATCTTCCAACTTTATTTTTATGAGGTACTGTGCGCTATGGACAGATTACAATATTGAACTGAGACCAATAATCAGCTCTCCACACTGAGCTTCAAATCAACAGAAGGTTGTCTGATTCTAGCCCACTGTGACTGGGCTCAGGTCAGTCACACACCAAATGGCTTTTTTATTTGCTTTATACTACTACTTGTAATGAATAGTTTAAAATGAAAATCAGAAGTGGTGGTGCTGTTTAATCTATAAAATGAATTGAAGAATTAATTAATCTTACCCTTTCTTCCAGTCTGGCGAGTTGCTCCTTGTAATAGGCATCTTGTTTTCTCAGCTCTCTGTCCTTTTCTTCCAGTTGTTTAGCCTTAAACACAAAAGAGAAGGTCAACATTACATACTTCATACACAAGGTATGAACAAAGGTTCCCTACTTTAAAATATTATTTAAACCACCATCATAAAAAAAACTCCAAGAATTTAAAATGGACACTGATTTAAAACTATTAAATACTTTTTCACAAACAAAAAAGTGAGATTTGATATAAAATATCAAGATCAGAATACACTAAGAACAATAGTTTAGTACAGTTGTCTCAGTGGACATTATGCATTATGAGTGATAAACCAATAAGCAATATACTGGGGAAATATACTGACTAATGATGGATACAATTACCAATGAAAACAGAAGAAGACAAAGCTTCTGAAACATTATAGTTTTACAGTTGCCCAGGATCACAGTAACCAAAAGATAATTCCATCTGAAGTTTTTCACTTGATATATGAGGCTCAGACACTCAATTTCAAAGAATTTGCAGCACAAAGAAGACTTTCAATTATGATATTAATTGAAACCTGTCTTTAGTCTTTGGTGACTGAAGCATTTTTTCACCTTATTTAAGAAAATCCTCAAGGGGGTAATGGGGGGTATGCAAACAGACTGAAAGATGATAGCATGTATAATCTAAACTCACCTATGATGTCTAGGGTATAGATGACAAAGGATTTTTAATCTGTGCACCACCATTTAGTGAATGCAGAAAGATAAATGTCTAAAATTAGCAAAGAAAAAAGAGCCCTGCAAAGATATCTTGTTTTAATTAAGAAGAAAATATTTCTAAAGCCACCAATTTGGAATCAGAGATGCTTAACTGATTTGACCCACTGTTGAAACTATTAAATGAGCACAGTATATGAAAATAACATCTGAAACAACATTTTGAAGGGCTGTGGGCTTGTACAGATACAGCTGTCTCAGCTAACACTACAAGCTCACCGTCACCTGGCAAGCCGCATGGGGCCGGTACAGGCCAGGACGTGGAGCAGTGTCTAGGGCTCTGTTCACGTCGTTGAAATACTGTGGGTTCAAATTCCAAAATGGGCACTGCTTTTGTGTCACTGAGAAATGTACTTCACTCAGATTGCTTCAGTGAAATGCTTTGCTGAATAAATGTGACTTGCTTTTGTATCCTTTGGATAAACTAAATAATGCAGGTTTGGGAATCTCAATCACAGTTCACTAATGAAAAAGTCTAGTTTAAAGCAGTGATCAGCGCATTTTAAGGATTTACAAATTCTAAGATATTGATTAAGTCAATCTACAATCTTAGTATACAAAACAGATGTGATCACAAGGAGCGAAACATACCAGGCACTTTTGTATACAAAGCCACAGGGTCTAGAACAAAATGTCCATTAAAACTGCTAATGCATACAGAGTATTGCAGAATACAACCTATATAGACTGCAAATATATAAAAAGCTAACATGTAAAAAAGTGTAATTACATATTTTCATGTGAGAAAAGAATTTGGATTAAGGACACATTTTCATTTCTTACCTTACTTTCAGTTTCCTGAAGCATGAAAGAAAAAAAAAAACAATAATGTAATCAAAATAATTAAAAACTGACACAAATTTAGCTTTAGAATGTGCTGAAAACAAACTTTTTTGTACATGAAGGTGCGGCAGCTACTGGTTGGCTGTATTGTGTGCTACAAGCATTTTTAATCTATCACTTTGAAGATGGAAACCAAACCAAAGGCTGTACTGTAGCATCTGTACCATCCTGAAGTACAGAAACTCAATCCAGCAAAGTTCATGCAAACTTAGCAAACAGAAATAAAATCTGATCCTATTCCTATTGGCTTCATTACCAGATGCTAAAAATAGTTTCTTAAAACACATTATTAGGATTACATGAGAAAAGAGATTTACATACATTTACTATATAAGAATACTGAAATCTGGGATTCTGCAATGGATATTGTTTGGTGTTCTTTCATTGTCTTGACTGTTTCCTATTGTACTTGTCTTTTAGTTTGTCTGACATTTGATGATGTACATCTGAGTATGGGATTGGTTGAGGTGGAAGAGATGGGGATTGAGGGTTCTACTTATATTTAGATGTCCTTGTTGTAGTCTATTTGTGGGCATGTTAAAATGGAAGTTCAGTAAAGCAAACCGTACTCCACTGCATTAGCCATTATTTTGAACTGATCTATTTTAGTACATCTGCTTGCTGTTAAATTAAAATACAGACCATTCTTAAGACAAAAAAATGACAGAAGATAAAAAATAATTCAATATTTCTTTAAATAACAGTACCTAAACCTGACACATCTCTTTAAAGCAAATGAATCCAAGAGATTAATTATTTTGATTTTAACTCCAATTACTAACAAAGCTGTCTTGTTAAAAATAAATCAGTTCAGAAAAAGAAGGCTGTGTTAACCACAAACAGAAAAAAAATTAAAAGCATATAAATACTTCTCAGTTCTTTAAAGCTGCCAGTGCTAGCCTATCAGAAGGAAAAATTGATTGGATTATGATATATAGATAAGCAGTACTCTAATACTAAAGAGCAAATTGAGCAATATTGTCCCTTGCAGTTTATGAGAAAGACTGCAGTTAGTTTAAAAAGCATTAAGGGAAAATGCATTGATGAAGTGTAAACTTGATGGTCAAATTAAATTTATGGTTTGCAGAACAAGATCTTACTGAATATCAATTAGCTGGAACAGAATAATTAACAGTAGCTGTGTTTTTAATTAGCTGAGTCCTGCGGTTTAGCTGTAAATGTGAAATTATGCTGTGTGGTTCACTGACTCCAAATTGCAATAGAGGAAATGCTTTATTTTTATTGCCATTCAAAAAAAAACTTAATATCCTACCAACATAAAAATAAAGGAAACTGTGGGAAAAGCATTAGGGACTACCTAATTTGAGTTGGCAAATGAATAAATGGAAATTTGGAATGTAATTTCCAAAGAAACTTTTTACTTAATGCCCTTAATGATTTACATAATGAACTACACTGATGAAGATGCGAAATTAACTTTTTAAAAATACTTTTTACAATTAAAAAAAATAAAGCTTTTTAACTCAGAGATGAATCTGAATGATCCACGAGTCTTTAAAATATTAAAGAAACAGCATCACCTTTTTTAACCAACCTAAGAATAAATTACATCACTGAGGTTGTAGGCGAAGTGAAATATTTGAAAAAATATTTTGCAATATAAACCGATTTATTCAATTAAATATAATAATGTTATATTTATAACTATGATATTGAATAAATCAATTCAGATAATTTAAATAAAGTAGAAATAACTGCTTTCAAATAGCTAAAATACAAAAACAAACATATGTCTCCATAGTATAAGCTGCACGAAAAAACCATTTCAAGTGGTTCCCCCAATAAAGGTGTTCTTCTACACCACAGGTTATATCTAATCCAGAGTTTCATTCAAATATAGGCTATATTTATCAGAGGTGATCAGGATTAGTAGTAGTACGTAGTAGCACATTTGTAAAATGTCACTGGGCCATGCATGTTTCTACTATTTTCAACATGAGGATTTTGAAATCATTAACGCATACAACTTTAATTACTTTAATTTTTAGAATGTCAATCACTTTAATTGATTTCAGAGATTAAACAAATTGCTACCTACACTGTACATACTTGAATATATACTGTATATTGTAACGTGGAGGGAAATCCGGTCATTTAAAAAAAAAACATTTTTGTTTTAAATGCTTTTTTGCACGTTTCTTATGCATTAAAGAAAATGTAAACTCTGTCTTTCAAATGTTTTCTGTCTTTAAACAAATCTTTAAACAGTAGTGTTAACTACTTGTAGTTGAGATATAACTAATACAGAGACAAAACAGATATAAATAAAAATAGTTGTGAGAATATTGTGAAAAAAATGTAAGACATTTACTTGGAGGTCTCTTCTTTATTAAAGGTGAAGTTTGAAAATATCACTGCATATTTTTGTTCTCAAGGTTAAAATGATCCAATTTTCTGAGGTTAAGCAAGGTCAAATAAAGTGGCATTTAACCGCATGCCATTTGTCACATTTACAGTTAAATCCATTGCTTCATGGTTAGTAATATGGTAATGACTTTCTGCAGAATTAATTTAGTACTACACAGAGAACACCCATTTAAAAATAGATTACTATCCCTTAGTAAACTATAAAAAAATATTATATTTCATATAAGGTTTATTATTAAGTCATTCTATAATTTGCTTAAATGCATTAAATGTGTGCGAGATCCCTTTTCTTGTATGAGTTTTCTTTCTTGGTGTATTTTGGAAAATGAAGTTATTAAAAGTTCATTTAATTCTATGTGGAAAAAATCACTTCAAGTGGTAGATTTAAGGTTGAAGTTTATGTACTGTATGTCCACACCATATTTCTGAGATTATTCCACTAATACTGCCAGCCACTGGGATCTCACACACAGGGGTAAGTCCCTTTTCGTCATTTACAAGAATGCTTGCAAATTAGTCCTACATTACAGTCAATAACTGAGAAAGCAGTTTAAAAGTGTTTTAGTGAGACTGGGTGTTTGTGAGTGTGATAGAACAAAGATGCCATGAAAATAATGTTTCTGATTTCTTTGAGAATGCTTCCTGAGATATGTTTTAATAAGATTTGGTGCTAAAGGACTAGATACTTAAAATGAGCACAGTTTGAGGTACTATGAAACTATTCGTATTTAGTTTTCCAGCAGGCCTGAATTTGCTTGTGCAGTAGCCAAAGTCAGTTTTCATAGGACTTACATTAAGAAATTATGTTTTATGAAGATGGTGAAGAGCATATTTTATAATAATTTAACATTAATTAATTAAACTATTTAATTTTACTCTGCAATTCAATAACATCTGTTTTAATGGGAGATCTGTTTTTATTAACACAAAATCAATTTGACTGAGACCTGTAATGTGAAGCAGTCCGTTACTGATTTGTCTACAGCATACAGCAGTACTGAGAAATGAGGTTGCAAATCACAAAGGCGAGAGAAATTACACATTTAAGTGGGTTGTGTACTCAATGCTTTCTAGAATTCAAAATTCATCCACACAAAAATGCTCTAGAGTAGGAAACTGTTTGTACCTTCTTGTATTATGGGAATCAAATATTTTACTCAGCTTTTTAAATGGCCCATAATTAGTTATGTCCTTTATGGAAAGTACACTTTGATTAGGTCTTGTTAATAGGGTGTAACTGATTGATTTGAATAAGATGACTTTGTTACCGATGGCCCATAAAGTAACTGTATTGCTACAATACAACAGCCTGGGCTCATCTGGGTAATCCTGGGTCTTCTCATAATACATTTCTGAATTAGAAAATGACATAACAATACAGAAATATGCTGTGGTTCATAAAGATTATACCTATTGGGATAAGGCTGAAATTATTTATTTCATTAACTTTGTTTCAATCATAAATTACACAATTCCTCTATCTATAACAACAAATGAATAATTCCAAGATTATTTCATATTAAACACGTACAGCAGAAGAGTACCATAAAAAACAATGTTTCTGAACATTTCATGATGATTGTTCACATTTGGCCATTAGTATACTGTATATGGTACCATGTAATCTTATTTATTTTTCCTGAAAAATCAATTTACAAATTGAACATAAAATATCTAAAAATATCCCCTGTATCACCTGCAAGTACACATCTAACACGGCCCATTCAAGGCCCATCAGAACAATTCCAGATCACCGAGATGGCATCTTGTACCTCCAGCAACCTTATTTACTGTATCTCTTGCAGTAAATGCCCAGCCATGTACATTGGAGAAACAGGAAGGAGACTCGGAGACCGATACAGAGAACATGTTAGGGCTGTGAAGATTAAAGATCTCTCCAAGCCCATTGTTTCTCATTTAACCTCTGACGGCCATGACCACTCTAATCTCTCCGTCTGTGTTCTCAAAGACGGTTTTCCGAACTCAGTAGGACCACCGAAACCAAAATTATCCTCCAGCTAGGATCACACCTTCCCCCTTCTCTTAACGACAGACTGCTTTTCTTCTAAATTTTCTCCATTCATTGGAGGTTTCATTTCACACCTCTCTACACCTATTCTGACTTCACACCTCTTGATTGGCCTCTCTTTCTGTCCCCTGCTCCCGCCTCTCGCTCCTCCTCTCTCCCAGCTTTTGTTCTCCTGCTGCATTACCTTTGCTTACCCCCCTGTCTTTCTCACACCTGAAGAAGGCTCCACGGCCGAAACGTTGTGTTTTCTTTCTTCTTTTTTTCAGCATGGAATAAACCTATAACTTGTTCCATAAAAATATCTATATATATCTATCTATATATTTTGTGTTAAATAACACTTAACAATAACCATTTTAACTCAAGGAACATAAGTATTTCACTAGTAGTTCAGGTGGGTAGCTGCGTCAGCATGCGTAAGCTGCAAAGGAACAAGTAATAGGTTTATTCCATGCTGAAAAAAAGAAGAGAGAAAACACAACGTTTCGGCCGTGGAGCCTTCTTCAGGTAGTTCATTAGTATCTCACTAATAGAAAATAAGACAAAGGGCTTGAATTTCTGCCTGGGACAACAAGACTACAATTTTCAATCATGCATCTTTTGAAACTGCTTCCACATTACTTACAGATTTAATGGTGGTAAATTTGTGCATAACCATATCAGAAAGATGGCAAACCAGAGGAAACCACTGGTTTCTCAATTGGCCATTTCTTCAAAGAAGACAGAGTTGTGTGCCAAACTGCGATAAGCATTTGCAAAAAGAAGTACTACATTTACTCTTTTTGCACATTTGCAGACCAAAATCACAGATTAGGAGGTTGCACACTAGAAGAGTAAATGCAGACACCCACTGCGCATATTCAGCTTGTGGATCCTCTTCACCTGACCTGCACTCTGTAGTAATGGAAGTTAATAAAAAGTTAACATCTTAATGTAAAAGTGCATCACAAGTTATGCTTTAAAACTTTCTTGATCGGAACTGAATAAGTAGAGGTGTGTAAACCTGTTACGAGAGCAATGTTAGTGTTGTGCTGCAAAAATAAAACATTAAAACAGTAGCCTCACAGTCTCAATTCTTGCACATCTTGCAGAAAAGGATAAAAAAATTAGAAGAAAGAGAATCAGACAAATCACAGGACCAGGAAAATAAGATGGTTGAGTGGGAAGGGAGTGAGTATACTTAATTTATTTTCTTGTCTGTAATTACTAGGCTGTAATAAACTTTATTACTGTGCAGCAGTGCTGCATTATAATAGTAATAAAAACAAGATGTAAAAAAGAGAATGCACTCCATTAAGAATGAAAAAACAACTCTATAATATAATATAACTCTGTAAAAACTATAATTCCATAAGTTATATCATTAACTTGAAGTTGGAAAACAATGTTTTAAATATTAGAACTATTTCTGAAATAATTCTAAAACAATAAAGCTAGGGAAATGCTTGTTTTACGAGCCATGGAACCATAGCCTATTTTTCCCAAGTCCCACATTTGTGAATTTGCCATTTGCAGAGACTTCAAGGTACCTTTCAAGGTTCAAGGTGTTTCTGTACTTTCTTTTTCTTTTACTGTGCTTCCTGTTCTAAATCTATTAAGGATCTATAAGGTCTATTACGGGTAGGTTTAATCCCAGGTGGGGCACTGCAGTTGTACCCCATACCAATGTACTGCACTCAGTTTGCTCTAAGAAAATATCCAGCAGTATAAATGGGTACAATGTAAGTCACTTTGCATGAAAGCATCATCCAATTAAAACTAACATCAAGGTTAAAATAAAAACCAAAATACACTATTCTCAAGTATCATTGCAAGAAGTGACAGCCAAATTTAGGTCATAGTGGTTTGTTGCCAAGTGCTCCACTCTGGAACAGATATTAACCATTTATTGCATCCAAATTGGGTTACAGGTAGAATACAGTACATGAAACTAATTATAACCAGTTAGCCTATTTAACTCTGATACATGAGTAAAAAGGAGGGATTTACAAAAACATACATAAAATTGTACTGTACTGGTGACAAGCAAAAATAATAGTCATTATTATTTAACCAATGTTTCCAGAATAGAATTAAAACAAAGATACGAAACAGAAGCAAGAAAAATAGGAGCCCTTTGGAAGTCCTTTTGACATTAATTGCACGCTGCGACCAAGGGCAATGTGCATCACAGCTGGCAGACACTCCATGTGTCTGATTCTAGGAAGACGATTGCAAGAGAATTCTGTCATGCATATTAATTCCCTTCAGGGTATTTAGGTTAGGAAAGTTAACTTTCTGCAAATGTTTGTTAGGTTCATCTCTCTGCAGTAAAAACCAGTCAAATGTATGAGAAAAAGTCAAAGACAGTTTTGAAGAGAAATGTGCTGTTTTATGATCACTTCACTCTGGTCTACTGTATGTCACCCACTTAAACCCAAGTTCATAGCACTTTATAACACAACTGACTTTAAGCACAGGCACGTCATTATTTTTACTTGCATTTTTCTAAACTATTCTTTTGATGTGTGAAAGGAACCTCACAGAAAATGTTACATTAACGAAAAATAAGTTAGATTTAGTTTACCGAAGTTAAATTCATATGAAATAATATATTTGTGTATTATGTTGTTATATTGTGTATTATGTGTATTTCTAACACTGAATATAATTATCCACATACTAGGTTAAATATTTACTTCTCCACCTAATTAGCTGCTGGCACAAAATAGATGACACAAGTTAGTGAAGTGGGTACTACAATTCAGTAGTGGATGAAGTAGGCTTCCTTCTATATGTAAAACACTTTGAGAACCAAATGGAATGAAAATACTATACAAATCCAAGTGATTATTATTATTCTCATAATATATTGTTGTATTGTTGAAAGGAGTCTTAATTCATAATAAAATTAACACAGCACACATGACTGAGTGTTTGAATTATTTCTTACAGCACAGTTAAAGTAACAGTTCCCAGCTGAAATTCCATATACATATATAATATATAACCTTTGGGCTTTAACATCTATTTAATTAAGAATACAATGTTGGGAACTAATCATGCATGGTGTAATTATTGAGGTTATATTACAAAACAGTGAGCTCTCTAACGGCTTTATTTGTAAAATTTTCTTTAGAAACACAGATTTTGTTTTTTATATTTTATAATTTAACAACAAGTACTAAGTTAAAATATTATGGGGTCTTTTCTGTTTATTCTTATTCTGACAGTTCTTCAGTCTATTACCTGCATGCAGTTATGAAAACCTTCATCTAAAAAAAAACCAAGAATCTACAAATTCAACATTCTATGCTTGAAATGGTGACGCAATACCTTTCCCCGATTTTTAAATCACACAAAAGGCCCTTAGTCTCAATGTAATTTATTATTGGATTATATCACTGGAATTGCTTGCATTCACAAATGACAGTTTCACTGTGTGGATTATGGAATATAATTTAAATCTCCTATAATTATGGTTCTTTCAGAAAACATTAACTGCTCTTTGTCTTTGTGCAACACAAATTTGTTCTTTGGCAGAACATAAACTTAAAGGGTTTAAGATTAGAATTTAACTCACAACCTTCCAGTTCAAAATCCAAAGGCTCAAACTGCTACTCTACAATGCCTACCTATGATACAATCATGCACTAAAATACATTTTCTCCTATTCACAGTTGTAAATTGACTGTCAAAAAGCAGCCTTTTCTGACACCTGTATCTATCCATCAATCTAAGTCTGTTATATTTCACTGCACTGGCAGCCGTCGGTGCCAATTAATGACCAAGAGCAGCAAGCTTTCTCTGCCAGGTTGTGGCACTGCCAATTAAAAATACCTTCTTTGCTCTCCGAAACACTGTGCCGGACTGTGCACTGGTCTGAATGTCTGAATAAAAACACCCAGAAGTTTTAAAAAGCTCAAGGATGAAATAAGTTCTGAACTGTACACGCAATTAAAAGAGTGCAGACAAACAGTGTCAAGTTAAAGCAGTAAGCTTCCATATAGCACCTTTAGAATGTCTGGACAACAGTAGTGAACATATTTTGAAGACCAAAGCTTAGAGTATCTAATTATAAAAGTGGCATTTATCTTGCTTTTCTGAAAGGAGACAACAATAAAATGGAAATGAATACTACTGAAAGGATGCTGGCGTCCTCTAATCCTCTTAAAATGTTTGCTGTTACAGACCCTGCTGGTGGTTGTCATGGAACAATGGTCAGTGTGCACCAGCTGTCACTGTGGGACTGACAGAGATATCTGCTGTTTTGTAGCATTTCTATATTTTGAAAACAAACATATATTAATTACAATCATGTTTGAGATAACTTCAGTACATAGGACTGTTTTTGTGATAACAATTAAATCAAAACAAACAAAAAGCATCCTGGTCCTATTCATAAGACAGAAAAAATGACAAATTGTTACAAAGGTCAGGAAAACATAAAAAACAAAAAAAGTGCAAGTCTAAAATAATTTTATATCAATATATTCCAAACTTTTTTTTAATACTGACTATACTTATAAAAGTATTTCTCAAGGACTCATACATGCTTTATATAGCGTTTTAGCATGCATTACATTCTTTAACATAATGCATAAACCATTAATGTTTTCTCTTTGTGGGCAGTTGTATCTCTCAACACTTTAAATTAAACTCAAATTAATTCCTTATTTATCTATTCGTTTTCATCCACGATACTAATGATTCTATCTTCTAAAATGGTAAATACTACATTCCCTCCATATGCTTAATTTTTATAACAAGCATTTAAGACTACATTTTGAAACATAACTATTTTCTAATTATCTGGCATGTATGTATTAAAAAAATGACTTTTTTATTTTTCAGTTTCACAAGTTTGGTTCGTGGAAACTAGTAAAATAAAAATTCAAAAACACGGTTTCATTTGTTTAATTAAGTATAGTATGGATTATTCACACACGTCTTTCAATACTCTTCTTCACAAAGGAGTGTTGTTTCACCTTACACCCTTCTTGTATAACCACTGTTACAGAACAGAATCTGTTTTGGAATCTGGGTATGCAAGTGTAATGTGCACCTAAGAGAAAAAATAAAAGTTCTTTCAAATAAATGTTTAGATCTCCTCAGATAAACAATTTGGCCTCTGTTAACATCTGTCAAATTAAAAAAAAGTTTCACTTGATAACAAAATGTTTTACTGCTAACTACAATTTTGAGGTTTGGGTAAATGGGCAAGTAATTAGCAGCTATGAGTCACTAACACTATCCATTCTGTTTGAACTGTACATTCATACAATACTAGGTGCACATTAAAAACTCTTTAAAAGACATTACATGAAACAGGCAATAGTTACTTAAAGAAAAGAGAATTCACATACTTCTTAACTAAAAGAAGCTTAAAAGGTACACTAGAAGACGACAGAGAAATCACATAAGTTCCTCGATTTTCAAGTTCTCATTTCAAAAATGACACCTCGAGTATATCTAATTCATAACTCAGCAAGGCTTTTTTAATACTTAGAGAAATGAATTGCACGCTATTATCAGAAAGAGCCAGAGTTGCACGTATGTAAGTGCAACAACATTTGAAGTAAACAGGTTTCCCAGAGACATTTAGTATCACTTTTTTGTTCATTTTCTTTTCATTTAAGGTTAGAAGTAATTTTCAACACACAAAACCTTCAAAGCAAAATTAAGAACCAAAAAAGATCAATTTTAGGGTGCCAGCGAAGAAGTACACACCTCAAGAAGAGAATAATTACATATCATATTAAATCAAGCAATGGCTGATGAGAAGTAGATGGTGTGAAGAATGAAGACTAAATCAGGTTCAAAAAGCAAAATTTAGTTCTATAGATGAGTGGAACCAAAGTTCAAGGATACAGTTCAGGTTTTTCTGAACAAATCCATTGAAAATGTGAGCAAATGTAAATCTGAAGTAAAAGAGACCATGGTGGTTAAATGGATTAATTACAAGACAAAAATATCTATTGAACATGGAGAGAATGCCATTACCCTTTTAAATGTATATGAATAGCTTTATTAAGTTCAAAAGATTGCGGATAGACCATCATAGATGAAATGGTAAAATGGGTGTATACAGCCAAAGACATAAAAGGAAAAAAAAATTAAAGGGATTACAATTACAATTTTCTGCAGTTACTGCATGTGGTGTTGCTTCAGTGTGTAGTCTTTCAAAGGGCTGGTAATTGGGAAGCATCTTTAAGCCGATTGCAGACAGCAAAATGGCTAGGATTACACAACAATCTAACCTCTGCAGAGTGACTAGAGGAAAACTAACGGTTTTAGATGGCGTTAGCCATAAATAAATGTTTGACCAGGAATGATTCATACCCACAGTGAATCACATTTCATGTTCGTTAGTCTTCATTTCTCATTTAAAAGGACAAACTCTTCATATCATGGTCCCATACGCAATAAGTCCATATCTTGGTATGCATGTTAGCACAAGCAAATGTAGAATTACATGTAAAATAACCAAGCTAAGCTAGTTTATTATTTTAAGCGTAATATTTCTAATAGGCATCCAGTGGATGCTGTAAACACAGTATTCAAATCAAATAATTTCTTGCTTTTTATGGCTTATGTGCTTCAGAAAGGGCTTGCTAGTACCCTGGTTCTAGAGAAAATTAAGCTTTTGAAGCCTGTCCTTGCTGTTAAAAAGAAAGCCAATGTCAGATTTCCCTTGAAGTCTTCCACAAGTATCTAAATTTGGATATAAAACAGACTCTGCAGGGGAATGTAAAACTGTGACCTAGACAAGCTCATCATTCTAGATGCTGTACTATAATGAATATAAACCAACAACTGCAAAAGGAAAGTTTCAATATATCAAATGTTCATGTTTTTTTTTACAAAGATTTAACCATATTACACCTGTCTAACCTCTATATTCATAACTAAAGAGATGTATTGTTTAAGGTAGTATTAACACATCATTTGTAACCAAAAATCCTGATGAAAACATCAGATAAAAAATCAACATTCAGTAAAGCACAAATTCTAAAGTGAAGAGAAAATGGATTGTATTCAATAGATTTAAAAATTCAACTATATTGTTTTAAGGTATTGATTTAAATATTAGGCTGTGTCATTCACGTGTTACAATGCAGAGGTCACCTTTAGAACAATTCACTTGTCTTTACTGATAATACAACAAAAGATGGTGACCGAAGAAGTGTCAAGTTTAGAAAAATAACTTGGAATTTCCTTAAATTTGCAACACACATATGGGCAACACCTCACCGTGCAGCATGACAACAGTCCAAATCGAATGGCCAGTGTAACCAAGGAGTTGATCAGAAGAAAAAAATGGAAAAAAAAAATCTCTTGTCAAGTCATCTGCAGTTTGAAATCAAACTGAACCTCCATTTTATACACTAAAGAAAAAAATAAAGTCTGGACATGCCAAGAACAGGCAAAGCATCTTAAAGGATTACACAAAGCGTTTGGAGGGCACTGTATATAGTATGCCAATAAAGGTTTTTCCATCCATTCATTTTCTAGCCACTTTACCCATTGCAAGGTTATGAATATGTACTTTTGCGTAAGGTCTTCCACATTGTGCTGGTTTTTTTGAGTGGATCAGGTTGAGCGGCAGACAAATGTAATTCTAGATTCAGGTTTCGATATTGGGAGATGTTCGGTTTCAGCAGGTTATTTGAAGTTAGTCCAGTGCAGGATTAAAGTGATAGCCACAGGTAATATTTTATTTCCTATTCATATGCAGTCTTTGGTGGAGCTGTGGGGAGCCAGGGCCTCCTATATTTCTGATATGTAGCAATGCCTCTAATATTAACAATCACTCCAGATAACAACAGCCTACATTCACAGCATGTTCTGCAGATTGCACAGTAGAAGAAAATGTGCTACAGACTACATTTGTCAAAGCCTTTGACATCAACACATCCATACCAATATTAAAAGATACGAAATGTGTCCCTTTTTTAAATACATCTACATTACTCACTGTTTAAAAATTATGCCACATTTATGTGAGAAACTGAGAAGGAAAGCCTTAAATTATTCTTTGTGTTTTACATCACATTTATTAGAGCTGGGTGCTACAAGACATTACCCTCATATTTAAAACTTTGGCTTTTTAAGACTTTAAGAATCTTTATCTGAGCAGTTCCATTTTAAATCATAAACCCTTTCTCAGTAAAAGCTGTTAAATCATTCTTTCTCAAGATTGATCACTCTCCTTTTGATTGAAATATCTGCCTCTGGCTTTGTTTTTCTCCTAAAACATTCTCATTGGTGATTGATTCAATGTCAAGCTGTGAGCCAGCTTTAAGGTCAGTATCAGTCAAAACCAAAACTGCAAACTATAAGTTAATTAATGAGAATAAAGAAAGACCAATACAGAGTTTAGGGCATAAAGAGAAAGTTTCAAATTTCAGAGTTTTCTTACCTCTTATACTGTACAAAGAAAAATCTATTTTATATTTTGACATAATATACAAGAAAGTAATAATTGTAGCAAAATTAAAAATAAGGTTTTTTGCACAAAAAGCTTTCAAAATGTACGAGTTTCCCACTGTTCCTCAGTGTATATACCGTACAACACCTCTGCTCTGCCTTGCAATGAAGGGATACAAAGGGGTTCAGGCTGCAGGTACTCTTTCCCACTCTAAGGCTGCTTTCCTTTCATCTCTTGATACCATCTGTGGCACATTATCCTCCATTAATGCACGCAGTGAATCATGGCCTTCAACCACAACTTTCTGAAAATGCTGTCAAGACCCAGCAAAAGTCCATCCATCTTTCTATTGAAATATTGTTTTTGGTCGCGCAGCTGTCCCACATAGATTGTCTTTATGCTGAACCTTCAAAACCAATAAGAAAACTGACATTTGAGGGTTTACTTTCTGGTTTTCACCAGAAGTATCAAAGGGTTACTGTGCATTTAGACACTTATCACAATTAGAGTTAATAATTTCAATGAAATATTAATTCTCCCATACATACCACTCCTAAAAACAAAATAAATAATGTATGCTTTCAAACTAAATATATATATAGACAAAATAAAAAAAATCATAGGACGCATATAAAAAGTTATATTGACAGTAATTCTATATTAAAGTAGATTACAATTCTAAAGAATGAGGAATACATTAAATTTGAACTTTTTCTCTAAACATATCATTTATCATTTTAGTACTGGTTCTTCCATTTTAAAAATCTGTCGGGATTATTGAGCTCTGGAGGACCATGGAGGACTATTTATTAAACCTGCTACTGCTAGAACTCACTTCTTAAGGAGAAACAAATGCTGAACAGTCCAGAAAGCATGCTAATGATGAATGAATGCGACAGATGCTCAGAAATCCATAATATATTTCACAGCTTGTGCCAGTTAGCTGATGCTCAAAAACCATTAACTAACACAATGTGCTCCAGGTTTACCCATTTATTAATGCTACACGGCCAAGAGGAAAAAAGCAGCTTTGAAAAAATGTCTCCACGTCTAAGATGCCACCATTTAACTCTCCTAAAACAATACCTGTTGTGTTGGAATTGTGAGCAGGGTAGTGGTCAACATAATTGTTCTTCCGCACAGACAACTAAAAATATATGAAAGGATGACCAGTGCTATTGGAACACAGGTTAAATGATGCTAGCTGTGTGTGATAAGATGAAGGCCAGCAAAGCATATTATTAAAATAAGCAATATTAAAACTTTATACATTTTAAAAACAAAAGTTATTTTAATCATAACACTGGGTAATTGTATAACATGCACAAATAATATAATGTAAACATTAAAATGCACATTTACATTTAATATTTTATTTTATAGCAATCTGATAGAAAAATATGATCTGATAAAAACAAGATATAACTAGAATTCTTAATATAAGGGCAGTAAACCTGAAGAATAAAAAATATTGATTAAATATAAACAGTATTCTTCAAAAATGCAGAGGTTATTTGTATGTTATGTTGACCTGAAACAGTGTTAAAATAACTATTTGATGCTTATTCAGGTGTGGTTGGAGCTCCACACTGCCTTGTAACCATGGTTGATCACTATTACAACTATAAATATCCTAATGAGTTCATCAAAATACTAAACACAATTTTAAAAATCCTAAGCTGTTCTTTAATGGGACCTCTACATGTAAATAGTGGTGAATGTACCAGATTTAAATAATTTTAATATTAAATTGATTTTAATAATCAAGCACTATGCTTAAATTTAATACATAGAACAGGGGAATGTGGTCAGAACATTCCACAACAGTATCATATGTGAGATTCTCCTCTTCATTTTTTTTCTAGTTATAGTTGGACCACAAAAGATAGCAAACATCAAACAAACATCATTTTCCAATTTAACAGTAGATTGTGTAAATGAAAACAGTCAATAATTAGTGTTAGCATAACATTAATATAAACTCAATCAAATAATGTACAAAGCAGAGAAACAATATAATCAAGCATATTTGTGAATTTGGAAATTTGTGAACTTGAATTTGTTCATGAATTGCAATTCAAATGTGTAACAATACAAAAAATATATATAATGGCAAGAGTCCTTCCCTAGCCAATAGTGTTAACCAAAAATATCATACCCATGGAATTGGTACATGTTGGTTTCTATAACAGCATACTCCAATGTCAAAGAAATTGTGTCTGGCTACCTTTTGACCGAATATGCTCTTTTGAAGATTTTGTGGATACACAGTACTTAACATAGCTGACTTGTTGTAGGGGTACTGTGAAAAAGCACACTGGTACTGGCAAATGTTTACAGAGTGCAGCATGATATACTGCTGCCTCTAAAAAAAGACATTTTATAGTGGACTTCTGATTAGGTGTCAAACACTGATCAAAGACAGTTCGGCAACAGGACAGAACAGCAGAAATGAAGGATAATCAAATAGCAAGCAGAGAAGAGAGGAGAATGAGAAGAGATAAGATTGGTGGAAAAAGATGACAGACTTTACCCACTCTTTTTTTGAGAGGTAGGGCAAAAGGCCAGATCTTGTAGACATTACTCTGAGAAAACAGTAATAGCTTGATTGGGAAATGTGCCGAGATTAGGAAGGAGAGGGAAATTCAGCAGATTTCAGCTAACTTGGAAAAGGAAAAAGACTAGAGGAGAAATAAGGCATAATACAGGAAAAAGAAAATGAAGAAATGTAGAATAAATCAGACTTAGACCCCCTTTACACTAGCACTTGTGTCCTGACATGCTTTTTGGAAGCCTTTTTAGTTTTATTAATGTGAAAGTGTGTTGTTTCAGATCTGTAAAGATTTACTAATAGTAGTTGGACCCAGGTCAAAACTCAGCTCTTAGCAAGATTTGGGAAAAAGATTCAGTGTAGAGTGAGCCTATTTTCCATAATAAAGTGGAATCTGGGTTACAGTAAGTCCGTTAAAACACTGGTAGATATTAAAAATAACTGCCCCAAAGCACAGGGTTCAATGTTACTTAAATAAGAGTGTTATGAGACAGGGAGTGGCTCAGAATGCCTTTTCCACCATTCAGTAATAAGAGGCCTGTTGTCGGGGAACCCAGGTCTGGAAATGGCCTTACAGGTGATTGACCAAACCCACTGGATTAGTTCAGGTACTGTATATGAGGTGGAGCGTTAAGCCAGTATCTCTTTTTCCTCTCCTGCCGATCAGAACAATAATAGGAATCACACTGGTGATATCCACTTTCCCATAGCGCGCCAACACAAACACCAACATTTTGATCTCTATTTGGGGAATGGAAAAGTCCAGGTATTCCTAAGCATAGAAGAGACCTGACAAAACGTAGGTGCTGAGTTTGTTTTAAGTGTTGAAAAACATGCATTTCCTTTTTTACCATTCCCCTGGTAAAACTCGTATCTCAAGAATGGGTACAGAGAAAGAGTTCTCAACATTACACAGCTCTAGAGAGTAGAGTTTTATGATGTTTGTAAACCAGCATTCCCTCTCTAAGCTGTCAAGATTCTTTTAATCGCAGCGTGGCCTATCTCAGTGGACAAAGGAGGATAACTTTAGACCACGGGTCAGCAACCTTTCAGCAGGGACGACCCAAGAGTTAGCTTATCCACATGCGGGCAGAGTGGTGGCACTGTGGCAAAAGATCTGCGCCTGTGGCTGGAAGGTTGCCGGCTCAAATCACGGCCGGCAGAGGAATCCTACTCCACTGGGCCCCTGAGCAAGGCCCTTAACCCCAGATGCTCCAGGGGTGCCATATAAATGGCTGACCCTGTGCTCTGACCCCAAGCTTCTCTCTCCCTGTCTGTGTGCCTGTGTGTCTCATGGAGACAGCAAGCTGGGGTATGGGAAAATAAATTCCTAATGCAAGAAATTGTATACGGTCATCTTATCTTTTTAAGGATTTGCATGCCATTAATACTTTTGTAGTGGCAATAATACCTTACTTACATTTTGATTAATACAGATGCAATATTAAAATATAATATCTCAAATTAATAAATGGATACGCACATCTTATCATTTAGTGTGATCCTTGACCGTGCTCCCTTGCTGAGATCTCCAACCTCAGACTTGTAACTTTATGTAGCACACAAGTCTCTGAGCTAATTCAGTTCAGTTCAGTGCTGGTTCTGTTGCTAACCGGCTATTGGACAGACAAAGAACTGACCTTTGTGAAAATACCTGTTCACAGAGGTATGTCGACCTCAATGCTGAGAGCAGTGAAAATGTACCTTTCTTCAGAGAAAAGGCTCTTTTATACATGCCCCATCTGTAAATGACTTTCCATATTTCGTAATACACTGTGCAATTTTGTAACTTGCTTCCGTGGCTTGATTTTTACTCACACGGAAATTAGTGAAGATGCTGCTTTGTTTTCCGTACCTCGCTGTGGCCCATCTGATAGCCGTGTCCACCTCATCCTTGAGGTGTTTGTCGTCTTTGTCTTAAAATGTCGTTTGACACCTGATGTGCGGTAAATGGTGCATCTCTCAAAAAGAGAAATGCAGTGAGAAAACATCTAACTTGGCTTTCTTAACAACCGCCATTTTACCCAAAATGTTTGACCTTACACTTAAATGTAAGCACTGCAGCACTGATTGCAAGCTTTCCTGTGAAAACAATAGGCTAGTCCTGCTAAACATAATGCTGGAAATAAACCAACTGAATACATTTCTTCCTAGCTTTCATTAGGTAGCATGTTGTAGAGAATCACGCAGAAGTCAAGCATCATTTTTAATCATTATTTAGACTTAATTTCTTTGCGACTTCTTAGATTTTCGTTGCAAGTGCCATTAAAAATCTATAAATTTTTCAATAAAGCACATGTGCTATAGGTTACCCATCCTTGCTTTAGACATTTGCAGACCTGGGCTCAGGGACTCACTGCTTCTGTAAACAATTATTTAATCATTTGTGCAGAGTTCCATAAATATTTGTTCATCTTCTAGGTTTACCCTCCTGTGCTACCTCATTGTTCTAGGGGGAAAAAGAGACCACGTGTATTCACATAGTTCTATCACATTCCTCAAAATAGGGGTATTATTAAATTTAGTAAAATGGAATCAGGACATTTTTATTTCTTACCTTTTATACATCACCCAACTCTCTTGTCTCACAGCAATAAAGTAAACACCAGTAAATGTACTGAATTCTTTACTGGAATATTAGCTTTTTTTTTCTACTCAACAGTTTGGGATATTATTTTAAATTTGAAATGCAGTACTTAAAAGGCAATATGTTTAAAAGCTGAAGAGTGAAATTGATCATATTAATCCTATTTAGTCAAGAGTTAAACTGTGTGACAGGGAACTTGGCTGGAACATAAACCAGTAGGCATGTGATCCTCCAGGATCAGGATTGGGAATCCCTGTCTTACAAAATAATTTTGTGAATAAACACCAGTAATGGATACACAAAGAGCATACAATATGGTGTGTTTAGATTTTCCAAAGGCTTTTAATATAGTTCTTCAGAAAAGATTATTACGCCAAATATAGGCAGCAGACATTCTAGGAAATGTGTGCATCTGGATTGAGAATAGTTCAATTAATAAAAAAAGCAGTACACTGCAAGCTCTTCAATCTCTGTCCTTAATGGTTACAGTTATGTGACAACAGTACTATTCTATTTATTGGTAACTATTAATTGCTTATTATCTAAGGAGTTATCAGGATACAGCTACTTCTTTTCACTTCAAGCCCCTGTCGTGGAATTTTATCAAAGAAGAGCCAGGAGAGATATTCTCAAGATGAATGAATATGATATGAAGATATGAAACCATCACATATCACATACTATGCATACTGCATAATTTTTTCACTGCAAATTAAGTGCTAGAATTAATTGAAATGTGCAAGAGATATTGATGGCAGCATCACTTGAGTGAATCAGAATGCAATACTTTTAGATTGTTCGAATTACTTTCAGGTCCTCTGGAGTGGACTTGTCATAGCTGAAAAGACTTTAATTTTTTTTACACAATGCTTTCTGTCAGAAAAAGTCATTTTAATCTGACTGGGAAATTTTGAATTGTCATTTACAAGTACAAAACCTGACAATGTCTCATTCAGCTTCTGCTGTAGTGCCAGACAAGCAAAATGTAGTTGCTTCCAAATTCCCAGAAGAACACTAAAAGAAATAAAAATCATAACTGTATAATATAATAACCTACATATGCACAGCTGAATTATTTTGAATATGCACTTTATAAGGTCTCAAGGGATAAGAAAGCTTCTGGTTAATCTCAAAACGTAAAACCCCGCATGAACAACAACATTGATAAAATTATCCAGAACGATTGATAATGAATCATCAATATTATTATATCTGTAAATTTTAAAAAGAGTCTTCAGAATGTGCATGAATTCTGCTCGGACCAGGATGGAGCAGCTCACTTTTTATCCTATTGGTCATTTAACCATATTCCAGTAAAAAGTGACGACTGTAGTCCACATGTGATGAAACACGCGAGGAGCCAAAAATAACACAATACAAAATACATTTAAAATGGAGAATAAGTTGATAATAGAGTAGCAAGTAAAACAAATCTGAATTTGATAAAAACATTACATTAATAAACATTAATTTTTCCATTGCTAGTGGTAAAATACCACTTTACATAGAAGTGGCAAAAAGAAAATAACCATGCATCCACACATTTAAAGAAAAGACTGGTTCCAGTTTTTTTTATAAAGGAGAATATACAAGCCATGCAACCCCATCTCCTGCAGATGGTCTGTCTGGCTAGATCTTACAATATATATGGTAAGTAGGATGTTACCATCTGCTATTACAAGCTTTACGGGGGCTGCAGGGCCTATCTATTCCCCCAAGTTTTATGCCCATCACTAAGATGGCATCACTAACAGGTGAATAGTGTTTGTTTGATTGGAAAAGGAACTTAAATTACAGTTAAATTTATACTTTTATTTCATTTGGAGTTTTAAACAGGCTTGTTTTATGCATGGTTAAAGTGCAGTTTAGTAACACATTTCTCGTAAACTGTGCATCTTTCTATCAAAATAATACCAAGCTGCAAACTGAACAGACTTACTTAAAGACTTAACCTTTAATACCTTTAGTTGTATTTACACCACAGGTGGTTTTGCCTCCAAACAAATGTTATTACTACTACTCTAATCATTACAGGAATAACTAAGAAAATATTTTTAACTACAAAAGGGCATAGCAAAAAAAAACACCAAATCTCTTAAGAAAACAATACAAACTTCATAGCAGACCTTGGCTTGACATTTGAGCAAACATTGTTTTAATTGCCCCCTTTCTATCCCACTCTCTCTCCTCCCCTCAGTACCTAGCTGCTATCTCTAGCTGCACTAAATAAAATCTTAATTTTTACAATTCTCCTGCTGTGTTGACTAAGGTAATTTGAAAAGAGCACAGTAGCAATTTTCACCAAAGCTCTACCAACACAAAAGGCAGTTCCCAAGTTAATACTGACCAAAAAAATATCAAGCATGATTTAAGTAAACTCTTTATTAAAAAAAAGCCTATTCTGAACATAAAAACAATGGATGTTATGTAAGAACTGACAAATATGACATTTACTAAAAACACTCGAGGGCTGTTAATGATGAACCTCACAAATGTATTCAAACATCACAAGAGAAAAGGATTTTTAGAGAAAGAAAAATATCAGACATCCTGAAATCTCCAAGCTCCTTTGCTTTAAACCACCAAGATGTGTGGGACCCCAATTTGCATATTTGCGTTTTCTTTCAGTGCTTGATTTTACCATTTTCAGCTCCTCTGAGGCTATTACTGTTTAAAAGATGCTAATAGTCCAGTTACCAACAATGAACTGAAAGTAGGTTTTTAAGAAGCAGATAAGAAAAAGTACTTAAATCCCACAAGAGACTTTAACTTTTATATTCACTTAAGAAGACAAGCTTAAAATACTCTGCTGCAAAAACAAGAACAGACTATGAATAGATTTAAGAAAAAGTATAAAGTTGAGAAAACTTCAGACATATGAATTCCCCACATAATAATAACCTCATTTAAGAAATGTGTAGGTTTATTCTCCACAGTGTTCCTCTTTTCATCCCATATTACTTTAAAGTCTGTAAAACCCAGGGTTTTCAGAGCAAATTCATATGAAAACTGATGTTCTACATGATTGCCAGATCACAAAACAGAGTCTGGAGTCCAACATTGAGACTAAGAAAACTGTAGTAGTTTGGTAAACTAGCATTTTGAGGCATTTCTCCAGACACTGCTGACATCTGACCATAAAGAATTAAAGTTAAGATAGTGCACTAATGTACAACTCTGGTTCTTTATTCAAATCTTACAAAAGCTGATCTAGTCCATCTTATATTCACACTTTAAACAGCAGTAGAAGGACATGTTACAGTACTGAAAAAAGAAAGTAATAATATTAATAAAAGACAAGAATGGCAGAGTTAGAGAGTATAACTTTCCACTTTTACATTCAATTTACAGCATACTACTTATTATAAATAGTAAGTGTAAAGTAAAAAATCATATTTCTAATGTATATTAGTGTGCTGTACACCAAAATGTGTCTCCTGGCATGAGAATTTTGCCCAATGTACAGAAGAGTTCTTCCAAAAATGACAAACGCACACCATTCCTTTATATGTTTATATAAGTATCCTGACGTAAATACTGCTTAACAGAAAACATTATACTATAAGGACAGTGACATTGTCAGGAGTGTAGTTCAGTGGTGAGCTTCCATTTAAATAGGTGGACAACTGAGAAACACAGCTCTATGGTAAAATGTGGTGTATTTACAGTGTGGTGAAAAAGGAAACCAAACACAACCATACCTCTACCCTAGCTCCACCCTAGGTCTAACTCTTCTCTTCAATAAATGGGCACTCTATAAATAGCCAGGTAGCTAAGCTACTTACAGACACCACAACCAAATTCTCAGACGCCCCTTGGTCCACCACTTTAATATCATCTTAAGAGAGATTTTTCTATCTTCTCCAAACATCAAATACAAACCAACAATGAAAACCTCCATTCCTAGTTTATTTATCTCAAGAAAGCCTACACCGATTTACCCCTTATCTTAAAAGGGACCCCTCCTCAGCAGTGTATATGAAAGAATTATTGGGGGAAGTAGATCTTTTCATGGGTTTTCGCAGGTCAGGGTAATCTGATCAGATAAGCAGCTCCAATTAAGTGGAGACCATCAGATGTCTGACAACTCTGGCTAGCTCCAGTGATCAACACTGTACCTGAAGAGTAGACTTAATTATCAGAGAAGGACAGAACAGATATTGATTGATGGAAGAAGAGGAGCCCAATTCTGGAGAGAGAGGGCTCCATGACTACAGTCTTCAACACTTGGACTCCTCATTTGGCAAACCAAAACCAACCAGATGTTGCACATGGAAAGGACTCAGCTTAAATGTAGGGAAACAAGCTTTATCTTTCATGTTGGTGGAAATATTTCTAAATCTGCCTTGCAATGTTTGTCACGCGTTTAGTACATGAATGGGACGGTCATCTCCTTCTGAAGAACTTACTCAGTGTACACTGATGTCTGGAAATAATATATTTTTTGTTAGTTTTAATTAATAAATTCTTGACTTTTCAACTATTGCCTATTTATTTCTCCATAACTTTTCATATGAAATTAAACATGAAGACATTTGGCCTGAACTGTGGCCACACTTCATTGCTCAACTATCATGACTTGCTTGCAAACAATATGGTATTGGGACTGCCTAATATTGGGCTATTATTACTTACCCTCCATTAACATCCTATATACAGCACAACGTTACATACAGTACAGGCACTGAAGCTGCAAAATAACACCTCTCTGGGTCTTTTTGGCAACAGTGGTAACCGGCTTGTTAGCAGTATCTAAATTCCAGGTTGGATCCTACTTTCAGGCTGACTTACTTTATATATAATTTACATATTTCACCCTAACTTTAGTTACATTTACATTTTACATTTAGTTACAAAAGAAGAAAATAGGGAGATTCTTTAATAAAAGGTTTTAATTCCTGCCTGCCCTCGTAAAAAAAAAAAAAGTTTTTTTGTGAAGTCCTTAATGCTACAGTAGTTTTATTTTTATTAAGAATTCTGGATGAGCTTCCTCTCAGCAACTCTTCCTTAGTTACTGCAAGCCCCAGGCAGACATGACGGCTAGGTTTGGCAAAGTCTTATACCACTCCAGGGACTGGCCTGGTGTCCATGTACTGTAACTACGTAGTATCAGTATGAACTCAGCACACAGTAAAAAAAAAAATGAACACTGTAAATATGACTGAGGGTGTGTTTTAAAAACCTTCAGCCATAAATTTTAAAAAAATGGATTGCTTCCCATAAAACTCGACAAAGGTTTTTCTACATCTGCTATGAAAGCAAGGTGAAGACAAAATATTTATTACTCCTGGTGTTATTACTTGAGATTTTATGTTTTCCAATAGACTGAGAAATGATACATTCCACCTCAGGCTGTGTGCTCTGGTATTTCAGAATCATCTAAAAATGACTCATTTTTCTATTAATATGATGAATGTGCTAAATGAGGTATGTAACCAACATCATATGTTTGTAAACACTCTAAACTCTCCTGGGGATGAACTCTTTACCTCCTCTAATAAACCTGCCATCTATTACAGCATACTGAAGCCACCTTAAAATATGACAACCAGATACATGAAATTAGAATCATGTTTTTGTACAAAATGAATTTAACATCTAAAATTGTCATTAATGATGGCTGGAACAATTAGATCTAAGGTTATTAGAATTTTTGTTTGTTTATAATATTTGACAATCAGAAGGTTATTCATAAACCTTGGAAGCTTTAAATCTGATGATGATTCAGTTATTTAGCAAGTTTCACAAGGTACTACTTAAGCCTTTTAGCCAGATAATTTGACATCATTGATTTGGGTTTCACCACTATGCAAAAGACCTTCTGTTCTATTTGTAGACCAAATCATTTATTACCATTGAAGTTTTCTGCACGTAACAGACGTCTGTCTGACATTAAGATATACAGCAGATACAGTAGAACTTTCTTAAAATTGACTTTGACAAAAAGGAGGTTATGATTTCTGCTTTCAAACATCAGTTTTTTTCAAACATCATTGTTATTTTTAGCCCTGTAGTATAATGCGACGCACATTAGAAACATCACAATGCTATCTACAGTGCCTTGCGAAAGTATTCGGCCCCCTTGAACTTTTCAACCTTTTGCCACATTTCAGGCTTCAAACATAAAGATATAAATTTTTTATTTTATGTGAAGAATCACCAACAAGTGGGACACAATTGTGAAGTGGAACGAAATCTATTGGATTTTTGAAACTTTTTTAACTAATAAAAAAATGAAAAGTGGGGCGTGCAAAATTATTCGGCCCCCTTGCGTTAATACTTTGTAGAGCCACCTTTTGCTGCGATTACAGCTGCAAGTCGCTTGGGGTATGTCTCTATCAGTTTTGCACATCGAGAGACTGAAATTCTTGCCCATTCTTCCTTGCAAAACAGCTCGAGCTCAGTGAGGTTGGATGGAGAGCGTTTGTGAACAGCAGTTTTCAGCTCTTTCCACAGATTCTCGATTGGATTCAGGTCTGGACTTTGACTTGGCCATTCAAACACCTGGATACGTTTATTTGTGAACCATTCCTTTGTAGATTTTGCTGTATGTTTGGGATCATTGTCTTGTTGGAAGATAAATCTCCGTCCCAGTTTCAGGTCTTTTGCAGACTCCAACAGGTTTTCATCCAGAATGGTCCTGTATTTGGCTGCATCCATCTTCCCCTCAATTTTAACCATCTTCCCTGTCCCTGCTGAAGAAAAGCAGGCCCAAACCGTGATGCTGCCACCACCATGTTTGACAGTGGGGATGGTGTGTTGAGGGTGATGAGCTGTGTTGCTTTTACGCCAAACATATCGTTTTGCATTGTGGCCAAAAAGTTCGATTTTGGTTTCATCTGACCAGAGCACCTTCTTCCACATGTTTGGGGTGTCTCCCAGGTGGCTTGTGGCAAACTTTAGACGAGACTTTTTATGGATATCTTTGAGAAATGGCTTTCTTCTTGCCACTCTTCCATAAAGGCCAGATTTGTGCAGTGTAAGACTGATTGTTGTCCTATGGACAGACTCTCCCACCTCAGCTGTAGTTCTCTGCAGTTCATCCAGAGTGATCATGGGCCTCTTGGCTGCATCTCTGATCAGTCTTCTCCTTGTCTGAGCTGAAAGTTTAGAGGGACGGCCAGGTCTTGGTAGATTTGCAGTGGTCTGATACTCCTTCCATTTCAAGATGATCGCTTGCACAGTGCTCCTTGGGATGTTTGAAGCTTGGGAAATCTTTTTGTATCCAAATCCGGCTTTAAACTTCTCCACAACAGTATTACGGACCTGCCTGGTGTGTTCCTTGGTCTTCATGATGCTCTCTGCGCTTTCAACAGAACCTTGAGACTATCACAGAGCAGGTGCATTTATACAGAGACTTGATTACACACAGGTGGATTCTATTTATCACCATCAGTCATTTAGGACAACATTGGATCATTCAGAGATCCTCGCTGAACTTCTGGAGTGAGTTTGCTGCACTGAAAGTAAAGGGGCCGAATAATTTTGCACGCCCCACTTTTCATTTTTTTATTAGTTAAAAAAGTTTCAAAAATCCAATAGATTTCGTTCCACTTCACAATTGTGTCCCACTTGTTGGTGATTCTTCACATAAAATAAAAAATTTATATCTTTATGTTTGAAGCCTGAAATGTGGCAAAAGGTTGAAAAGTTCAAGGGGGCCGAATACTTTCGCAAGGCACTGTATTTTACCCTGCAGGACACTGGTCAGTTAGCATCTCTCCGGACACTGAAATATTGATACATAAGATTACTGCAATGGCTGATTTACTTTAAAGCAGGATTCATTATGTCCAGGCACCAGCGTACTAAATTACGCTGTACTCCACTATACTTATGTACTCCACATCAGCACATAAGGGATGAACGTATTCCAGCCTTTAAACTTCATTTTCTGATTCTGGCCTTTGTACTTTTGTGTAATTTAATCTTAATCTTGATTAGACAGAATACATTTACTGTACTTTATTTCTTTCGATTTTGTTTTGTTTCTATTTTGTTATTGTATAGTGTTATAAAATATCTTGAAAAATGGTGTAACAAAGCTTTATATATCATAACTGGCTAGTTATTTGCAATGTTTACTAGCTTAGTATGGGGCAGTACCTGCCGGTAACAGTTTAACGTCTGCATTGGAGTTATAAATAATTTTCACTGATATATGTTTTCTTCTAAAAAAAAAACGTGTAATACTTTCAGGATATTATCTAATTTGAGTTTTAATGTTCAAATATCTATTAAGTTAATTTGCAGCCAGAAACACTCTTGTTGTTTTAAAATTAATGATATGTTCCATACACAGATTTGGGAAAAATGAAAATATCAAACAAATAGAAACAACCATGCATGCATGCGCTTTTTGTTTCCATGACAGAATGTGACATGCCAGTTTCTAAATAATATCTTGCACCCTCAATGCCTTAACAACAACATTTTAAAGGCCTCATCTGAAATAACTACTTTACCTGCGCTGCAAATGCCAGCCCATTATTAGAAGGAGATATTAGAACCGGCCCTCTGTTCAGACTCAGGTATAGATTTTTACTCACTACATATCTGACATTTGTCATGATTCAAAGGATAGCATGCCGATAAACCACTGGGGCAGAGGCTTGAGCCAAGTTCAAAAGCTGACAAGAAATCTAAAAGGTGACTGTGAAGTACAACAATTAATTTTTTTCCAACCTACAAATAGTTTTCAGTCAAAACTGGCAATGAATGACGAAAATTAGATTAGAAAAGCTGATGGGGGCATCAATTTAGCAGCCACAGATGTGTATTTTCAGATATTTAATACATTTTTATATGTAAAAGATTTAAGGACACTTGGGAGAATTCTCTATATGGTTACATGCTCTTTTTATGCTGGTACTTTTTTACGTAAAACCATTTATGTACTTCACTGTTCAATTGGTCTTTTCACCTTGGACTATGCCAGTTTTGTACAATTGCCTTTTTGTACTTACAAAGCGCTTGGCTTTCAGACGCTCGTCCTCCGCAGTCACTCTTTCCCGCAGTACAGCCCTGCTAATGCTCTCTTCTGCAGCAGCTCGCTCCCTCTCCAGCGCTTTACCAATTTCCTCATGAACAAAAGCTTTATCTTGTTCTAACCTTAAAAATAACACAGAGGGGTGAATTTAAACAGGTGAGAAATGCCATCGATAAGGTTACCAAACACATGTTACAAACACACGTGTAACAATACAGAACTTAAGACCACAAAGTTTTAACTTCAAAACTTAAAGAACATTTACTCTTACATATTTCTTATGACAGGAGTTTAATTAAATGTATGAGATTCAAGTCAGATTTAAAGTTATCTCAGTCTGTTGTTTATGCTTCATGAACAACCTTTCCTAGGCTGTTTCCACCACAAGAACTTGTAAATTACAAAAAAAAATATTTAAAAAATGTGCAATTAGGAAACTGTAGAACAATGTAACACTGTTTAATACCCATTACTGACAAAAGAGTGCTTTCATTTAAAATATGGGTAAGCAAACTACAAGAAGCTGAATCACTTTATTGCTGTGAAGTTCTACAGTTGCTTAGCAACACATTTTCCATAACCCAAGCACCTTGATTCCCAGGGTGAACAAGTTATGATGACAAACTCTACGCAAAATAGTTTCTTAAAATAATTCAAATTAAAAAGGTTTACTTTTCAAGTTCTCTTTTCAAAGAGTTTGTTCCTTAATACTTGCATTCTTCTCCTACATGCCTGTTATTTTCTCACATCACTTAAATAACTGAATCAAAGACTGAATCAATTAACTGAATCAAAAAGGTCTAGACTGTCTAAGCAAATCTATATCGTACAGACGGTTTTCAAAATATTGTAAGTGTTTTTAATGTCCAAAGAAATTTTATATTTTCTATTCCTCAGGGAAATTACATAAGCTTGCATTTCTGGACCTTTTAATCATTTCCTATAGCCTGACCGTACAGGTGCTATTGAATGAAGACTGAGTCGTGCTGAAAGGCAATTTTCTAAACCCAGTAAATTATTCCAAACAAGTTTTCATCTATTTTAAAAAATACAGTTAATTCATGGGTACTTCGGAACTAAACACTTTTAGTTGTTCACATAACACAAGGCTCACTATGCCTCTTCTTCCATTCGCACACTTCCTAATGATCAACACAAACTCACTTGCTCTGGGAGGATAAGTGGCAGCTACTGTCCAGTCTGGATTTCTAAAGCGAATGGATTATACACCCAGAAATACTCACATCTACAGGGACCACCCTGCACTTCTCAGAGCTACATTTCAAAGCAATGAAGGATTTTCTTTAAAAGAAGAAAGGTTGCCAGTCTTAAATACATACTTTGGAATGACAAAGAATTGCTGTGTTTTAATAGACGTTTATTACCCAGATCTCTGAACTGCTATTTAGCAAAGACCGTACTATAGTTGAGGGATTTAGAGAAGGGGTAAGGCATTTGGGCGGCTCTTTAATTACGAAACATTAAAACATGTTGCAACCATGGATTCAGCTCAGCATGAACCTTGTAAGTTATACCAACAAAATGAATAATTTAGTTCACCATCAATGTGCCTGCACTGCACCTCCTTTATAATTTAAACACTGATTCCTATCATTATTTGCATCATGATTAAACTGCAGTTATTTCTTAGAAGAGTGTAAAGCACATTGATTTCCCCACAGTTAAATTTCAGTAGCCACACACAAACAGATGCATGAGCACTGACCACTATCTTTATAAATCTAAAAAATAATCAGTAAGCACCTTCATTCCCAACAGGAACCATATCCATCAACTGCCCCATTATGACAGAGTCTGAAATTAGAACAGCAGTCTGATGAGGTCATCATGTCAAATTCAATGTGCTTTTAAAACCTCAATTCCCTTCTAAGAATTGATTTACAGACATCTTTGAACCACATAGTTGCAGATAAAATATCGCCAGAAGAAAATGAACATCACGGCATAGATTGTTCTAACACACATATTCATAATTAAACATCAATGCAGGAGTGAATATTGAAGTGAAAATAAACACAAGAATGTGCTATTTCCTTCATGTGCAGAATATAATGGCTTAAGAAAAAAGGACAATGGATCACGCTTTCACCTGAAATTGTCACAGCTGGTAGGGTTTCCTTCACAAGGTGCTTTCACAGGTGGAATGCTGGGATATTATAAGTCTTGTCAACAAAGGTGTTTCCCCACATGTCCCTAGGGTTACTGGCTGTGTTTTGAAGGAACCGGAGAAGGAAGTTGAATATGCTCGTCACCAGTTAATCAATTCTAAAAAAAACTACACGAGAGAAAGGCATTCTACCCACCCCAGTCACCTTTTCGTTTAGTACAAGATTATACAAAGTTTCTGAAATTCCTACTTGACCAGCATTGCATAATATAAAAAATGCAGTGCCAAGATGGTTCTCGACAAAGAAAATGTGAACAATGCCTTGCTCATACCTTTAAAACAGCAACTGTCTGGAAGTAATAAAAGGACATTCACCTCCCCCCTCAGGACACAGACACGAGTCATAATGAACAAATACTGGAAGACATCACACAGGCACTTTGAATTAACAAAAACATGTCAAAGCAATTCAACCAGCACCTAATCAAAAAACCTCACTGGCGGAGCAAAAGGCAGTGCAGCACAAGTGACCATACCTGTGCTGTGGATAGAACATATCAAGTTAAAAAACTATACATTATTTGAGACTATTATTTGTAACGAAAGCACTGATATTGTATGCAAAAACCCCTATATACAATTGTAGACTGCTGAAATAGAATCAATGGCAAAGGTATAGTTTAATGCACAGATTTTATTTGTCTTGGTCTCAGAAGACACAGAGCTAGAAATGTGAATTATTTGATATATTATGTGAATCATTATTTTGAATGATTAAAATATATATGAATATACAGTATATATGATTTATCAAATCCAACAGATATTTTCTTTTATTAACTGAGGTACTTCATGTCCTAACATCAGAATGACCTCCTGTTCCATGATGTCAGAAATCAGAGTGTTTTTGTGTCCGTTCTATACTTTCTGTATGAATTCTGAATGTTGGGCACAGAAGTCGTATGTGCTGCGTTTTTCACAGGTGTGTGGCATCAGAGGGGAGTCATGATAAGCTGATGAACGAGCAGCCTGAGTGGGGAATTCCTAGCCTGTCCTCTACAGGGGAGAGTTTGGATCGGATAAAAGGTTGGTGGGCTGTGGGATGGGAAGAGACTGCCAGCTGTTTAACTGCTGCTATGACTGCTGGGAGTGACTACTGCTGTGACACAGAGAGACATACTGCTGTAATTAGAGCTAATTCCTGCTTGTGCATGGCTGTTGTTTTATGTTGTTTCATAAACCTTAGCCAGCCTGTTCACCTCCTAGACAGATGCTCATACTTTTCCCAGAATCTAGAAATGTTACTATACATAGAAACATTACACCAGCGAATTGGTGTAATGTGTAAACACCAGGGAGCACGAGAAATGGAAACTCGAATAAATGATAACAGGGTTAATTAATGGATCATATTATATATTAATGGAAATTAACATAAACTATATATCCATACCAAAGATGGCTATGTCACACTGATGAGTCCAAATAAGAGTGAAAGAGCTGTCGTTGGCTGCTAACTGCGATGTCATGTACACAGAACGAAAAGTTTTGCGACCCACACTATTGGTTGAGTGCTACCAAGCGGAGGGCAGGATTAGTTGGCCACAGCTATCTCTGCTCCTAGAAACACATCGACCCCTGCTGCCTCCCAGGCCTTGCAGGCATGTGAGGGACGTGCCTCTGTTCCTCCAGTACAGGTGCAGCTCGGAGGTGGGCATGTCAGAAGAGTCTGTGTCGTCCTCCGTTGTGTGTGGTCGCGGGATTTGTAGGCGCAAGCCGAGCCATGAAAAACACAAGTGGCTAAATCCAAATAGGGTGGACCCAATAAAAATAACGACGGTAAATTTGATATACAAAGCAAATGAATAGGAGTCTGCACAGCATTATTCAGTTAACACAGATTCCCCTGGTCTTCTAGAACACACACAGTTTATTTAGGCCCGCTATCATTTTAAGCAGATTCAAGTACAGGAACATCAACATTTATGTGCCCAAATTCCTCTATAACTTTGTCCCATTTTTTTCATATTATCAAAACACTAGAAAATGAAATGTGGTGCATTAACATCCAAATATTAAACTGAGTTTTTTTTTTAAAGTAAAATCACCACCTGTACTGTGGTCAAATTCATCGGCTCCTCGGCCTCCAGATCACTGAGAGGCTGAGCTGGTCAGAGACCACTGCTGCCATCCTCACTAAAGCGCCCAGTGCCTTCACTTCCTGAGATGAGACTCCCTAGGGATGAGCAAGACAACACTCACCAATATTTACCGTAATACCATTGAGAATGGTAAATTACAGTGTGGTATGGTGGAGCCGTGGTACAGGACAGAAAAGGCAAACAGAGGGTTGTGAGGTCTGCGCAGTGGGAATCAGTGGGAGTGAACTACACTCCATCGACTGGATATAATAATAGGAATTGCTTAAACTTATATAGCGCTTTTCTGGACACTCCACTCAAAGCGCTTTTACAGGTAATAGGGTCTCCCCTCCACCACCACCAATGTGCAGCATCCACCTGGATGATGCGAAGGCAGCCATAGTGCGCCAGAACGCTCACCACACATCAGCTATCAGTGGGGAGGAGAACAGAGTTATGAAGCCAATTCATAGATGGGGATTATTAGGAGGCCATGATTGGTAAGGGCCAATGGGAAATTTGGCCAGGACGCCGGGCTTACACCCCTACTCTTTTCGAGAAACGACCTGGGATTTTTAAAGACCACAGAGAGTCAGGACCTTGGTTTTATGTCCAATCTGCAGGATGGCATCTGTTTACAGTATAAAGTCCCCGTCACTATACTGGTGCATTAGGACCCACATGAACCGCCAGGTGAGCGTCCCCTGCTGGCCCCACTAACACCTCTTCCAGCAGCAACCTTAGTTTTTCCCCAGGAGGTCTCCCATCCAGGTACTGACCAGGCTCACACCTGCTGAGCATCAGTGGGTTGCCAGTTGTGAGCTGCAGAGTGATATGGCTGCTGGCCATATATCTCTACCGCTGCTACAACTGGGCTAGAGCTATACTTTGGGATCCAATTCACCATGGCCATGACCTGTTTTCACCCCTGGGTTCTGGTAAGAGGTATCGCAGTATCAGAACACTGAAGAATAGATCAGTGTTCTGATACTGCATCATAGCATCATAAACAGCTCAAATTAGCACCTGCACTTTAAAGTACTGCACTGTTTGCACTATGTCCTGTCTTGGCTGTATTATAACGTCTATTGTCTAAAGTTATTGTCCATGTCCGTTTGTCATTTGTGCCTATTTGTTTTTCTCTAATGTGATTGGGTACAGCTGAATGAATAAACATTCCAATATATGTTGTTGTATATTGCAAATAAAGAAATCTTGAATCATCATGAAGATGACTTACTGTAAAGCTGGGCTTCATAACACGTGACCGAAAAACAACCGAAATGCTAGAACTGAAGCAGCATTTTTGCTAATAACAACCCTTAATTTTGACACCGTGGGGATCATGGAAATCTATATAAAAATCTGGTTTGTTTGAAATGCAATAAATGTAAGGGACAATTACACTGACTGTGGGGCAGGGTCCCCAACCTTTCGATACTACCGATATAAATAAAAACATAGAACTGCTCTGTAATCTGTAATCATCACATAAACCATTTACAGGGTGGAAGACAACAGTGCTTTGTAAGAGGTACTGCTGTTTATGGCTGTAGGAACATAAAAACAAAAACAAATGACTTTCATTAGATCTGGGCTCAGATAAACTTGTAGTCTTGGAGGAGGATAAAACCAAAACCAGCTTATTGTGTCACTGTTTAAAAATGTTATGTGTTGCTGCTTTCCCCTTTCTTTGACAGTATTACGCTCTAGTCTAAATGATGACAAACACGACTTATGCTATCACACTATCAATGTTAGGTTTTTGTTGCCTGTCTGATTTAAAAGGATTCCTCGATTGCCATCACAGAATCCAGGAGTATTCAATCATTAATCGAGCAGTGCTTGTTATTAAGTACAGTATTATATCTCAATATGAGCCACACAGTAAATGGATTTTGACAGACTTGCATAACATCTCCGAATGTTTTGAACAAAGCAGTTTAAGACACCATGCAATATTAATGAATGAATAATGTTTCTAAATGCTGAGAATTAATATTTAATGAAGCTGAATGCCTCCTGGATGAGATGTTGATAGTTAAGGTAGCACTTAAAAAAAATCACTGATGCTGACATGGGAATCTGCAATGGGATACCATTTCAAGTAAAACCTTTCACCCCAACACTGATATGAGCTTATTTTTCCACTCAAGGAAAACACTTCACCTCCATCTTTGCTGGAAATCTATTGAACATTACTGTGTTCAACACCAGACTGCGCCATTATTTTTACAACCTTCCACAAACAGCAATACGGTCAAGCCACAGGCGACGTTTTATACATAAAAATTAATATTCATTTGACTCCCAATATTTACAATACAGCATTTCATAAAATGTTGTGGATCAAAAAACCACTAGAATGAAGTAGTAATTACTTGTGTAGTAGTGTGTTTCTTGTGTGTATCTAGGCCAATAAAGTGATTTATTTGGGAAGAAGGTTAAAGAAAAGTAATAAAAGCATATATAAAAATTAAAATAACAGCTGCTGGTATTGAGTTTGTATATCTGAAAGGACAGTTGATTTGCATACCATAGGCCTTATGTTAATTACAGCATTACAGTCAGCACCAATAATCACACTTCACATTCCATAGTGTAACTTACATTTCAACAACTGAAAAGTCTCCCTCACTGCATACACAATTACTAAATCAAGAGAAGCAATCAAGGGAATAAAATTATGAATCAGGGCTTAATCAAAAATAATAAGGAAACAAAATCACAAGATTATAAGGTACAAACTGTTATTAGAAGGTCAATGCCTCCATCACATTATTCCCAAGCTGTTTATACAAATCAGCAGTACTGAAGGACAAGTTACTGCCACAAAAAACATTTAGGGCAGTGAAAATGTATTTTCTGGGGATGAAGATAAAGAGAGAACTGTAGCAGTCTTTTAAGTATGTATTTTGTAAAGACTGTTAATTTGTCCTAATGTGCTGCATCAATATACTATGTTCCATGTTTATTTGAGGATTTTGCATCTACCTGTGACACTTATGTTATGTTTAACTTCCATTTGAACATGGGTTTCAATTTTGGTCGCCATGTTACAAAAAATCTGGAATCAGACCACAGATGCATTTAGGGGCTTAAATGAATGTCCAACACTTACTGGCTGAAGGAATGGATCTTCTGAGTCTTTTTAATATTCTTACATTGAGTGCAGAGTTGGATAGGGCTGAACCACAGTACATTAGCCTGTTTTTGATACGGTTTTATACAAGCGTCTGCCTGTCCCATTACAAGTCCATTGAAGTCAACTCTGCAATCCTCCCTGGAACCAAGAGCAGCAAAGCACAAAGCTCTGTCTCACGTTCTACTCTTCCCATCTATTTACATGCATTGACGCACGGTAAGTGGATGTAACAACCTATAACTATATATTATATAGTCTGTAATATATAAGTATTTGACTTTTCGTTGTACTGTCCCAATTTCATGTCTCAATGGTCCACTAGCCCCTTCAAAATAGGAGCAGAGATACTGAACAGCCCAGTTGCCAATAGTTTAAAATATAACTTTGTTAATGGAATAGTTACCAAATATTAGATGACACTCCCAAATAAGGCTCCACAGTCGAATTGTTATGTTTCTTTTCTTCTCTTTTTGGCATGGAATTAACCTATTACTTGCTCCTAAAATAATTTTATATTGTTTCTTTAGTTACCAAATATGTTGCTTGTTTATACGGTTTCATCTGTGTCTGTCCTATATTGTTGTTTAAAAAGGAAAAAATGGCGAGGAAGCACTGCGGATCTTGTATTACCTGCACGACAGGCAGCAGATCAGAATATGCTACAGAGACAAAAGTAGTGTAGATTACCTGCTGCATAAAAATATTACATGAGCAGAATTTATCACAACACAATTTTCAGCATACTGTATTTTAACACAGGCACCCAAAGTTCTGCAAATCTGCAGAACTGCAAAGTAAAAGAAAGACTCTTCATAGTAACTGCCCTTTACATTCCGTAAGAAATAAGAAAGTTACAAATGAGAGGTTCCTCGGCCCATCAAGCTCATTTAGAAGTTAGTGGTTAATTGAGCTGAAGATCTCATCCAGCTGTTTTCACAAGAAATCAGGATATCGGCTTCAAACAAATAGCTGGGAAGCTTGTTCCGCATCCCCAGAACTCCTTGGATAAAGAATTGTCTCTTGCTCTCAGTTCTATTTGCACTTCCAGGTAGTCTCCACTTGTGTCCACTGGCTCTGAGTTTCACTGTGTTAAGCAATATAAACATTGCCTTAGACAATTTAGAGAGTTTTGAAGGCCAAACAACCATTATTTAGTGATAAATTCAGCAGATATCCTGCAGATTGTGCAATTGATCAACTCAAGTAAAGTGTAAATTAACAGAAAAAGTGTTACACTCCAACTTAATAAGCCAGATGGGCTGAATGACATCCACTTTTATGTTATACATATATAGTTTCACAGGCTTCATTTCTAATGCAGATGTAATTTTACCCAATTCTGATGGAATCAATGAGCCATGAGAAAGACTATCAATGAACATACACAGTCAGTGTTGGTACAGTCATTAGAAGTTTGTCATCAAGCACCCTAGAGAACTGATCATTCAGCACATCTCACATGACATGAAAAAATACCCAACACGAAAAACCATGAGGAGCTGACTATGAATGTACTCTGCTCCACAGCACCAAAACTAATAATATTCCACAAACCAATTTCTTTCAATTTTCAGGATGACATCAAAAGACAAAGAACCATGCCTCTATTTAATTTCTCTTCTTCTCAGATACTAGAAAATAAGGTCAGAATACCTCACTTAGAGCTGGCACTAAGAGGAAAACATATTATAGCTGAGGTAAACTACAGTCACGCTTTTGCCTTTTATCAATAAGCGGTTAGAAACCGTGACCTGAAGAGCATTTTTCTCAAAAAAGTGTAATCCGTTCAGGACCATGATGACTTTTTTTTATTCCCTATAAGTACTTACTGCCCTTTTCTGCTGACTATGCACCCATGCAGGTTTAATTTGATCTGTGAAAAAAGGCAGTTCTGCTTGGTTGGTTTGAAGACGATTTCAGCAAATCGCAACCAAACAGAAGCTGTGTACAGGTGAGCAAAAACATTTCATGTATTATCATTAAAAAATATATATTTTCTGCTAGTAGCCTCTCTTTACCAGAAACTCTAAAAATACTCCACTCTGAAAAACAGCTGGACAATACATTTAGTTTAGTAAAATCACAGAATTCGGCAGACCAATAGATTTAAACTACACCTGCAAACCTCACTGTTTATAATATTCATACTTCACATGTTCAATATTTTGTGCGTGTCCACCTTTTTTTTAATATATAAAACAAGCAGTGTTTGTCCACCACTGGAATCAATACAGGTTGTACCTATTCTTTACATAAGGCTACAGATACTGTCTTGCACCATCCATCTTGTAGAGCCTAGACATGCAAGTGTCTGTTCACTGGTTTCTAAATACCACATCATTCCGGTTCGTCCTACAAGTGTTCAGATCTATTGAGTTGGGATAACTCTCACATTCTCATCTCATTAGAAAGCACAAACAGCAGAAGGACACTTTCCTGCTGGAATGATGTCACATCAAGATGATCCCATAGGAATGGCAGCAGGTGAGGACCCAGGACGACATCAATGTCAGGCTGCTTTCAATCAGTACTAGCTGAATGATATAGAGACTGCACACTCATCGCAGGTGATGATGATCTAGATATACCTTTATCACTTAAGAGAACTAGGTTTCACTACAGATGAGTACACCTGAGGTGGCCTATTCCAGCTTCTAACAAACAGATTGTACAAAGGTGTTGTTCTCTTGATAAGCAGGACATACTATAAGGACATACAAGCAGGACAATATATACTATATTGGGCGGAGCGGTGGCTCTGTGGCTAAGCCGGCAGAGGAATCCTACTCCGTTGGGAGGGCCTGAGCAAGGCCCTTAACCCCAACTGCTCCAGGGGTGCCATATAAATGGCTGACCCTGTGCTCTGACCCCAGGCTTCTCTCCCTATCTGTGTGTCTGTGTGTCTCATGGAGAGCAAGCTGGGGTATGTGAAAAGAAATTCCTAATGCAAGAAATTGTAAATTAAGTGATGTTAATACTGGTTCCTGATTTTCCCAAAGCTTGATATTCAACAGGTAAAATCACCTATGCCCAAACCATTTTCTCACTAGTGAAGCGATTTAGTGTTAAAGCATCAGTCATTCATTCGACCGTGACACAGCCCAATATGAATGATTAATTTTTCAAAATAAGACCAAAAAAATTAGACCAAAATTCAAAATGAGACCAATAAAATACAAAATGAATCTGTTATTTCTGTAATTTTGAAAGAGAACTCACTTTTTAAGCACAGATTTAAAACTATATTAATATGTATTCCAATATTAATTGCAATAAATTAATATTGGCATATAAAATAATGTTTTTCATTTACAAGTTCATGTTAAAAAAATTATAGGAAACTGATTTAATTTCAAATGTGTAATTATTTGACCTCTGTAATTTTAGTTGAATGTGTACAGCATTAAACAGCTTTAAACAAAAGAAAAACACCTTGGCAGTCAACATTGTTTTGCGATTGATTATTTGACACCTGAACTGCATTTTAACCTTTAAAAAAAAAAGACTAGGAAAATCATCAATTCCTCCGTACAGCGGATACAGGTGTACATGAAGGTCTGCTGAGCTGAGACAAAGCATAACTCTACAGAGCAGCAGCTCAGAACTGACCAGCAGCAGATTTTCATCTCTAAAGTTCATGAGGCATGGCACCATCTGGCTCTGTACGCAGCCGCCTCTGCAGTACGAAGACAAATGTAGCCCATTACAGAGAATCTTTTAGCGGCATTTGCAAAGCTGCGAGACCCTGTAAAAACATAATCCCTCCAGCAAGGGGGTAATTGCATTGTTCATCATTGTGTAAGGATGCCCCCACACTACTGTGGCACTCCTGTTCTGCAGTGGTTAAGCCAGAATAGCCCCCACTTTCTTCACTACTATTGCTTTTCCAGTAAAGATTTGTTTTCCTCTTACAAATAATGCCGTTTATTACTTGTATATTTTAGAGACCCACCTCACTAGTACAATAACACTATCAGTGGAAAGAACAAAAATATCCCATTGTTGCTTTCCTGAGCCACGTCTACGTCCTTATACTGGACATGTAAGTCAACTGGATTTTTCAGCAGAAAATTCTCTGTTGGTCAAATGTTAAACAGTTAGGCTAAAGAAAGAAATATTGTAGATCAATAACACCTAAAATAATCTGAACAGAAAATTGTGCGACTTCATTGTATGTAGTTAAAATACCAACATGGATTTGTTTTTTTCTAATATGAACACAATAATATGTGCATAGTTTAATTTTCTCAATGAAATAAGGAAAGAGCACATTGAGGTATTCAATCTTAGCAAAGCAAACTACTTCACTGACCTGCTGCAAATTGATGTATTACAGGTTTCTTGGAAAATCCGGTTTTTTAAAACAGCATCAACTTACTTGAGGTACATTATTAATTATTAATTATATATAGCACCCTTTCTAAAAAAAGCAATATCTTAGCACGTTAACATCGCGGACCTTACTTCAAAATGTCAGGATTTATGTGCCTTGAAAGAAGACAAAATAAAGACAGTCTGACAAAAGTAGTCAAAAAAGAATATAATAAAAATAATAATACCCTAAGTGGAAGACAGCATTAAGAAAAATATTGATTCTATCCATCCGAGCACAACATGATGGTCAATAAACCTCCCTGGGATCGTCTGCGATGTTACCAAGGAGATAGAGTATGACAGGCAAGCTGTTTGCTTCTGTATCATCAAGCAATTCTATCAAGAAAAACGCAAATATCCTGAATTATTTTAACGGACAACACAAAATAAATCCTTTATCAACAGTCATTTGTCCAGGCTATACAGAGGCCAGCAGCACAGATCTCTGGGGAAGATGTAAGATCTGATAAAAAACACTGTTACCTCACTTTAATTTATATTTTGTTTCAGCGCTTACTCTTTGCACCAAAACATAAAAAGCAAAGGATTCCACAGGTGCTATTTTTTAAGGAACTACATTGACTAAATACAGCAGTTCAATAACAAAGGTAGGTTGATGATACTGCATGACAAACTCTAGGATTCAGCTTGTGAATTCTAGAGAGAAACATCCACAGAGTTTACTCTGTAGTGCTTCCACTGCCACGTGTGCAGAAGTAGGAGGAACTGAAGTGAAGTGAAGGTGGGTTAAATTCTAATGTGGATAAAAGGTTGGTGCAGATGAGAGAGTTTCAGGTGTAAGGTACTGTACATTAAGGGCTCTTCTGGAACACAGGGGACCTGTATACGCTAGCTGGGTTGCACATGGTCCAGAAGTCAGTGATGTATAGAGGAATCGTACACCTACAATAGCTGAGACCTATTTAAAGAAGGAAAGCAGGGAGACAGGGTGGAAACAACAATACCCGTTCTGGTAAGATCAGGAAAGCAAACACTAAGACCAAACGTATATCATCTTCTTCAAAACTCATGCCTCTATGCGAAAAGAAAACGAATAAAACACAAGGCTGTTGCATTAACAAGGAATTCTGATATTATAGAAAACTAAAATATGATTTGGGAAAGATGACAGGGATGAACATAATATTTAATGGTTATACATTTTTTCTGGAAAGGCAGGTAGCTTAAAAGGCAAAGACAAAATATCGTGGAATACACCTGCGAGTCTAAATCTGAAACGGGATCCAAGATTCTGAAAAATTAAATCAAGTAGCTGAAAAAAAACAGAATGACCAGCAAAGAGACAGGAAAGAATGCAAAGCACTTTTTCCCTCAATATCAATAACAATTAAAATAGTAATAGTAATTAAAATAACAGTAAGTAAAGTAATGGTAAAAAACTTAAAACTAAATGAAAATACTTTACAAGATATGAGGACTCCGTCAGCATTGGGTAATCTCAGAACAAATGACAATGAGGTTCTGCAGGAGCTAGGGCCATCTTAAAACCAGATGGTACTCACAGACCTTTTGTGAGCACACATCAACTGTCACTAAGAATGAAAACTTTCAGAAAACAAGGGACAAGCCTGAATCAAGAAACTAAGAGTCAATTTATCTAAAGCATTCACAGACTGATTATTTTAGTTTAAGTAGGTAGCTGTGTCAGCATGCCTAGGGTACAAAAGGAAAAAGCAAAGGTTTATTTCATGTTTCAGCTGTGGAGTTTAACTATTTTAGCTCAACTTTTTTTACAATGGAATTTTAAAAGACAGCCAATGTGGAGCTCATTACCAAATTCTCAGTGTAATCATTTTAATTGCCTGCTGCCGCAATTTTGAAATCTTGCCTATATGTGGTGTTTTTTTACATTTCATATAAAATGCATGTTCAATTGGATTTAAAACTGGAAAATGATTTGGCTACTTTCGACATTTTTCACTTGATGCACTCCTTTATTTGCATTAGCTACATGCGTTGGATCAATGTCATGCGGCACACTGAACACAACCCAATATATACAGAATACATTTCTTCTAAATAGGCGTTTTTCTGTGAACATCAGAATTACTTGCTTCTGCCATCAGTAGTTACTTAATTAACAAACATGAGCATGCCAGTTTCAGAGGTGGCCTTGTTTATGTAGATTCTTCTAATAATTAAAATAAAGTGTCAAAATAACAAAAATGCGAACATAATGTTTGGATATAGAGCAAAAAGTGTGGAATTTGAGTCCACTAAACAGTGCTCAGCACTGATTACCATACATAATTTTTGTGGTTTTACGGCCCTAGAGTTTGAAGAAGAAAAACTCAAAGTATTCATCGTCAACATCATATGTTGATTCAAAAGGTAAAAACGTCAGATGTCAGAATCTTTACTTTGGCCTGGTATTAGTGCTGCCGAGGTCACTAACATTAATCGGTTAATTCCACAGCAATACTTCATCCCAGTTCAGGTTGTACAAGATAAAAAATCATCTAAATCCTTATACTGGAAATGGTTCAAATCAAAATATTTTTTAAATTTAGTTTATCTTCATAGATGTAACACTTTTTTTTCCAATTAAGTAAAGTGTTGACTTCATAGCAGAGCTGAAACAAAAGTATTCTCTCTCAGTGCAGTCAAATTTAAACTCTTTTATTCCACTAGAGGGGGTTGAAGTGTTAAATGAACAGCAGATAATGACTAGGATCATGATCTGGATGAAGGATCAGATTACACTGCCAGTCTCCTTTCATAAACTTCCCTTAAACAAAATGAATAACGAACTACTAAGCTCACCCATTTATTGACAAATAATACCTGTTAATTTACAGTAAAGTCCAGTGTTACTCAATGAAAAAAGTTAAAATATTCTACAGTCACAAATGTATCTATGCCTGGAAAAAAATGAGCGAGTTAGCTATTTGCATAAATAGATTCTTAGCAGTTGGTGCTCAGATTATTGTAGTTTGCCTTGTTGATGAATCACTGAACCTTTTTGAGAATATCCTCTTTGAGGCAGGACCACATGGCTGTTCTGTATGCTCTCTAAGACGTGCACCAAGATAAGTAAGATGTGCTAAGTCTCAATTATCTTTAATTTTGTAGGATTCAGTGATGCGCGTTCTCCACTATTACTGTTGATGGTCATTGTTGAATCATTTCTTCTCGCAGATGTTCTCAAGTTAGTGATGTATCGTGTTATTTTTCCTTCCCCAGACTCCATGGACCATTAAATACATTTCTTGAACACAAAAACTTAAGAAGACACCACTCTGAGACTTAAATGTAATGTAAATTTTAACTGCTAGAACAAGTAAATGCCAGTCATGCTATCAAAGAAAAAATAAGATTTGATAGACTCTTTTGAAGGATGAAAGGGTGTGAATAAGTGCTCAATGGGACATAAAATTAGGCAAGAAATAAATCTCCAAAGAATATTCTACTGATGACTGTTCACAGGGAAATCATTAAGGACAAGGGAAGCCAAATGAACATTATTCATGCAGTTAGCACTTAGAGCTGTACAAACAAAATGTTTATTGTTGTAATGTCATTTACAACAACTAACATTAAACACTGCCCACTTTATGCTGCGCTATGAAAATTCAAAATGGGTCAATTCTGAATCACTGTCAAATTTAAAAATGAATCATTGTAGAGGGTTTTAAAACGAACAAGATGGCAGGTCCTACTTCATTTCAGACTAACTGAACATTAAATAGCAGGCATTTGCTGGGCAATACACATTTTTCAACAACTCACTCTGTCACTGCATTTTTTGGTTATATTGTTCACTCTAATTTATGAGGTACAACTACTTAATAGCTCACATAGAAAATAAAGCAGGGTTATGCTGCTCTAGCATAAAGGTTGACTTCTTTACTTAAAATGAATAGTTTTCATTGGTATTTTGAGTGAATACAAGTGTACTTACTTTTCCTGTCCTAATTAGTTCTCTCTTAGTTGTAACTCTCAGGTATGGATACAAATTCGTCACAACTTGAAAAAACACAAAATGTGATTGCACATTCTCTCTTCTCTAACAAACTTTGATGCTATGTATATATAAAGCACACAAAAAATCTTATCTGCGCAGGAAAAACTTATCTTTCCCAAAATGCAATACACTAGATGTGTGACATCTTGTTTCCCAATTATGTATTTCCATAATTATGTAATTATGTAAATTATGTAAGCTACACATTTAGGTGCACATTTAAAATGCACCGATACCTGCATTTGAGTAAACATTGAGTAAATGTTGTAACAGCCTTGCTTCAGTCATTTTTAGCATATACAATATGACATTCACAGCACGAACATTTTAAAATCAAAAGACATTAATACTAAAGGCGGCGATCTGTAAATTAAGAAACAGCTAAATCACAAGAACCAGGCATAGCAGCTGGCATTAAAATCATTTAAAAATGTAACATTTCTTCTTGAACAATAATAATAATATTCATTCTTCTTTGTGGGGGTTACAAAAAAGCTTCCCTGGTAATGAGAGTAATTTGCGCTGAAGTTTAAAGGCCTGTAATGTAATGTACTGTAAATTAAATTAAAAGTTACAACACATGTCAAACTACTCCAGACACCTACTGTAAGCATTCTAATATTCTCTGCTGTTTTGTGCCACAGTTTGTTTGTGCTGCCAGCTTATCACACTGTTTTACACCAGTGAACAAAAGCTGAGAAACAGTAACTGATCAGAAAGCTCAGTAGTTTTCCTGTATCCCAATACTTGGCCCCTAATCCTTTAAACAACAAGTAAATGATCTCAATTTAAGTAACAGCAGCCTATTCACTGACTTTTAATTTTACAATCATTTTGTAATCAGTATGAACTTTTTTCCAGGTATGCTGCTCAGGGTAACTAGCATCTCTAAACTTATATACTCAGGTGTGTAAGCAAACACATGTGAATGTGCATGCCTGAGGTGCTCTGTCCAGGATGCAAGCCCTGCCTTGCACTCCAGACCTGTTGAGTTAGGTCCAAATCACCACGTTCACTTAGGTTTAAGCAGTTAATGAAAATGAAGGGATAGATATAATGATTTTAAACACTTCGCTACGTTTACACAACACACCGTACATTGCCAGTCTGTTGAAAAAATATTCGTCTGGAGGTGTCATTTAATTTCTGGCAAGAATAAGCCTGCAATCACAAAAAAAGCCTACTTTATGCTAAATTGTGAAATTGCAGAACTGAAATGTAAGTCAAACAGTCTGTGGAGCTAGTGAATATTGTCGCCTGCAAACTCTTGAGGGATTACAAAGTGAAACCCTCAATGGCTGTGATGTCAAGTGAAAAGCTTTCCTAACTCCCTCAAAATAATCCAGATGGTCCTTCTTCAAGCACAAATTTGTAGATAAAAATAATATTTTATTGAACACTAAGCAATAAGGCAATCAATCATTGGTTCAAAATGGGGTGGGTTTTAAAAATAATTTCTTTGTCAAAAATGCTTTTGGGTTCATTGTAATACTGTGTTGAGATATAACCTTTTGTGACTGGTTTTAAGCAACTGTAGACAATAGGCATAAAGATTTAACCTTTACAGGTAATGAGGATATAGGGATGTACACAAATACTTTACTCTCTAACAATCAGGTAATTTAAACTAAAAAAGAAGAGTCATACAAGGTGCTTCCACCACAAACTAACTCAGAGGTGTGTACAATTATCCGACCTATTTTTCGAGGTTTTCATTTGTAATTACTTGTCACAATATCTGAGCATTTGTTTTTGTGTGTTAGGATGTGAATATAACGGTAAAATAAATCTAAGATTTAATGCATCTTGATGTTAGACTGTTGGGCCACAATGCATGTTATAGATCTTCTACAAGCACTGTACGTACAGTACAAAAAAATCCTTGCTGTGAGCAAAAAATGCATGTTACAAAGAATGTGATGCCCTATGACACGACTGAGGTCAAGTTAACTTTTCTTTATTACTACAGTTTCCGTGCACCAGTCTCTTTTTAAAATCCCAGGTCAATGTAACCATTACTTCAGTGCTTGAAGCCTTTGTTCCTCTTACTACGTGATCCTGACTAATCACAAGTTCTTCCAGGGACTAATGCGACACAACACTGAACTTTTGTAAAAATACATATCTGTAGAGTAATAACTCTAACCAGAACTAAGATCACGGTGTTAAGATTATGTGAGTGTTGCTATGTATATTCTGGAACTTAGTACACAACAATGCAGTGGTTTTAGTGTTTGACATGGTTGGATTAGTTCACAGTATCCTTTCCATCAAGGAAAGAAATGACAAGATTATCATCATAATTCAGGGAACCTTGATAAGAACCACTTTGGTTCCCCTTCATCATTTTTTCCACAGTACCTGCTGTTCAAATATAGGTTTGGATAAGGGCATAGATATCTTAGTGATTGTAAGGGAACATGAAAATGGTATCCTGCAGTATAAGTGTATGAGCAATCTTGCTCTGTAACACCTGTACCACCTGTAACACATCTGCCCTAATGCTGCTTTCCAACCTGATGCCTCTGCTGTCTTCACTACCTAACCAAAATGTGATCCATCTCCAAGACCATACAATTGCAGCTACTAATTTATCAAATACTTTCACATTTGTAAACATTGTGGTTATAACATTGTAAACAATTACCAAGTAAACTAGATTACCACTGTTAATTGAACATTATGAATAATTGATCCTTATGAATGATTGAGAAGCACACAAAAACACATATACTTTAAAAATAAAATATACCCATCAAGCCAATAAGGTAACAGTAATACTGTTATCTGAATTTACTCACTGTTTTTGCAGTTTTGAATCTCTCTTATTTCGTTCATTTTCGAGATCTTCAGATATTTTTCTCCTCAGTTCTTCTTCTCTCACTGAACAGAAAAAAAATAATTTACACTTAGTAATATTTACATATATAAAAATAATAAGGTGATTGAAATTCATTCCCTTTTCTCATTATGCAAAACCTAGATGGTCATACCTGCTGTCAGCTAAGGTTAAACACTGTTTGGTGTCTAATGAGTCCGAAAGGCGATGTGCAAAGAGAACACTACAACAATGATGTGCTTCAAGGTGAGATGTAGATCTCCCATTAATAGGGACTTTCATATTGTTTAAAATTATATAAAAAAGGATCTGCTTGTTAAACACAGTAAATAATTATTTTCTTGACACGATGTTCTACCCAACAGCACCCAGGGGAAATGTACGTTTTTATCCTAGGCTTTTTTGGTTGCTTGCTGCAGGGTGTAACATTGCTACTTTATTCTCTCTCTGTTCTGTGTTGCCCTGCTACATCCTCTGAGGGACCCTTCACTTTCCATCCGCTTCCTCTTGCGGTGCATCTACTCTGCGGAACAGCAATTTCCTGAATCCTAAACAAATGTCCACACCCACTGTATTTGTGGCTTCTTGTAGTAATACAAGATTGGTTAGAGGCCCTACTGATGACTGCCGATGTCCATATTCATGTGGGCTCTTCATCATCTCTCCTCATGCATCTTGGTTTATTACAGTTTTCCTTTGATGTTCATTTTCCTAGTGATATTAAGATCCGGGCCTGACAGTGGTAGCAAAGTGCTGGTAAGAAGATTGCACCTATGAGTTGTTTAGCTCATAGTTATTAATTGATGTGGCAGGATTTGACATCTGGCCTATTATTCGGTTTCCACTTTATCCATCTGACCTCTTTTTCTCTGTTCCCCTCTCCGATATGGGTGAAGGTGGTCCCAGTAGTGGTATATTACTGATATATATATAGTGTGTTAGTTTTTGTTTCTGATTGAGTATTCATTGTTTTCACAAAACTTATTTGTGTCGCATTTTGTCATGTTTTACACAATCGTGAAATGTGCTCTTGTAATTGATCTTTGCTATCTGCAGTCAAAGCTTGAGGATCAGCAAAATGTGTCTCTTGCTTTTTATTCTTACAACACATGTGCCCCCCTTTTAAAACTTCTGTAGATGGAAAATAACTTCATAGTGTTTCAAACTGGACCATAGGCTGCCATAGGCTTCAGTAGCCTCTCATCATTAAGAAAACTGTACCGCTATTATTGGAATCAATGATCATTCATTGTGATGAGGAGCACGACACTGGTTCATCTGCCTTGTGTTGGATTGCTACGTGTGGACTTCTTTAACATGCCATACCATTTACTTTAATTATGATTGATATCTCAGAAATATCCCAGTGGTATTTATGTGAAACCTAAAGCTGGAATTGTACTTAAACCACTAAACTCATATTTGGATAATTATGGTATTACAGTGTAATAAACACTTTCATGGCTTAATACTTGCTTAACATGCCTTCTTAAAACCTGTTCATTTACTGCAAGTGTTCTCATTAATCAATCAAACTCAAGAAATTTGAAAATGCCATCTTGAACACTTACAAAAGCTTGCAGGCAAAACATATATGGCTGTAGTACATACAATACATTAGTCATAAACATACCTGGACATAAGGTATCTAAATTTACCACATATCAAGTTCACTTTCTTTTTGGGGCTGTACATAATTCAAAAACAGATTAACATGAATTTTAATAAGAAATACTTACTAACAATGCAAATCAAAGGTGTTGGTTTGTTTAAATACATCCAACCCTTAAGATGTGATCAAACCCCAAACATTATACACTTTCCACTCATTTCTTTAATTTTGCATTATTTTAAAGATTTGTACAATATTCAAGTTCAGTTTGATTCCACAGCATACCAATTAGGAAATTCTGGAGAAAAGGTCATAAGAATCGGCACGTATCAAAATAAAAATTTAAAATCAAATAGATGGCAAGGATTGTGTTCAAAGAGGCAGTGCAAATATGACAGTTCTTGCAAAACAAAAACTTGTCACTTTCAGATTTTAAAAGACTTTTTCTTTGCTGTATTCTACAGGTCTCTTCCATGAACAGACGGATTAATCCTAACCAACAAGCTGATTCACAACCAAATGCTTCCATATCTGAAGATATGAATTTTTGTCCACCTGAACTCTCAAGAAAGCCCTTAGCACCCGTAGGCCCAGTGCACTCTGAAAAGATAAATGGACTGAAAAGTCACTTAAAAATTGTAGCCTACTTTCAACATCAGTCTGATACTTTCTCATCTTCAAGCTTGTGTGACTAGCCAGCTTTTCCCCGTTTTTGTGTGAGCTCCCATTCCTTTACGCTGCTTCACAATTGTTTCATTTGATTGTATTCGGAACGTGGCTAGAAATTTGGACATTTGGTATTTGGACTTGGTAAATACAAGATTACTGTACAAGAAAGGTACCTAAATATTTTGATAACACTGTATTCAAAGTAATACTAACAGGAACAGGGAAAACGTCTTTGGAATCTTTTTAGAGAAAAAGTGAAGAACAGAAATGTATTTGCTTTTCAATATTTGCCCTTCATATATTGCAGTGCTGTGTTGACCCCAAATACCTTTTTCTCCCAAAACTGAAATATAATTCTGATTACATAAAAGATGAACAAGCAATATAGCCGGTGCTAAATGTTTTTGGAATTATTCCAAAAGGTCACAGTGCTGTGCATTTGCTGCTTCCACACATTTCCATTAGACTGACCTTGTACCTCCTTTTATGCTTTTAAAAAGATAAAAAAACAAGATCCTATAAAAAGCTTAGCCGCCTTGTGGTATACAAAACACAATAAAGCAACCATGAACGTGATTCAATTTGTTTCTCTGTTTTTCATTTTGGCGATCACTAAAGCACTGAAGAAAAGCAATAACACAACAAGCAGCACAACCTGCTGAATGATACACGGCCATTGCTTGAGTGCTGCCTTTCCCCTTTAGATGTTTTCTACCATATGAACATGCTGAAAACAAAATCACTCAATCACACGAAGCTGCTGGAGGAGGACTACTTTGAATCAAGTTTTCAAAGGTACTGTGACTATTTCCTAGTTCATACTATCTATGTAAAAATAATCTCTGCTGCTTATAGCTAGGCTGAACTCACTGGTGCACCTTTTAAAATGAATTTATATCAGGGCGGTTCAAATAACACTCTGTCAGTATCACGGAGCTGTTAGATGGTGGGTTATATCTAAATTTATGTAAACTATTTAACTCTTTTACAGCATTACCTGATGTCCAACCTATCTCACCGGAGTGTTGAACCAAGGGAAACAAAGTAACAGCCCTATAAATATCAAACCTCCCATTTTGCTTATTGTTCATTCACAGAAGTTATTATTTTGAAATGTAAAACGCAGCTACTGGTGACTTTGAGTATTCCTGTTCAGGCAGTACTCGGGCCATTGGAACATTGAATTTTTTTTACTATAGGTACATCCTGTATTATATTCATAAACACTGCGTGAACCTAATATCCGTGTGTTTAGTCCAAAATTGAGCATTACTCTATAGTCACATATGAAAACAATTTTCAGTAAATTTTGGTTGTGGGTTTTCAACTGTCTAGTGAGCTTCTAATTTAAAATCACACCTTCTCTTCATCTTTCCAAAAGTAATATTTGCAGTTTGTCCTCGTACGTGCACAAAGAACTTTTAACATTTTAAAAGTTTTTAAACTAGGAAAGTATAGGCATAAAGTATTATCTATCAAGTGCTGCTCTGAAAATCATTATTCTTGGGAGTAGTTTTCTGGTCAAGTACAATATACGACGAGATCTGGACGTGCACTGAAGTTTACATATCACAGGGGAAGAACTCGGGGGGGGGATGACAGGTTTGTCTGAAATCTGAGAAACGTGACAAATGCTTAAAATTATAGTCCTCCCATTGGGAATCACAATCCTAGATCCCCTTTGTTTTTGTGGCAGAAACCTTAAAGACTGATTTTTATGTTTCTGTAAAACTGTCAAGCCAGAGGTGCCGGCAGGAAGCTGCTGAGCAGTTAGTGAGACAGCACACAGGAATTGCACTCCAGGCAACATTATTTTGATGGGGCGATGAAGAATATATTTGTCATGCACAAAAAATCACCATATTTAAGAAGACTTTTACAGATCTTTTTTACCTTTATAAAATCTAATGTGTATATGACAGTACAGAAATTGCTGGTAGAGATTCAATGCTGGACGTTTCTCTGATTATCTTCCTGGCAGGACCTAAGTTTAAGAATTAAAAAAAAGTTTCAAATGGATTTGGTTGAGATCTAATTTGGCAGGGCAGAACAGAATATTTGATCCACTTTCAGATTTACTTATCACTTTATTAACCCTTTACAATTTATTGCATTAGGAATTATCTTTTCGCATACCCCAGCTTGCTCTCCATGAGACACACAGACACATAGACAGGGAGAGAAGCTTGGGGTAAGAGCGCAGGGTCAGCCATTTATACGGCACCCCTGGAGCAGTTGGGGTTAAGGGCTTTGCTCAGGGGCCCAACGGAGTAGGATTCCTCTGCCTGCCGCAGGATTTGAACCGGCAACCTTCCAGCGCAGGTCCTGAGCCACAGAGCCACCGCTCCGCCCATGACAGATGAGCTTCATTTACTTCATGGCCATTTTTTCATGAGAAAATGCACTATTGTATGTTTGTATTGTATTGCATGTATGTTTCTGTAGGCAAAATATACATTTTGTCCTGGGTTTCTGGCTGCCTGTAAGCAGCCAAGGAGCAATTTCGTCTGCTGTCATATTTTTTGTCTTTTTGGGAGCAAACGTTTTCATGAGACGCAAGTATACAGCTATATGTAATCATATTTGAAAAATACCGTGTTATAGTATTATAGAAGATTAAAGGTTTTTATTATAAGGTCATTTTCCATATAATACAGGCTTGTGTAACACCATTTATTTTTCATACAATTTTCATTTTGCACACATAGCTACTGAATTGTTCATAAACATTTGGCTCACATATTAGTCAAAACATGTCTTATAGTTAGGGTAATGAATCGGCATATCATTAAATAACGGGAATTTAATATTTCTGACCAGAGCCAGGGTGGATTCAGGTGTCATGGTCAACACTAGAACAAATCACATAGAACGGTAGGCTGAAGACTGCAGGACAATTTGAGTTTTAGCTTGAAAACTAAGGAGCAGACCACCTATGGTTGTCTTCAAAGGAATTCTACTGATGCCACATGAAAACAAGAAAAAACAGAAATTTAACACAATCTACAGTAAACAACAGGTGCAGAGAATAGGGGATTAGATTTATAGGGAATCAGAAGGCATTATAATATTGAGGCACAGAATATTACAAAACATTTTTCCAGTACAATAAAAGAACTGCAAAACCTAGACTAAATAGTTTATAAGACAGTAGTAAATTAATAATAGAAGGTGGTAAATGTACAGTATAGATGCTAAGTAAATAATTCACATAGGTTTTACACTAGAAAACATTAATAACATGGCCCAAATTGGAGAACAAAACTATATCGGGTAATTTTAACAACTCACACAAAGTTTCTATGGTGGCTAAAAAATTCAATAAATTACCAGAAAAACACAATTTCTTTTAATCACAGCATTAAAAAAAATTAAAAACCAATAAATATCCCCATGGTCTTTTCTCAATCATTCTCACAGAAATGAGAGATGTTATTCGTAGACCCCTAGTACAGTTCAGCTCTCACACAGAACAGGAGCAGATTTAAGAATTGTAGATTCAGGAAAAGGGTGACAGAACAGAACCAGGAAACATATTTGTATTAACAGTCTGTTTTTCTGTTACAAATAAAGTTGTGCCAATTATATATAGAGCTAAATTAAAATAATGGTTAGAAAACAATGTAATTTTAAGAAGCAGCTAACAGAGATTTAGATAAAGGAAGGTACTGTTTAACTTTCTTGAACTTCTGAAAACGTAATAAGGATAGTAGATAAAACTAAAGTGTGACATATTTAGACTTCCAGACTGCTTCTGATAATGTTCCTTCTAAAAGTTTGATTTTCAAATTCAAAGGTAAATGCACACACATGGAGCAAGCATTAGTTATCAAACAGAAAACAGTGCATACTCTTTTAAGAGAAACCATCTGAAGGGGCAGATGTAAGACGTCGTGTGCAACAGGACTGTATTAAGACCAGTTCTCTTTCTGACCTATAGTGCTGTGAAAAGTACTGAATCCAAATTGTATTTTTTGTTTAATATGCATGGCCATCGATAGAATTAACTATTTTTATTGATGCTGTAACCCATCAGTAAAGCTGTCATTTACAGAATCACTTCACTTGCTTGTGTAGATGAAGACAAGATTGCCATGCAGCCTGACAAAGACCGAAAATATATCCCCAATGCAACCAAGTTGTCCTTCTTAAGAAAAAAAACGTGAAGAACCTTAAGACTGACCGAGTCGACCTCCAGATTTAAATCTAACTGAGCAGGCTTTTTTACATGATAAACTTGTAGTTGGAGCACCCTATGCATGGGCAAGAGCTCAATACGACTCCAACAAAGGCTTGGCAGAGCATCGAGCATGGATTGCAGACTTCATGCTGTTATTGCCTCGAAGGGATATGCAACTAAGAACTCAGTGAATGATTTAGTATTATGATCCTTTGAAATCACTGGATAAAAAGTATGTTTCTGTTCTGATGTGATGAATCTATGCATGGAAATACCCCCCAAAAAATTATATTATACTTCTAGCGCAAATACAAATAGCTTGTTTACGAAACAAAATAATAGTTCTGACTTCGCTGTCCCAATTATTTGGAGGGCACTCTATTCAATATAAAAAATAGACGTAGATAAAGTTAGCTAGCTAAATTTCATATTACACATAAATAGGGGATATGGCAAACACAGGCAGGTGGCAGGAGCTATACAAAGAGATTTACACAAAATCTTTTAGTGGGCAGACACACAGTAAAGAAAATTTAACACTGATAAGTGCAAAGTGATCCACAATGGTAGCAGGAACATGCGTTATAAATATTGGATAGGTGATTCGGGAAATCAGGAAATTGCATATGAAAAGGATCTGGGTGCTTATGTAGAGTTTTTTATGTCCTCGTCAACACATTTTATGGAAGAAATAAAATGTCCCTCATTTGCTTCCTTTTTATGTTCTTACTAGAAACATTGCTTAAATGGGAGGTTCAACAAAACTGGAAACCACAGAAAATGCCTGTATTAATGTACTGTGTAACAACTGAATATTGCACCTTGATACAACTAAAACAACTTATAGAAACTACAATAAATTTATTTTATTGTAAAGTAGAAATACCATCATGAAAGAAGTTTAATCAGATGTAACATTATTGTTGACTAGACTGTAATATACTCTTTATTTGAGATATTTAATTAAACCATTGAATTCTCAAAATTGTACAACAGAGCACTACAACACAAGGGGTTAAAAAGGGTGCTTTAAGACTATGTATGCTACTTTCAGGACAGAATTCAAGTTTCCTCACTAACAATGTGTAAATTTAAGTCAGATAACATAAATAATTAGAAGATAGGCTACATCTTTCCATTTGCCACAGAATAATTTTCAGTACAATGTTCAACTTTAAGTTAAAAAAGAATTCACTCTGCATATTGAATTCTGAATATACTTACAACTTCAACTATGTTTGTTGAGCACTTTGTACTATTATTTTATCATACTAAAATAGTGCATTTCTGCAACGTTGTTACTAGGTTGAATAGCCCCATTTGCTGCAATGCATTTTATACTATACATACACAGCATAAAGTTTTTTGGGGAATTCCAGGATACAATCTTTTTTCTGTGCAATAATCTTTCATTTAAGATGCACAGATAGTGAAAGAATCAGTCAGTAAGCCAATAAGTATGAAATGGTGTTTATTTTTCAGGCTATCTATAATTGTGGCATTTAGGTTTAGTTCTGCTACGCTTCTTGCTCAAGATCAATTTGTTGAGATCAATTATCCTATCTGCATTAGTGTAATTTTAAAAGAAGTGCAACACATACAAATTAACTAAAGATGTAGCAGTGCAACAATTAGAAAGCTTTGGAAACTTCTATTTTCTGAAAGTGGTATAAATCATAGTGAACTGTCTATACATTATTTTTAATTTCAGTGGTCTACATGTACTGTCCAAAAAACTGAATTCCAAAAAAACTTCATTGAGTATGTATTAATATTTGCATTTGGGCTATTTAAAATAATGCTCAATATATTAACCGTCTGAGCAAGGAAATTAAGCAAATAAGCCTTAAATATTAATAGGACACGGCTCTCTGCACTTTCAGCAGATCACCCGGCTGAAGAACCCATCTCATATAGGTGACTGTACCTTTTAAAGAAGAGGACTTGCTGCATTGCTTACAAGATCAATATGTCTTGTGTTATGTGTAAAAAGAAAGTATGGTTACAGGTTAGCAACATTTGATTTGATGCTTTTGCGTCAAATCAATTCACTCACATTTATGTAGCCAATCAGAGCATACAAAGGATTAGGTCCTCACATGTCAGTGGAGCATTTTTGAAGACTGCTTTCAGATGTAGTTGTCTGTAGTTTCCTTCCTATTTATCACCTACTACACAAAATGTCAGCACTAACAGCTTGCAAATTAAAGAGGAAGACATGACATTGTGTATACTATTACTTTTTTCAAAAAATCAATTCAGCCATCATTTCACATGGCAAAATCATCAAAGTTTTTCACATTTTAGAGTGAAAAGGTAAAACTAACTATAACCATTTTAATGCCAGGTCTATCTAACAGGGAATCGTTATTTTTTCTGTTCCTCAGCTGTTACACATTTTCTGTGCTATATGCTAGATGCATACCAAACAGATTTTAATGACCATTAAATAAATGTAAATAACTTTTATAATCACAAAAATATGCTATTAAAATTCCTACGTTCACTAAATGGGACTTTCATAAGATGGAGCTCACAGACAAGTCCAATGTCAGCTTTAAGTAGGACACTTGATTCTTCAGATTTAATTACTTGCTGTCTTTAAATTCCATTCTTGCTCTCAAAACTCAGGTGAGCATACGATAGTGGGATAATAGGTCTAAATGAATAGTATGCCTAATCAAAATTTTAATTAACCTATGACTCTAGATGGGAAATATCTGCAATATCACTTAACATTTTATTAATGACTCCAAACAACTTTCAATACTAAAAACCTTCTCAGTTGACATTCAGTTTTCTAAAATGGGCTGCAAGATAATCAAAATAACAGACGAAGAGTTCAAAGTTTCTTAATGAATTACTTTTATCCAAATTTAAAGCAATATTTCTAGTTTTGTTAAAAATAAAAAAATCCAAAGTGCCACTTTGAACCTTTTCACAATCTCTATTCCCCAATTACCGATAGGATATGTCTGGATTTACAGACTATTCCCAGGACATTCTACCTTCTAACAAAGTATTAGGCTCTGTTGCCCTGCATGTGATTCTGTAGTGTGAATGCTTCCAGTTCCTGGGTTACAATTTTACTTTCCTCAAGCATCCAAATGTAATGAACTGGTATGATTTTATTACTGCAACCAGGAAAAATCTGTGTTTTTAAGACTTAAAAAGATTTTCCCTGACCAAAATGGAACCAAAACATGAAACAGACATTTTCACACAATAAGAGAGTCTTCTCCACTATAGTTTACTACACATTGCACTTTGCTGTACATGAGTGATTCTAAATTGCATTCAGTAAAAAAAGATGAAATCTAACAATTTGGCAGTGCTGTGAAAGATCTTTATATTGGAGAATACAGAAAAATGCACAGACCAAAGAAGGCCAAAATATACATGTATATGTGTATATATTTCTGATAGATAAGTTTTCATATATATCCTAAAATATATATTAAGTGTTAATTTCCAATTCACATACCAGTTTTGGCAATGCATTTGCAAATTAAACAGGGTGTATTGTAACATATTACTGTTTTGTATTAAATGGAACATGAATAAGCGATTTTGGTTTTTTTGTCTTGCCAGTTTGCATAGTGCATACAGAAGGACACTCCTATCTTAAACCATAAACAATAATGCTTTGCACAATCAGATTTTTGGGTTTACTCACTCATTTAGGCTCATTTTAATTCACTGGGTAAAACAAAAATAAATGACTACCATGCCTTGTGTTATCATTAAAATAAAAATGAAAAAGTGTTACTGTTTAAAAATGTCAAATCATTACCTAAATGTAGTAAACCCACCAACAACATAAAGTTATAACAAAAATGGTGAAATCTTCTATGTTCTCAAATTCTTTTAGACTTTTAAATTCTAAATTGAGAATTTTAACTTATGAACAAAAATAATTGGGTATCAGGTAATTCAGTTTAAGATTTAATTGACAGGGGAATGCTTTTGAGTGCCATTTTATATCCTTCATTATTTTACTAGGCTGAGCGATGCTTGCCTTTTGGAAAATATAAGGCCTACAACTTTCTGGGGAGTTGTAATAGCACAGTCGTAATCCACGAGGTTAAATTTTATAGACTCATCAAAAATAAACACGAGACAAAACCTCTGCTTAGTACTTTATATACTGTATGACTGCACATTTGTACTGACCTTTCCTCAGGTCTAAATTTGCAACACCACTATCCTTGGTTTATGTGCTATTGCTACTGTAGATAAAAGTTTTCATGGTGAACTGATGTCACTTTAATCAAACAGCAGGAAACGAACAAAGCGGACAGATTCCAGGTAGTTTTTCTATGAATCAACAGGACATAGATATTTGATAAAACGAATTAAAGATAACAGTTGATAAACAGAATAAACCAGATATTGCACTGATTTCTCACTAAAACGGGTCAATCCCATTTCTCCCTTCTGTGCACTGGCATACATTTCAGGATTCAAATGTTAGCAGCTCACAAAATTAGCTAATTTTATATTTTGTGAAGAGAGAGTCAGGTAGTAAATACAGGAATACCTCTTATTTTAATATTTTCTAGACTCGCCCTTTTTAAGAATTAAAAAACAACCAATAAAAATATAAAATTGTTAAGCTCGTTGAAACAAAAATGAAAAATGCTTCACGAGTATCATTTACATTTTATGCACTCAGTTAATGAGAGCAAGAAGAGGAAATGTAAAGTTATCAAGTTACTTTTGTTTGGTTCAACCATTTGCTTTTGCCTTATTTCCACTTTTTTTCCCACATTTTGACCTATAGTTTCTGACAAAAAACAGCTGACACTAAAAGTGGCAAAAATGTATAGACAAAGAATCAGTATGGATATTAAAATGCAGATATAAGGCATGTGCAGTAGAGCTGGCTGAGCTCCGGATCCAGGGAGAGAGGGAGTCAGAGAGAAGCTTGCCAGTTCTTTTGGCTGCTTCCGAGGTCAGAGCAGAGCCTGTGGACTGGACCTAGAACAGAGATCCAGTAGCTGCTTCACTCTCTATCACCTTGGTTCAGACACTGATCATATACAAAAAAACACATTCTTTATTGTACTGTTTAAGGAAATTGCACTAATCATTTTTTTATTAATTAATATCACATGGTATCTTCCATTTCTTAGTTTCTGAATGGCTAGTATAATTAGAGTGCACATTGCTTTTAAAAACAATTCTCCATTCTTCAAAAACTTCATTACTGGTTAATGAATGACTAACGACTAACAAATTCTGTGACAACAGCACAGCACTTCTAACGGAAAGCTAGAAATAAATTTGGGAGCCCTGATAATCTAATGGAAACACAAGGGACCTTAGATATATAGAAAGAATACATTTATAAATACATTTTAAAATACACAATCTATAGTCTTCTTACACTACTATACAACCACAGAATTAACATTAATGCAGACTGCAGAAGTCTCCAAACCAAACTTTTAACAAGTGGAATTAAAAACTACAAATTAGAAAAACTGCATGTCAATAGGGATTTTTTATACATTAATGTGCTCCCAAATTACAGTATTTGCTGAAATGCAGTTCAGTTTTACAATGGAATTTAGACTGCTGACACTTTACTCATAATTGCACAGTATTTCTCAATACTTTAAGTTATTTTAGTCAGTACTAGAACACAAAACTAAATAAAAACATACAGTCTTAGTAACAAGTTAATTTCAAATGGCGATGTACAACTTTACCTAATTACCTTTCAAAGAAAACCATTAGACTTATTTAACACTTTACCACCACCTTCAACCTTTTGTAACAGTTCACAACTGCAACAGGTCTATCTGCAACAAATTCTTTGCAACTATTTGCAAATTATTAAAGCAAGCTCAGGCAGAAGAATTATATTTGGCAACAGGACAACGCTGACCCTTCGCTACCCCACTTCACTATTTAAGAAGTCACAAGTGCTTGGCATGCGTATGATCAATTTCTGACTGAAACTGGATCTGAGCCACAGAAAACTCAAAGTCACTGCATTACGAGATGGAACACAAGAAGGCCAATGACTAAAACCTGTTGTTGTTCAACAAACTGAACAATTAGACATTGAACTGAATGTGAAACTGGAGAAATCAGCACTGGACATTACTGCTGAAGATAACATACTCCTAGAAGAATAGTGCAAGATGTTCAAAATGAGAACTTAAACTTTCTCTCAGCAATATAACCAACAGCAGCTCTCATTCTCCCTTCTGTGGTTAAAATGAGCAAAGCCCTTGAAAAGCCCTGAAACTAAGTAATGAAGTTTAAATCTTTTGAGTTAAACCCTAAAGGTTATCATTGTTTTTAATACAATGTTAGTATTTAAGTACGCAACTGCTCTTAGCTCTCAGCCCAGCCTGGGGCTCACCTACCATAGGCTTCTACCTAGAGCACTGCCTACCCTAGGTTAGCGAGTGTCCTGTTTTATATTGGTCACAGTGAGTCTTTTCCTTTGATACAATGCCTTAGAATTGTAAGTCCTGTGAAGGGTACCACTATAAAAGTTAATTTAATATATTTCGGCTCTTCTACTCTCATACCTTACATTGGTGGTTCTCAACCTTTTTATCAACTGGGCCACAACCATGGCTAAAAGCAAATCTCGCAGGCCGCATATATTAATCACTACTAGGCCTACCTTATCTGCATGCATAATAGCTACTATAATATTATAATGTATATAACAGACAATATTATAATATTAATATTATATATTAATATACAACAGTAATTATATTAGTAGTAATATATAATATTATAATATCTATTAACCATGTGTATGTATAGATGTATAAGCAAAGTGCTTCTGAAGTTGCACAGCTGATGAAGGACTTCTGTCTGAAACTTCCCATTTCTCAAGAAACTTTGTGTACTACACCATAGACTTTCCAACCTCTATCTATATATATATATTCACCAGCACTGATTGGTTTGCCATGTTTAGCAAGTAGCCATGAACTGTTTAACATGGCTAGCTAGCATCATCGCCTGGGACTCTTTTAAAGTAGCTTGCATGAGTTTCAGCTCGGCAATAGCAGTTTTTTCAAGATCAATTATTTTAGGACACTGTCACTAGAATCAGGTGGGTATTGCTTGTCAAAATTCTTGTGAATAGTATCAAAGTGTCTTTTTACGTTGTACATTTTGCAAGCGCCAATAATTTTACTACAAAGCAAACAGAAAGGCAGCCCATCTCTATCAATCGTGGCAAATTTGCTCCTCCATTCTTCTAATACTTTCCTGCCCTCATCGCTGATGCTTCGACTCTTTTTTCTGTTTGCACGTTTCATTTTCTTTGTTTCATTGAGATTTTCTTCCTCTGGCCCATGTCGTTTTTCACCCCTTACAACAAATTTATCAATTTTTTCTTTCTTTTTTATACGAACTAGCAGGCTTCTAGGCTAGGCGGCCCTGGTTTGAGCGCGCTATTCTTTGCACTCCGACGTATGTTGGGCGCGCCGGTGAAGGCAAAATGAAAGTGTGTTCTAGTGACGCGTGTTATAGCCTACGTGCAGCACTTTAATGAAATTAAAGATTAAGGAAAATTCACCAGCGAATCTATTCAGAAACGTTTTTTTACGTGAATAGAACACACTCCTCGTGGGGCTGCAAGTTCGACCTATTTTTTATTATTTTTTTATCGAAGGAATCGGCTGCAATCAAATGTAATTTATTAAAAAAGGGTCGGACGTTGCGGGCTGCACTTTTGTGTGTGGCGGGCCGCAGGTCGTGAACCACTGCCTTACATACTGCAGTTTTTGATGCCATGGTGGTAAGATCTTCCAACGGGCACTGAAATAGGGGAACGCAAGGTATAGACATACCCAATCAAAATACTGAAGTAAAATCGTGTTGGTCTTTAATCTTTCAAAAAAAAACAATGCAAACATAAAATGAAAAACTATAACAAAACTCCCTTTTGGAACAATTGACTAAGTTAGGTTTTTCCTATATTGATATCAGGGCCCCAACTACATTCCTCAAGAAAAATAAATATGCTGAGTCGTTATTTTCTTTAACAAAAGACATAAAAAAGAAATGATTTTTTTTAACCAATTCATCTGCTTCACGTTTTTCCAAATTACTTCATCTTTCAAGTTTTGCCTTTCTCCTTTTCTCCCCATGTTGGGTCAAGCTTATGTTCAGAGCCATCTCTCCTCTTCAGCTGAAAAATCAGTAGTTGTTTCACTCCCAGTCTGTATGCCATTTATCTTCTCTTCGTCAGCTTGTTTCTATGCGGAATTTATTTCTCTTCTTTGCTTCCGGCTGCAGTTAATAAAAATGGCAGCTTTTCATGCAAATAGCTACTCCCCACATACAGTATTATTCCTCCCATCATATCCTGTATTTCCCTAATCTTAGCTCACCAATATAAACAACCGTTTATTCACAGAGTGCACAGAGGCTCCAGCATAGTGAGCTTTCTCTACCTTCTCTCGCAGGTCTCTCCTCTACTGAGTCAGTCTTCACCTTATTAAGCCTGTCCCCTGCTCCCGTAACTATGCAATGCTACCATTTTGAGTGCTGTTATTTTTGTTCCACCATCTTAGTACAGGCAAACATGCCTAACAAATCTGCCACAGAAAATATGTTCCTTCTGCGACAACACCCCCTGTGGCATCACGGGTTATATAAATAGACCATTTCCAGCAAAGTCTGTGTTGAGACTATGTTTTTTGGCTTATAAAAAGCACAACACAGGTAAAACCTGTGTTTAAAATTTTTTTTTTCGACAGCCATACATGCAGGTGCTCATTTTTCTATGCCAAACTAAAAGAAATGGTGCTGAACTTTACAGAAATAGAAGGCATGACAGATCAACTTTCTTTAAAAACATTTATGCTGTTTCACATTTCAATTCAAGCACCTTTCGTTCCAAGCAAATATATTTTGTCTATCTGTAGAAAGAATGTTTACCTTATTTTACGTAAAAAGCCAAATTGACTCAATTTGAGATAATGAGGTAGGCAAGAATATCACTGATGGGCAACAGTTCAATGCTTTTACAAAAGTAATTCAAAGCATTAAGCCATTGCCGAGTACCCTTCCTCTCCAATCTTCTTCCACATCAAAATGAATAACTTTCATTGATGCTTCAGCTCAGTTTATACCCGCCTTTCAAAAGTGTATTTTACTCACTGTAAATTATTGGTTAGAAAAAGCATAAGATTGCATGCAATTTTCCTAAATGCATAATTACTTACTTGTATTTCAGTTCCTCTACACACAATCTACACACAGAGATATTGTTAAGTATTACTTTATTATGCAAAGGACTTTTGTATGACCTACATCTAGTCAACTAAGGAACTTCAATTTATAGACTGGAGGTTACAAACAGGTCCAATGTCAATGCTGAGTAGGACACATAAGCCTTAAAAGATTAGTTACTTGCAGTCTCCAAATTACTTTTTTCCTCTCAATCTCGGCTGAGCATGAGAAAGTGAGATAATAGATCTAAGTGAAATATATTGCTTATCAGGACTTCTATTAACCTATGGGATCTGGAAGGATAAAGTCTACATTACGGCTTACTATATTAAACTGGTCATCCAAAAACCTTGATGCATTGAAAGATCTATGGCTGATATTCACTCTTAATTAACAGACTGGGAAAAATCATAGCTGCCAGATAGAAAATTCTTCAAATGAAACAAAGCAGGATTTTTGTGAAAGTGTGGATGTTCCTATTATTTCTGGGCAACTTATTAGGACAAATTCCAATCCCTTTCTTTGAAAGCCTGCAGATGAATATTTATAAAGGTATAAATGAAAGATTTAGAATTCTCCATCTTGACCATTATTTAATCACTGCACAGTATCACAGGTTTGCTTTTGCGAGTGCCAGTCACAGTTAATGCTAGCATTCTGATTCACTGACATTCATAAACACTTATTTTAATAAGCTCATTGCAATCAGATAAAGTGTTAAATAACTAGTACTTTTTAAACACAAACCATCTTTAAAATACTTTGTCATTACTGCATCGAGCTACTGTAGGTATCCTCGAAGTGCATTATGAAATTGTCATGGACCAGTGAAACTTTCTGAAGTATTAAGAGTCATTAATTACTACAACAATTGTGGTAATTAAGGTTCAAATCATGTCATGATTTATTGTATTTACTATATATATATATAAAAAAATTCATTCATTAATGTAAAGTACAATATGATATAATTTAAAAATTGAATAATAATATACTCCAAAACCCCAGCTGTTTGAACTCTCAAGGACCACAGCTGGACATTCATGACTAATTAAACCAAAAAATATTTTAATGGATTAAAACATGTGCATCATGTCTTTACAAATTGATTTAAGGTTATCTACTGTATAAAACCTGTGGATTGCCCTAAGGACCAACCCGTCACAGAATGAAAGAAAAGGATTATGACAATAGCTTTATCTCTAACATGCATTTTGATCAAATACAAGTGCTGTTGTAGTCTCATTTATTAAATAACCATTTTGTTATTCTGGACATGAATAAAACTATGCTGTGTCCTAATAGCAGTCTTAATTTATCTGTTTGATATTTAACATTAATCCACTGCTTAACATTTTATGATTTTTTTAAGAAGCACTATAGACAGCAAAGTGGAAGGTTTGTAAAAGAACTAAAACCCACTCTGTCTGGGCTGACAGCTGACTGAGTGCTTCAGTGACACTTGTTTAAAGGCAGCAGCTGCAGGTGTGAGATAATAAACCTTGTCTCTTCCTTTTGTGCTGACGTGATGGAAAGCAGATCTGGACCACTAAATCTTCCTCAGTGCATTAAATTATGCTGCAAAAAGGAGACTCCTTGTTGAATAAAAATCATCCTTAATGCAAACCTCATTAGCAATAACTATTTCTTATTAATGCAGCACTGTCTTGTTTCTATGCGGGGATGAAACAGAACCATGACTACTCATTTTTATAAGGACCCTTCAAGTACAATGTCATCTTTTGATATTTAAAAGAAATTGGTCTGTGCACCAAGCCAGTGTGTTGAATGATTACAACTCTGAGTACTGTAGAGAAAGATGAAAGGATTTGTAATTTCAGATGAAGCATTCTAAAAACCAGAGTGTAGAAATATCTATTGGCAATTACACAGAAAGGAAATGTAAGTCAACAAAGTCACCCTAGCAAAATATCTGGCAAGTAAGGCGATTCCATTCAATAAGGTATGAATTTTCAAAATACACTACAATCAGATAAAATGCAATTCATCATTTTCCTTCAGTGTTTTGATTTCACCTGCTGAACCTCAAGAAATGTAACTCAACTACAGAAGACCAATTAGTAATTAAGATGTTATTAAAAGAACACAGCACACTCCAGGACACGATAATTAACCTTATTATATGTTGGCCCTTCACACCAGTAAATAGGAGTAAAATGTTAGAAATAACTTTTTAGGAACCATCACTTTGTTGCATGGGAAGAGATGAGATCACAGACATTTTTGACTGCCATGTAACACTCCTAGATCTTATAAAACTATATAAACATACCTAAATTAGTAAAAGTGCAATTCTGGAGGACTGTGTTTCTGTAGCACTTTTACACTACAGTAAAGTGTCACAACTCAGCATTGTTTTAGAGCATAGTACTTGATTTGAATCCTTTCCATTCTCATACCAAAAGATACCAGAAAAGAGCATTTCTCTTCCTAGCATGCAAATGTGGATAAGGGAGGAGATTTAAGTAAAGCATTGCACTAAGTGATATTCACTAATTCTCAGAGTAAAAGTTCATTTACTACTGTTCAAAACAATTTCAGTCACAAAATAAGTGTTTTATGAGGTTTAAAGTCAAGGCAAAATAAAGATTCTGTAACAGGTATACTTGAAACTAAAATGGTGATTAAACTTTTAAAAACCTCTGTCACTGAAATACAAGTAGACCTTTGTGGCTTACTTACTACATCAATATAAATCAATTGAAAATAGATATTTATACCAAACAGATATATACTTATGGTACAATCTCAAGACAAACGTAAAAAATAATGAAGCTGTTACAACAGTTAAGGTGAATCTTGGAGTATGAGAAGACATTTGATGATAGTGGATAAAGAACTACAATAAGGACTACTGTAATTTGTCTTTCTGAAAACATGAACTCTGATTTAATAATCATGCAAAGACTGCTCATCATAGTACAGCTACCCATATAATTGGTTCTATGATTGTCTCTCTTCATGGATGAAAATAGTTACACAAACTCCCAATCTTGAAATGAACCTCTCAGTCAAATATTACACTGTCTTTTTCAAAGTAACCTTGAAATGACCTTTTTTGTCACTGTAATGTGAATGCGAATAACAAGTACTCAGAATTATTTCTTTTGACAAACATTCAATCAAAAATGAACAACAGATGCAGGAGGATCAAAAAAAGGTCATTTCAGGTTTCTTCAAGTGATCAATTATGTAAAGCAATTATTTAATGTTGCTTTTCAAGTGTAACAAAAAATGGCACAGAGTGTTATTTTAAAACTAAAACAAATTAAATTCAACCACTGGCAGGCTCCAGCTGCAGCTCAGGAGATCCTCTATAGCAAGATCCTCTACTGCAGCTCAATCTCGGCAGAAAAGAAAAAAATCACATATCCAGGTATCTTTATAAACACACAAACCAGAATTGTTCAGTGCCATTTAGACAGGGGATTAAAACAACTAATTACAATCTATACAAAACTGAAAAGAAAAAAAGTGATGTGACTTCAGATATATTCAGGTCATGAGTGGTGCAGATTTTAAAACACTTTGTAAGAAAAACATTTTAATATAATGGCAAGATATTAAATATTTGGACTAAAGAAATATCCTAATCCTTTACATCCAATACCCTTCAAGTATTAAAGATCTTAATCCTAATTAAAGTTTTAGTAATACATTTTAAAATCCTAAATAAAACAAAAATGATTACATCATCTTTTTTGTTTTGTTCTATGTAGTTTATCATATTATTGAAACAAAAAACACCAATTACAAAAACATGTTTTCCTAGACCACAATTGGCCATCCATCTGAACCCTGATGCTATAAACCCTATGTTTCAGCTGGTTGAAACATTTAAACATCCAACAAAGACTACAAAATCAACATCTTTATCATAAAAATCATTGGGGGACAAACCTATGGTACACTGCAGTGAGCACTCTAGATCTCTGTAAGCACACAGCATTAATCCTATACTCTAAAAGGTAAATAATTAACCCTCTCACAAATGTTGAGGGACATGTAATTGTTCCCAATCTCCCTTTTATGTATAAAACTTCCACTTGCCATTGTAACATTTAATAATAATAATAATAATAATAATAATAATAATAATAATAATAATAATAATAATAATAATAATTGCTTACACTTATATAGCGCTTTTTCTGGACACTCCACTCAAAGCGCTTTACAGGTAATGGGGACTCCCCTCCACCACCACCAATGTGCAGCATCCACCTGGATGATGCGACGGCAGCCATAGTGCGCCAGAACGCTCACCACACATCAGCTATCAGTGGGGAGGAGAGCAGAGTAATGAAGCCAATTCACAGAGGGGGATTGTTAGGAGGCCATGATTGATAACAGCCGATGGGGAAATTTGGCCAGGATGCCGGGGTTACACCCCTACTCTTTTCGAGAAACACCCTGGGATTTTTAATGACCACAGAGAGTCAGGACCTCGGTTTTACGTCTCATCCGAAGGACGGGACGTAAAACCGAAGGACAGTTTAATCCAACTGTCCCCTGAAATAAGTTTTCCAGACATAAATTGCAATTCATCCTGCGACATCTGTTCTCAATCCATGGGTCAGCAGTTAGAACACTTCTGAGGTGGAGGGAGGGTACCGAAACTTGTCTTTTAATACACACAATGCATGTTCCAAGGGACACCGAGCACGAAAAACATTCGCTGTCTTGCATATCATTCAGATTGGGGCTTCAGAACATTGAAACCTACATAAACAAACAGTGAAACTGAACTGCTGAATACAAAGTGGACTTAAGTAAAAGTGATGCAGAAGGTATCCATATGACCTTCTGAAGATAAGCATTTTAAAAATTACAACACCACACAGCAGCAACGAAATCAAATAACTACAATTATATTTTAAAATTCTCCATAATCTTATGCTTACTATTTCTAAAAGGTTCTAGTTCAATTAAACAGTCCCATACATCAAAAACGTTCCCCTCTAGACGCTCTTTATAACAATTCAAAACTTCAAAACCTAATGGGTGTGATGAATATAGCCTAACATGCATGAACACAGTACAGGTATTCTAGAAGGCTGTCCAATGTTGAAACTCACAAATTAAAAAAAACATATATAAACACCACAGATAATCAGCTTTATTTTTGCCTAACATAAATTTAATTAGAATCCGAAGAAATTGGTAACTTTAGCTAAATCAAAGAAAAGCCTGCAAAGACCCTCAAGATTTATAATAATAGCAAGGTACTACTGACAAAGAAAATCTTCAGTCGAGTTTTGGACATTAGACATTCTACTTCTTCCAAAAGCTCAGAACAGCATCTAGCAATGAATGGAAAAAAGAACCCTTGGGTGCATTCTGTATGAAAAATGTGTCACCCTGATGAACCTGATTCGAAACAGTTTTCAACATGACCGCTGAACAATGTTTTGATGTCAACCCTGCCTTCCAGTGGACTGCTAGAGATAAGAAACCAAGCATTGAACCATTCCTCTGCATCATTCCAAATGAGAAGATACAAAGATCCAACCTTAAGCAGCATGTTCTTCCACTGCCTTCAGTTCGATCTGCAATCTCTGCTGATCTCAGATAGTCCAGAAGCATTTACATTCTTTGCTGAGGACTTGAACTGAATTCACCACAGAGAAATCCTGAAAATCAAATCCTAGTCCTCTTGCAATCTATTGCACTAGGTGCTGCTAAAGGGGAAACGTATTGCTAAGCTAACCCGAATGAAATATATACTGTCAAGGAGTTCATGAAAGAATGTTTTTCAACAAAGCCATGTTGAAGTATCTTAAATATTACTTTTATGTCATCTCTGAGTAACCTTAAATGTAGGACTGGAGAAGCAAGTTCATACAACAGCCCATATTGACAAATTACTACATAAAACATTGATGCAACAGAGTTCATACAGACTAATAAAAAACAGCATATAAACCCTTATCATTAATAAGAAAAATGAGTTATCAAAACTGCACAAAACTGGAAGATTTATGTAACAGATTGCTTTTGGCTTCATTTCATTTTCACCCAACTTGCAATTACCAATTATTTACTTTTCGATTCACATTAAGGACCTCCAGATCCATCAAAGTTAGTAGTTTTTGAGACTTTGTAAGCTCCACACTGCTCAGTTACACCTTCTGGAGGAGTGAAGAGGCCCTCCCTTGTGTCACTGCAAGCCTCCTGGCTCCCAGAAAGCTGTGGTTTCATACAGGAGTGGATGTTTCATCGCAAGCAGAGAGACCCTTGGCTGACTAATCCCATCTGAGCTATCTGAGTGCACCACTGCTTGGGCAGTACAGCTCACAGTCAGCTAATGACATGAACCAGGTCAGACTCAACCTTTCAGTCACTTTTCACAACTGCATTTCAGTTACATTTTTCCAAAAAAGCCTAAGAAACCAAACCATTTTAAATTAAGAATAAACAAAAAAATGTATCTACCAATACATTTTGTCTTGTAATTCTAAATGGTAAAATAAGTTTGTTTGTTTGCAATGTATAATCATTTTTTCATTAAAATAAATGTCTTTGTTCTGCTATTATGGGATTCTTAAAGTAGCTAACTATATAAAGAAATAACACGATGATTCAAAGGTGGTACAGACTCACAACTAATTTTTTAACTACACAATGAAAGGAAAAACAAAGGAATTTAGAAGACTTGTCTCTTTACTCTTAACTTAAAAAAATGTTTGTTTTTGACAATGTAAGAAACACTATGTAATCTCAACAGTCAGTTAAACACGCCTCTATCCACAGGAAGTTTAGTAATGTATTATGTGTACAAAAGTGTATTATGTTAATCAAGGCAAAAAAGAAGACAAAGGCACAGCAACATTTAAACAACCTACTAAGGCCAAATGCTGATAATACCTGATACTACAGGGGGTGCAATGTTAAATAAAGAATATTTTGAATTCAATCAAAGAACAACATGGAATGTACCAAATATGACATTATACAAAATTTAGCAAATGTGCCAAACTGTGCAGAGGGATACATCACACGTTCTCATTCGGTTTGCCCTGAAGGCATCATAAAAGAAAACGCATTTCTTAAGGGGCTTAATCACAATATGTGGGCAACCATTAAAAATACATCAATACCAATTTTCTTAATTACATTGCAGAGTAATATTTACTTCAGCAAAAATAACCCTTGCCTCTATTACCTGCTGCTCCTAAAATCCTTTCTAAATGAACAAACGACCATACAGGAGGAATTAACAGAAGTCATCATGTCTGCAAGGGCCAATGCTCAATGTACAATCAAGCAGAGAAAAAGCAAATGAAAGAGCTGTTACAATACAATACTACGGCCTGGGAAGTTCAATTATGGCTGGGTAAATTGGAAAAGTGACTGAAGAATGGTGCTGAATTGACAGCTGCTCGGCTCACCTGCGGGGGCGATGGGGGACTCAGAGACTCGTGGCGGTGGCCTTGATGGGGCTGGAGAGGAGTCTCTCATGCGATTGATGACATTTTCAGACAACTGTCGGAGGACAACAGATGGATGTTAAGGAAAGCAATATGCACTACATTAAACAAAAATAAATACTGTGCTACGTGGTGAATAAAACAAACACCAAATTGTGGCACTTTCAAGACCAGCAGCACAGGGATGGAATCATTTCGAAAGCTGTAAAGCTCTAATAAATACCCCTGAGGTACATTCAGTGTATTTCTAAAAATACTTGAAGCTAGTGTAATGAAATTTGGGTTCCTAGAAAGAACTTTTGTCCAAAAGTAAGCTCCTATCTAGAACTCCATACAACAGGAAAACATCCGAGTTTTGATACTTAAAATGTGACAAGGAAAACTGAATAGTTGAAAGATTCACAGGTATGCAGGTAGACATGGCAGATAATACATTATTCACTGTGTCAGAAAGGAAAGAATTGTTTTCCTCAACATGTTGTTCCTATAATAATCTAATTCTAACACCCATCTGTGTTTTATTTTGGGCAAAGTTATTCTTTGAAACTTGTTATTCTTTGAATCATTAACACGTGCAACACATGACTTAGAAATTAATTTCACTCTTCTGAAACTCAGAAGCTACAGGTCATTGAATGGGAAAGGAAAATGAGAACAGAAAAGCAAATGGGGTTAGTGCTAATTTGTCTTCGCCCAAATCCCTAGATTAATTTTGATAAAACAAGTTTCTGCTCATTACATCAATGATAAAGAATGCACAAACTTACTGTCATTCCAATATATAACACCAATATGTTCTGGAATGCTCAGAATGTATCGACATTTGGACAGGATAAGTTGTATCCCTATTTCCTCTGGTTTGGTTTCTTAAAAAAGATTCCATATTCATACCAGGACCTTCTGATCGCACTCTCTTCCCAACCTGCTTGTTAAGTGGCTGCTGCCTTACTCCTGTCTGGGAACACTTTAAAAAGGTTACCAATTAACGGTGTCCAGTCTCCTGATGCAGGTGCTGGACATAATGTAATTTCCACTTCCACCAAAAAAGTAAATTCTGTATTCTGCAGAAGTTCAGTTAGTCACATTTCACACACTTACATGGTGGTGGGAAACTGCTTCAGAGTTGAGACTAATTCATCCCCCTCTCTAACTTCTTAAGAGTCCTAATACTCAGGTAGAGGTCAGTTAACATAATGGATCGGATTAAAAACTCAGTTAAAATGGAAAAGAAGGCCAGTGCATTGTCAAATCACAGGCATTCAATTCTTTGGTATGCAATCCTTATTTTAATCCATATTTAAAGATTCATGTCTAGTTTTGCATTTTTTTCATCTTCAAAAAAAAGTTTAAAGAAGCTTTTGAACAATAATAAGGTGCGAATACAGAAGTAACACTAACGTGATTGTCTGATATCCTCTTTTGACCATCTCATTTTCATAATTTCAAATTACCAGTGACATACGTGACGATCTGGAATATTTACTATTTACTGTGTTCCCATGAAGTCACCTGATAGTGTCACCTTCATGTGAAGTCAACACTGTCATACCGATTTGAAGTACATTTTTCCAAAAGCTCATAGTTTTAATGACAATTTCAATGAAACACAGAATGGTATTTTTTTAAAAACTTTGAAATTTATACTTATAATATCCTAGTAAAAAAAATGTCCCAGGGTTTTATTTTCTATGACAATCAGTATTGGATGTGCACTGGACACACTTTCGGATATAAATGCGTTTTTACAGGGTTAAAAATAAAATATAGTGTTTTTATATTGTCTCAAGGTGCAGACAAAGTCTCAGCTATCAATTGCATTAACTTTTTTGGCCAGACGAGAGGAGTTAATTCATATTATTGTGTGCTTCGCTGAATTATTCACATTTAAGATTCTATGTTTTATTTGATTAGCCATGTCAACTGCCCCATACAGCAAACTTCTGTCAAAGACGTCACGAAACGAGTGACTTTCTTAATAATCCAAACCTTATGTACAACTTCCGTTTCTTTTGAGGTAAAGAACTGACAATGCTTTCGACGGGAATAGCGCCAAGACACAACGTGTTTTAAAGTTTTAAAATAATCATCCAAAGGTGATGGGGGACTTTAGAAACTTTGGCCGTCAATTATAATGAGCATGATAAAGACGATGAATAACTATACACGACAGAACTTCCGAGCATAAGGTCACCGAGACCCGTCTGTCCCATTGACTTAACTCACCCTAATGCCCTTCACCACCGTAATGTTGTCATTCTCATCTGCTTCAAAGGAGACCCGGCGACTGCTGCTGTTGCCTCCCATACCTGGCAGCAATCAGCGAAAACGATTTCTATGCTCTGCTGAAAAGGGGTGTCATTAATCCCAACAAAGTAGACAAGATTTTCTTGCCTACAAAACGGTATTACCAGGTCCCTCTCGCAAGGCCACACGACACGGCACCACACTCTCACCGCCGGCCCACAGCACACTGCGCGGCACATGAACAAAGAGGCCCCTGATTGGGTGAGGGAGTCATCGTCTTCTTTCAACGCACTCGTGTACTGGCTAATGGTTGCCATGGCAACACGAATACAACTATTTCCCTGGGAAAAGTTTTGGGAAAGTATAACCATTCCTTCAAACACAGGTTAAAAGATACGGTCTTTGGACTGTCGGAGAAAGGAAACGCCAAAATGATTTTCGGAACAGGCAACAGCTTGCAACGCGCTCCCAGTGCATTGTGGGAGTTGGAGTTTTATTCAGTGCAGCCCAGGTGTGTCGGTATGACCGTAAACGTTTGTACTTCTCTTTTTAAACTGAGAGGTGCAGTAGACTTAGTATCTTTTTACAAGGTGTCAGACGTCCGATTTTAAGTAATTTGTTGAGGTCCAGTCGTAGGTATCAACCGAACGTTAAATATGCAAATGTCTGTGCAGAAGTAATTAATACAATTTGGAATTGCTAAGGCTTTCTAGAAAAGCATGTGTATGGTTACGGTTACTAAAACGTGATCAGTAATAGTTTAATTTAAAATATGTCGCATATATGAAGCCGTCAGAAGCAAATAAATTAAATCTAGATGTTTCGATTTTTTAACGTACGTTCATTCTGATCATTTATTTCGTTATGGACATCTCAGCATTAACTGCAGTCCACGAGTCGTGGGTCGTCGTAAGTTAGCGAAAAAATACGTCTTTGTTTTTTTTTAAAATTTCAGATCTGCTTGCCATAAACACTAAGCACATGGTGATTTATTGTTCTCATCGCGCTGAGGTTGAAAAGAATCTCAACTCGAAAAGACATGGCTGTGGAAAAACAAATCTTGACTTCGCTTCATGATCTATGAGCTATATCTTTTTCAAGGTTTGTGCATTGGATCCTGGATCATGTCTGCAGTCATTAGTATTTTTTCCTGTCATATTATCAGGGAGATGACAAGTATTACGTCCGTCCACCGCTTCATCCAATTCAGGATCGCAGAAGAGCCGGCGTATATCCCGATAAGCAACGGATTTAGGACTATATGTTAGGTTTTCAGTATCTAAAATGTTTTCTTTATATAGACTTTTTCTAAGCTCTGTTTATCCTTCCCGGTCGCAGGAAAAAATGTGTTAGCCAAATAGAGTGATTAATTACAAGTTTAAAATAACCCAAAATATCGCTGAACAGTTGTCCGTTATTGAATTTGCAAGGTCATTTTCCTTATTTGTATAGTATCAGGAAAAGTGTCATAGCCCCCACATTCCCTTCAGAGAATGATAGTGTAGCGCCCTTGCCTGGCGCTGCGGACGAAGGGTGCACGGCGAGGGGCAGGAAGGGAGCAGTAGGAGAGCCCCTGGCCAATTGCGGAACAGGTGTACACAGTCCCGAGATCGCCCGTACTCATGTAAATAGTTTCCCTGGTTTTGCACCCCTTTTATACATGTACCCAATTACCACCCTATATCTGTGTAACTGTACCCGACTTAACCCCAGTGTGTTGTAGCCCGTTTGCCTCTTTCTCCCTCTCTCTGTTGTGGTTGCTGTGCCGGACGCAAGTCCGATTAATAAAGCGCCATGTTCTCAGTTAAGAAGCGCCTGACTTCCTGTGTCTATCCTCGCCGTACCCATCGCATTACAATAAGTACAAGATCGCAATCCCCCACCCTTCTCAAGAGAGCAGATAATACATCACACCCCTGCCACAAAGCAAAAACTTCAGTTCAATTCGAGCTTTATTATCCCCTGAGGGAAATTGGTTTTACAGCAGGGTCCAACACAACAATACAACAAAAACAGACCAACATCACCCACTAAGAAAACAGTACAGCAGGAAATGTAAGAGATATGTTTCATTTTTTGAGATAGAGATTGCAGGTTGATGAAAGATTACCTGAGTCTATTACCGTTACGCCTGGTGGCGCAGACTAGCTTGAATAGAACTGTCAATTAACAGCTTAGGCCTGCCCCCATGTAAGTTTCATTGGGTTTACATTGCACTTTAACTGCATATCTCTATTAAAATATATTTATCATACTCTTGCAGAGGCTTATTGCTCTAGTCATTACAGCTAGTCTCAGAGGGGAAAGTTGGGACACATACAACACAAATGTGAATGCTACACAACACTAAAAAGCCAATACACACTAACTGGGTATCTGACCAGAGTAAGAAACAACACCAAGAAACAGAATCTAGTGAAGTACAGGCTCAGTGACCACTGCCTGGCCATAGAAACTGGGCACCACAGGCAGATCTGGTTGCACAGAGGGGATAGGTTGTGCTCCCACTGCCAGCAGGGAACAGTGACAGAGATGCACTTTCTGCTGCACTTGTATCAAATACTTAGGATTTTTTTCCCTACCACAACAAATCTTATCTCAGAATTCCCACACCTGCCAGAATCAGAACAGCGTCTTATCTTATCTTACTGGGGGTGGGGGAGGTAACTCATCAGAGCTGCAGCCCAGGATGTGATGTCTTGTCCCAGCTTGAGGAATACACTCTGGTTGGGCTCGGAGAGCCGGCCACCTGGCCAGCAGTGAGCGCCGTTCACGTCAGGGCTGGGATGCAGACAGATGAGCAGCCGCCCCATTCCTATCGCCGTATCGCACGTTCGTGGGGAACTCGGAGCTCAGTCATATGTAGACGACCTAATTCTGGGTCAGAGTGTCGTATGTAGCAGAGCAGCCATCTCGCTGCTATCTATTCAAAGTCAGCTCACAATGTCTTATGTGAACGTCCATTAATATGTTCTAAGTCTAAATATGTCTGTGTAGATCGTGTTAATTGTATATACTTTGGCAACGCTAATTCATTGATCATGCCAAAAAAGCTCTTTCAATTTGAGTTTGAATTTGAGACAGATAGATTGGGTCATCCGCTGGAGGGACACGTGGACAAAGAGAATCAGAATGAACATTATTGTCCACATACAGTGGAAATTTTTCTTCTTTGGCCTAACTGAGACAACAAATGCAAAATAAATAAATCCTCCAATGAACTTTACAAGAAGGGAGAAGCTCCCCCTTCTTGCCTGGTCAAGGTTAAGGGGTAAAGGATTGCAAGACAGGCCAGCATCGAGCCTGTCACAGCAAAACATACTGTGGTGTTCCATCGAGGGGTGGAACACCACAGTATGTTTTGCAATATGTTTATCTACAGTTCAAAACCGTAAACTTCCATGAAGGTGTCAGCGTCTTTAACCACTTGACTCATTTCCTCTCTATTCTTTTGAAATTATTTGTAATACTGTTGAATTATAATTAACATCTTAACCCTGGAGTAGAACCTAGGGTAGATTCTTGGGCCTGTTGAGAAAACAGTCCGCTAATTGAACTGATAGGATCCTTCCGTCTGACAAGTGAGGTGGGATTAGGACTGATTGCCTGAAAATCTATTGTGGGGTGTAATCAGCAAAACTGATTTGTAAACAGAGTACAATTACCTAAAAGCACAAGTACTGTATCAAAGGATATTGGAAAGAAAATGCAAGATAGAATTTTGTTGTGGAAGCTAAAATAAATAAAAAATATATTTTCAGTATCACGACAATAAAAGAACAATAAAGAATAACATGTTTTGGAGATGAAAATTGGAAAACTTTTGATGATGAGAGGGGAATTGCTAAAAAAGTAAGTGAATAATTCACTCAAGTGTTTGCCAAGGAAGAACACAAGACACCATCAGCCTCAGGCTGAACAAAGGCAAAGTTCTGTATTAAATACCAGAAGAAATGTTGCACATGTTAAAAACATTTAAGATAGACAAATCTCTAGGGCCTGCTGGTATTCTACCAGTTGTGTTTAAGGAAAAACAATATTTTACAGTGTGTTAAAACTACAGTGACTCAGAGCAGGGATAACACATGGACTGGATTAGATTCCTAATGCAGAATGATGGAAAAGGGTAGTAAAACTGACCAGTAATAAACCAAAAATCCTGTAATTGGAATCACGTGTAAATGGTATTGCAAGTAAGGTTATGAAATTATAATTAGAATTTAGCTCTACCATAGAATTTTAGAAGATAATTGGCCTGGAATTAGAAAAGGTTCATCTTGCTCAACCAAATTGTTAGCATTCTTTTGAACAAGCCACAGCAGTGATGGAAACATCACACGTTGGCTGTCTCTTCCAATCAAAGATGATTGTATTCCATGACCCTGAAGGTCACTAAAAAGTCCACTATGTGTTCCACAACCCTCTGTCAGGCTGGGTAGGTCTTGCCTTGGGAGATATTAGGTAATTAACCGTGCGATCCGGTCAAGGTGAGCTCTCTTCTGCCCTCTCACTTTGCCTCTTCTTCCTAGATGTTCTTTTTCTACATGGATTGGTCAAGCGCCACAGTCTCCCTGGTGGAGTATATATTGATTTTGCATTTGTTCAAATTTGCATTTACCAGATCTTTCAAACACTTTTCTGGCCTCCTCTGGTGTGATTGCTGTGGCTATAGAGGGAAATGGGAATCTTCTTTGCTTGCTTGTAGTCTCAAATTCAGACAATATGATCAACCCATCAGAGGATAAGTGATGATAGTATCAATACTTATGGTGCCTGCATGAGAGAGAACACTAATGTTGGTTCATCTGTCCCAAAATGTGATACATAAAATCATCCACAAACAGTGTCTAGTGAAATGACTCCATCTAATTTAAATATCTCCTTTCTGTTGTTCATGTTGTCCATGTTTCAGCCTCATACAGTAATATAACAAAGATGACTGCATGCTATACCATTACTTTGGTTTCAGTTTTGATGTTGGCACAAACTCCCACTACTTCAGGTGGCCAAAGGAGGTGTCAGGTGAAGACAGTATCAGTCTTATGTGAAAGATGTGAGAAATTCAATCTTCAGACACTCATCATGAAAGTGAAACAGTGACACAGGGTTTTCTGATGGATTGTGGTCTTCTGAATGCTAAAAAGTCTATTCTTTTCATATGCCTCAGTAAATATGTTCACAGTTGTCTGAATATTGATTTTTGTCAAGACATACTTTAGGATACATGAGTTATTTTAGTTTTGAGTCACAGTCACTGGAGGTTAAATAATATTCTGTGTATTCGGTAAATCAGTTGGGATAATGGTTCCATTAGTAAGGCTCACTACATGAAGTTCTGCACAAGAGGAATGAGACAATTCAAAATTTCTGTAATAATGATCTCCATAATAGACTGCAGGGCGATCTGCTCTCTGTTTTCAGATTTTAGATTTGTCCCCTCAAATATTGCCACAGTTACGATATCCTTGAACTCATTTGGCATTATCTCTTCATTCCAGATCTGATTGATAACAGCATGGAGGTGACGTGTTAATTCCTGTCCTGCATGAAAAATGTCAACAGGAATATTATCATCTCCCCCTTTGATCTTTTTTTGTTGCACTCACCACACATCAGATCTCAGTGGGGAGGAGAACAATGCAAAGAAGCCAATTCATAGATAGGAATTATTAGGAGGCCAGGACTGGTAAAGGCCAGGTGAAAATGAGGCCAGGACACCAGGGTAAAACATTTCTCTCTGTCAATGTTGTCCTTATATTATTCATTGCCCAGATTCCATGGGGAGGACAAGAGTGTGGACTTTGAAGCCCAATGGATAAATATAGAACATATGTTATGGTGCTTTAAGTTTTTCAAAAACTTTTTATAAAGCTTCTCATTAAAGGTAAATTCTAAAATTGCAGGAAGTAGGTATTCAAGGTAATGTACAGTACTGTATGTCTTCGCATTGAGAACTATAATAATAATAATAATAAACTTTATTTTATATAGCGCCTTTAAAGGTGGCTTCTCAAAGCGCTTTACAGGATGACAATAACAATAAATAAGAAGACTACAACAATAAATAAGAACACAAATAAGACAGGACACAATTATAATTACAACAATACAACAATAACAATAGAGGAGACCGTGGAAGATGGTATTAAGAAGAGCAGAGGGGTGAAGAATGGAACCAGTTAAGTAAAGGCTTTTCTGAAAAGGAGGGTTTTGAGTCTGGATTTGAAGGAGTTTAGAGAAGGTGACTCTCTAATATCCTTGGGCAAAGAGTTCCAGAGCTTGGGGGCATAGCAGGAGAAGGCGCTGTCGCCCATACAATGTAGACGGGCTTGGGGGACAGTAAGGAGGGCAGAATTTGAAGAGCGGAGGTTGCGAGGTGGGGAGTAGGGTGATAAAAGTTCAGACAGGTATTGAGGTGCCAAGCCATGTAAAGCCTTGTAGGTGAGCATGAGGATTTTAAAGTCTACGCGGAATTTGACCGGAAGCCAGTGCAAGGACTCCAGGATAGGAGTAATGTGAACACTTGCACTAGACCTGGTCAGGATTCTGGCTGCTGAATTTTGGACATACTGCAGCTTGTTCAGAGTAGATTTAGATACCCCAGGGAGCAGAGCATTGCAGTAGTCAATTCGAGAGAATACAAATATGTTGATCAGCTTTTCAGCCACAGTTAATGATAGCGTAGGACGTAGTCTTGCGATATTTCTAAGGTGAAAAAAAGATGTTTTGACAGTATGCTGTACATGTGGGTCGAATGTTAAGCCAGAATCGAATATAACCCCAAGGTTTTTCAATTTTGATTGGAGCTCAAGTACAGAGCCATCTACAGACAGGGTTACAGGACTGGCTTTACGAAGTTGATGGGGGGTACCAATAAGCATGACTTCAGTCTTGTCACAGTTAAGATGAAGGAAGTTTTGAGTCATCCAAATTTTTATGTCAGAGATGCAATTAGATAGAATAGAGACAGCCACATCAGTGTCAGGTTTGGTATGGATGTATATTTGAGTATCGTCAGCGTAAAAATGAAAGCTGAGGCCATGTGATCTTAAAAGCTGACCAAGTGGGAGCATGTAAATGCTGAAGAGCAAGGGGCCCAGTATTGAGCCCTGAGGGACACCAGACTTGACAAGACCAATTTCAGACCTGTACCCATTGAGAGAGACAAAGTGACAGCGATCAGTGAGGTAAGACTTAAACCATTTGAGGGCAGTGTCAGAGACTCCAAACACAGTCTCGAGACGAGAAAGCAAGATGTTATGGTCAACAGTGTCAAAGGCAGCACTGAGATCAAGAAGGATGAGTATGGAAAGAGAACCAGAATCAGAAGCTATTAGGAGATCGTTGGTGACTTTGACTAGGGCGGTTTCTGTGCTGTGAAGTTGACAGAAGCCAGATTGGAGGGGTTCGAAAAGGTTGTTTGTCATGAGGTGGTTATGTAACTGAAGTGTGACAGCACGTTCTAGAATTTTAGAGAGAAAGGGTAAGTTGGAGATGGGGCGAAAGTTGTTAAGATTGTCGAGAGCCATGTTAGGCTTCTTTGGGACTGGGGTAATAGCAGCAGTTTTGAGGACCGTTGGTACAATGCCGGTGCTCAAGGATTCATGTATTATATTGAGGACAATGGGACAGAGAGAAGAGAAACAGGACTGGAATAAAGTGGTGGGAATGGGATCTAAAATAGATGTGGTGGGTTTCATGCGCGTAACTAGTTTGTTTAGGGATGCTGAGTCAAGAAGAGAGAAGCTGGAGAGACGGGAACCAGAGAAGTTGGATGAGGAGGGAGGAGGTGTGGAAATTATATCCGTAGTGGAGAGAATGTGATGCCGGATGTTGTCAATCTTAGAACTAAAGAAATCTAAGAATGTGTTGCAAAGTTGTGATGAGGCAGGTAATGTGGTGGGGCAGTTTGGCTTGAGCAGTCTGTTGATGGTGGAGAAAAGATGTCTGGGATTGTTTTGGTGATTTTCAATGATGTGAGAGAAGTAGGTGGATCTAGCAGACTCTATAGTAGCCTTATAATCAGATAAGTAATCTCTCCAGGCCTGATAATGTACATTTAGGCCGGAAAGACGCCACCTACGCTCAAGTTTGCGAGAGGCTGCCTTCATGAAACGCAGATGGTCATTGTACCAGGGGGCAGGGCGAGAGAAGGAGATGGTTCGAGTTTTTAAAGGAGCAAAGGTGTCGAGGGTAGATAAAAGAGCATTGTCAAGTAACTGTATTTTGTCCTCTAGAGGGTCAGAGGAAGAGAAACAGGATAAGGAGGACAGAACAGAATTTGCAAACCTTGGGTGATCAATTGATCGCCAGTTGCGGAAATTTACAGAGCGTGAGGGGGAAGTGTTAGAAACAGGTAATTCCAGATTGAAGAGAATGGCTAAGTGGTCAGAGAGGCCTAGATCAAGGGGGTAGCAGTGGGAGACAAGGAGTAATTTGCAATAATTAGATCTAAGGTGTGTCCTTTGTTATGTGTAGGGGTACAAACAAACTGAGCAAGGTCAAAGCATCCCAAAAGAGAAAGGAAGTCTTTAGCCAGACTGGAAGAGGTTGAATCTAGGTTGAACTAGGGAACTGAAAGAAAACTGAGAGAACAGTCAGGGGATGAATGCTCAAATTCAGATGATTTAATAAGCATCATAGAGTAGGGATCTGTATTAGGACTACCGAGTTTCTTAATCTCTATCAATAATCCAGAAATGTGAAGGTAGTAAGCTACCTAAATCTAAAACTGATAACCAAAAGTGTAGGATCGCGAAACACTATTGAAGCAAATGAAATCCTCCAAGATTTAGATCAAATTCAAGAATGAAAAACACCTGGTATATGATATTTAATGTGGACAAGTACAAGCTGTTAAATGCTTTTATCATAAACATACAGTACTTTTAAACAATTAGTATAAGTCAACTGTGAAAGAGGCTTTCAGTAGAGAAGTGTTTATGTTAACATATCAATGTCATCGTCAAAGGCAATGTGAACAAAAAAGGCAACCAAAATGTTATGAGATATATTTAAAATGTACAATCAAGGAATGTTTAATTACTGTATATAATTCACTAGCAAGACCTTATTTATGATACTGTAATTGTACATTTTGGTTGCCATATTATACAATGATTGTACTGCTCTGCCAATCAATCCTCAGATATGTTTTAGTCTTGGAAAGAGGTTTTTGACGTATTTTGATTCTTATCGTTCCTGACTCAACCTTCATCTCATCCTTACTTTTTATATATCAAGAACTGAAAACACTTCATGAGTATGTTGGTGTTGGAGACAAGCTTCACAAAGTCAGCGGACTGCAAAACAACATTAGAGGTCATTTGTCTTTTGCTTTCCATTGTCAAATCCCAAGTCTGCCCTTTGACACACCTCTGTTCTGAGTTGGAGAACTCAATTATGTACATGTTGTATACTTAGTCTCTAAAATAGCAAGTACTCAATAACTATCAGTTTAAAAACTATTTTGTAAAAAAAATGAACCTAATGCATTTTTTGCGGCTTTCTAATGTGTACAAATAACATTCTCGGAGACATCTTTATTGACAGCACAGATTGGAAAACCAATTTTATTTGTCAGTTATGTTTCAATAGGGAAAGCAATTTCTGCTATTTAAAAAATGAGCTGTGTTGATGACATCCAGAAAAGGTGTTCTTGTTTTTGTTGTTTATTGCTTGATACTTTAGAAGACGATTTCTATGGTTCTCATTTGCTGTATTCACAATGGGAAACCAGTAATCCAAGGTGCTAGGTAAGCACTGCATACATATACACACTGACATACAGATTACACACCAGAAATTCTATTGCTCTTGGTAATAGGTTTTAAAATGCTCTACAATGAAGTGTCTGTTACAATCTTAGTAAACAGCATAGTATATTCAGCAGGGAATCTTTTACATCCACCCCAGCATGAATGCAAAGAGATAACATAATAAATATTTACAGAGTACTAGAATGCTCCAGGGAAGGTATTATAATGAAACTTGTGTTGGTGGGTTCTCAGGACAGAATAGGCTTAAGGACACAAATCTTGAGTTCCATCAGCACACAGTGTGCCACTTGTACAGCGGAGAAGCACAGAAAAGGGAGTTTTACTGCTGAGAGTAGAGTCATCATTGGCTCACAGATTCCATGTCATTTCCAGGACTTTTTGAGCATGCCAAGTAATGTTCTGTATTGATCATTCATTTCTTAATCAACCCAGGTGCTGCAGATAACTTTGATAATGAAGGCTGGCTGCCCCTGGAAGAGGGGTGAACAGCATCTGCCCACACTTCACCTTTACAACTATCAACATCTATGAAAAGGAGAAAGATCCGCCCTTATTTTCTCCCTTACCAATGGCATTTGGCAGAGAGAGCATTGCATGTAGGAGAGACCCCCCTCGGCTAAAGCAGTATCAGTTCTCTCTGCTCACATCCTCTATCCCCTATGAGTGCTCTCTCCCTTACAACTGCTACATGCCTAGTCCTCTCCAGGACTCATGCACAGAACAGCACACCGGCCATATTGTCCTGCCATCTGCACCATCACAGACACAAAGGAACACACAGTTAGCAGCTTATTGATCTCATCCAGCTCTTTCGGGGTTTCAATGACACGACTGGGCAGCTTGTTCCAGATTTCTACAACTCTTTGTGTAAAGTAATACAAACTAAGTCAGGGTATAGGTTTCAACAACACGGCTGTATATTGTAGCTTACTCCCCACTCCTATAATTGTTTCAATGAAATGCATGTGTTTAGAATCATTTTTGAGTCTCTCCTACATGGAACACTCTTTCCGTCAGAATCAATGCCATTGGTAAGGGAGAGAATTAGGGCGGATCTTTCTCCTTTTCATAGAGTTTGCTAGTTGTAAAGGTGAAGTGTGGCCAGATGCTGTTTACCCCTCATTCAGGGGCACCCAACCTTAGTTATCAAAGTGATCTGCAGCACCCAACAAAAAACATTGCAATGTTTCCATGCTGCAATCCAAGGAAAATACCTTGAATAAGAATAAGATATGATGTGACCATATTTCTTGTTTTCTCATCTCGGGTTTGCTGCTGCATGTAATGTAAAAAATGCAACTGATGAGGAATACATTTTATGAGAAAGAAATCATATGACTGCATTTTCCACTCCAATTGTTTTTAAAGTAATGGGCTCTGGAAAAGATGCTGTATACAGATTTTACATATGTTAAGATGCCAGGCTGAAAAATTGATTGATCCTGTTAGGGTCTATGCCATTCACATTTAATTACAATCCAAAAGCTTCTATTGTCTAGCTTGGCTTTGTTTGTGAATGATCCTCCTGAAGATGCTGAAGGTGCACTTTGACCTCAAATGGATCTTAAGTGGAAGTTTTTAGAAAGAAAAGATAATTGGATCAGCTGTGCAAAAGGGGTAGATTCTGTTCAATTTCTACTTAATTTCTATCGTATTGTCTCTTGAAGATAGATTATCTAAACAGATGCAGAATGATTTAAATTAAAGCGTATAAGGGTTTAACAACAATAATAATGATGATGATGCTAACAACAAAGACTTAAAGGTTATTTCAGCTATTCCACCCAGTACAGGCAGAAGAAACTGAAATGGCTGCGATAGCTAGTGACAGCTTTTGTACTCATTCTTTCAGAACAGTCTTTGCTAGAGGGAATACTTGTATTGATCTAGTCTTTTTGAACAAGAAAAGATTATACCCTCCCTGCCACACTTCAAGAAATGGCTGGCTGAGATTCTTGGATCAATTAGCTACTAGCAACCAAATAAGATGGAAGAGCTTTCTCTTCTCTGTAACACTCCTTGTGTTTATCATGATTTGAGGATGCAGCAAAGACCTTGGTTTTTGTAACTTATTGTCCTTTCGCTGTTTCTCAACTTATAGTACTCTTTAATTTTTTACTTCTTACAGATTACAACATAATTTTGTATTAATTTTGAAAGTGCTGCTTATGCTATATACTGCACCTATTTCTTTGAAGACCAAACTAAATGTTGATTGATGTGCTTGTCTGGTTTAAGTCTATTGTCTGAATTTTGAAGAGGAATTCCTTGCAATCCAGCAGGTGATTCTCGAAATATTCAGCAGTGAAGGGAAATGAATTAATGTAAAACCTGTAGGTTGAATCAACTCAGTAATTAAAAATCATCGGTTTGTATTTAGCTTAATGTTGCATTGAGAGAGTTTGATTTACAGTAACATAGGGATGCCTTATTTTGCTATATTTCATCTTTCCTACATATAACCAAAAATTACACTTGGTAATTTTGATGTTTAATTGACAGTCCAAATAACATAGATTCAGATTAGGAATGAGGCAAAAATAAACCACAAAGTCTGTGTTATTTTCTTGAACACTTTTCATTGTCCGGTTTTAGAATAAGACTCTGAAAAGTACAAAACAACAGATTAGTTTTTTTAAGAAAGCAAACTAAACACTAGATGTGACAGTTACTAATATGCCTCAGATATGCCAAAACTAGTAGGATTTATAACATTATGCAAAATAATTTTGTTGACCGAAGCGATATAAAACAAGCTGACTTACTTAAGGAAACAAGTAAAGGAGCGAAAGTTAAGGAAGCTTTCTGTAATAAGATAGGATGCTATGCATTATTGTTCACTGTGATGTTCCATTACTGTCTGGGACAAAGTTGAGCATGTTATGGAAAATAGTATCCAGTTCTGGCAATACAGTAGAGAAAGCCACATTTTAAATCATTAATGCAATAGTCAATAACAAATTTAATGAGCTGTTATATTATGTGCCTTTTCATGTGCAGTATGTAGATGGATCATTCTTAACTCCGTACAGAATAGACAGTATTGTATTGATTTTAGTAAGAAGGTCATCTATACAACCAGCATATAAAAGCCATTGCTCTAAGCAGGAGACAAGGTATATACATTTTATTTGATTATCGAAGCACTAGAAATGAACATATTGACTGTATGACGATAATGCTGATTATTTTGGATGCATTTGTTTTGTTACATTTGTGAGTTACAGTACCAGGAAACCTCCGTGGGTATGTGCAAAAATCAGCACATAACAAAAATACTATATTCTTAATAAATGCATTATTATTTAAAATGCATTTTAAAGTAGGTACATGAAAGAAAAAACATTAATTTGATATGCCATTATGGGACATAATGTAGAACAAAATTACAGTGATACACAAACAGGACTGTATATGCAGAGTTCAGGTATACAATCGTATTTTTTCAGCCTTCTAAATTTTAATTAAAATTGTAATATTTGCATTCGATTACATTACACCACTGCTTGCTGTCATTAATGACTTCATTTTTCTGGAAGGTCTGTGCACTGTTTTGATTTTATGTGTGCTTCATGTGTTGACTGCTTATTATTTGCTATAAGGATGTAATAAAAAATAACTTTGCAGAAATGAACATGCTGCATAATGTGTCTCAGACTTCTTGAAGTATAATCTTTGGTGCATGTCACTGACAAAGGGCAGCAGATTAGGAGGAGTGGCAGTATATGCAATGGAATGTGATAAGAACTTCTAAATTTAAGATAGACAAAGTGCTACACATAAAAAATACATGATCTATGAATTACAAGATTGCCTGATTGTGTCTGTTTCAGTTAATACAAAGATTACCCACAATATTATTTTTTCCTTCCTTGGAACCAGTCACTCTATATTTAGAAATTTCTCATGGGAAATTTCTGAGGGATCTTAGATTAGCTCAGATAATGGTAAAGGATCCCAAATATAATCCTGTTTATCCCAAATTCAGAATGACTTCTAATTTGTAAATATACGTATTTATAATGCCTCATTCCAAAATCCTGTGTGATGAGACTGCAGGATAAAACAGAGATACATTTATTTGAGAGATAAACATATTGATATTCAGTGAATTCCGAAAGCTTCTCACATTTCACCAATATTATTCTATGTCATTCATTGCTCTTGTTGAACTAAAACAAAGTAAATGTAAGTGCAAAGTAAACTGAATTATGGGAACAAAAAGTTTTTATTTTGTTGCATAGTCGAGAAGCCATCAGAAAATGCTGGATCTCCATCTATGCTCAATTATAGTCCACACCATAACACCTCCACCTCCAAACTGGTTTATTTGAACAACACATGGATGGTATCTTTCCTTCCCTTCTGCCTACTGTTGTGCCTGAACAGATTGAGCCATGACTCATCACCGAAAATTTCACTGTAGCAGTTTCTGTTGGAATGTCTTCATTCCAAGGTAGGGGCTTGATGTTTCATGATGGCAAGATGGCGCCGTGGTTAGCATTACTGCCTTACAGCACTGGGGCCCTGGGTTAAATTCCTGGGCTGCTATTTGAGTGGAGTTTGTATGATGTCCCTGTGTTCGTGTGGGTTTCCTCCCACAGTCCAAAGACATAATGGTAGGTTAATTGGCTTCTGAGAAAACCTGCTCTAGTGTGTCTGTGTGTGCCCTGCAATGGACAGGGGATCTGTCCAGGGTGTATCCTGCCTTGTGCTTGTTACTTTCTAGGATACACTCTGGGTGCCCCTCACCCCTGTATTGGATGAAGGGGTTAGTCAGTGATAAACTCTATTTTATCTAGTGCCTTTAAAAATGGCTTCTCAAAGCCACTTTACTGAGAACACTTTACTGAAAAAGAAATACACAATGAGAGGAGACAGCAGAATTACACAATTACAGTTAGGGTTTGGAATACAGGAGGAAAGCAAAGGGTCAGACACAGAACCAGTTAAATCAAATCCCTTCTGAAGAAGATTTTGAGTCTTGATTTGAAAGTGCTCAGGGAAGGTGACACGCTGATATCCTTAAGGATAAAATTCCAGATCTTTGGAGCGCAACAGTAGAAAGCCCTGTGAACCGTTGAGTGTAGACAGGCTTGGGGGATGGATGGGAGACCAGATTAATTAAATTAATACAGGTTGCGAGATGGGGAATAGGATGATAGTAATTCAGAGAGGTACTGAAGTGTCAAGACATACTGAGCCCTATAGGTAAGCAAGAGGATTTTGAAGTCCATGTGAAACCTGAGAGGAAGTCAGTGCAAGGATTCTAGGATAGGCTTGTGATCATTTGCACTAGACATGGACAGGATTCTGACTGCCGAATGTATGTCTCGTATGCCTAGACATACTGCACTTTGTTCAATATGTATTTAGATACCCCAGCAAGTAGAACATTACAGTAATCAATCTGGGAGAAGACGTAAGTGTTGACCAGCTTTATAGCAACAGTTAGCAACAACATAGGACGTAATCTGGCAATATCTCTGAGGTGGAAGAGTGGTGTTTTGACAATATATTGCACATGTAGGTCAAACGTCAAGCCTGGGTCAACTATCAACCCCAAGTTCTTCGATTTAGACTGAAATTCACGTAAAGTACCATCCACAGATAGGGTAACTGCATGGGCTTTACATAGTTGATGAGGCATGCTGAGAAGCATGGCTTCTGTCTTGTCACAGTTTAAATTAAGAAATGTTTTTAGTCATCCATGTTTTTATGTCAGAGATGCAATGAGACAGAGCTGGGACAACCACTTCAAGGTCAGGTTTAGTATGGACGTAGATTCGAGTAAAGTGGAAGAATGTGTACAAGTGGTCCTTGGTTTCTTCATCCTGGAACTGCCATTTCATTGTAAGAAGGCTGTCTTGGGCATGTTGACACCTAACTGTCTCTGCCACAGTTCAGGACGCAAAGATATGTTGATCTGGGAGATGAATTGGTTAGGTACAGTAATCTTTTACAGAGGTAGTGGCCACCCTGGTGCCTGGTCATGAGTTGAAACCATCTGGATTTATCACAGCTGCAGACATGATATCATCCACATGTGCACAAGAGCTGGCCGCATAAAAGCCTTTCACAAAAGGTGAAATCACACCCTTCAATCTGAGATGGTGTAGAATTCCACTGCAGTAGGAGACCTGGTCTTTTGGTGTAGCAAACTCTGAAGCTGCCAGCCCTCATGACTGAATTCCAGCACGGGCAGAGTGGTACTAAACTCCTCACATTGGTGCCAAGACCCAGATTTCGCACACTGATATATTATAATAGTAACTCCTTACACTTACAGTATATAGCACTTTTCTGGACACTGCACTCAAAGCGCTATACATGTAATGGGGACTTCCCTCCACCACCAATGTGTAGCACCACCTGGATGATGCGACGGCAGCCATAGTGCGCCAGTACACTCACCACACACCAGCTATCAGTGGGGTAGAGAACAGAGTGATTCATAGACAGGGATTATTAGGAGGCCACGAGTGGTAAAAGCCAATGGTAAATCTGGCCAGGAAGCAGAGAAAACACCCTGGGATGTTTAATGACCACAGACAGACAGGACCTCAATTTTATGTGTTATTCTTTTACAGTATAGATTCCCCGTCACTACACTGGGGCATTAGGACCCACAGAGACCGAAGAGTGAGCACCTCCTACTTGCCCCACCAACATCTCTTCAAGCAGCAACCTTAGTTTATCCCGGGAGGTCTCTGTTGCCTTCCCAGCTGAAATGTATTCCTCCTGCTGTGTTGAATAAATAGGAAACTGGAATGTGAAAGGAGCAGATTCCTGTAGAAAACCGCCTCTGGAGCAAAGGAACCTGGTATCGCCTCAAGAATCCAATGCACGCTGAGTTGTAGCACAGACTCACAAATTTAATTTCTCAAGTACACAGCACATTCAGAAGTCTGACGTTTTTCTGGGGTTCTTCTGACAGTGATAATCTTTTAATTAGCTTGCACATCATCACTGAAGCATTTGCATGGAGTTGAAGTCTCAGTCATTAAGTTAAGCTCAGTCGATCATGACATCAAATGGTCTTAAAGAAGCATGGGCAGTTTTTTATGTGGAGTGTATTTTTTAGAAATGTATGTGTCGGCCACATACTTAACCTGAAAATTTAAGCCAGGATAATTAGATTTATATTAAGGGTGAGACAGAGTAAACTATCCAAAAAAGCAAGTTAAACTGTTTTAATATAACTGCAAAAACCTATAATACATGTTTTTAAATAAAATTGTTTAAAAATATGTTTTAGGAAAAATAAATACACAATGATGCATTTAGCTTTAATACACTATACAAGATGACAGAAATACAATGGACAAACCCAAAAACTACTAGTGTAGTATATATTTTTTCTGTGCAGTGGAGCAGGGATACATTACTTCTGAACATTTATAGGTGCAAAAACACATGTTTTTTTCTACCACTTTAACAGCGAGGGGCTAACATTCTGATTTATTTTATCTTAAGAAAGCATCTCTCAAGTGCTTACCCTTACAGCTCCAGTAACTTGTGTAATCTGTCATGTATCCATTATTTGACAGTTGGGTTTAGAAAGCCACAAAAATCTTATTCAAGGCACCAGTAATGACAGCCTTTTCTATTCTGCTGTAATTCAACCCAGCACAGAGTGACATCCTACTGTGGTAATTTCACTAGATCAGTTCTCTCTTGTGCTGCCTGCTGTAAAACAACCTTTTTTTCCCTAAGAGTGGACTTTAAATCATATACGCATGATAAAAAAAACAGGCACAACAGCATTCATAATTTTTAATGGAAACCTTACCATTTTTACTTATAAGCTTCAGGCATTCATTTGGTCCATCCACAGTAATTTAGCCTCAAAATCTATTGCAGTTAAATCAGGGTTTTAGGCAGTCTACAGGAAATAAAAATATTTGTATGTGTATGGATCTTCCATTAATTTTTTGTTACAACACGGTTGGATACAGCCGCGTCAGTGGTGATTGGTCAGAACCCAAGAGCAAGAGTCCAGAGAGTGGCAGAAACTCCCAAAAAGACCTCCCTGGTTGGGGCTCTGGTACTCCAGTAAGGGGGTAAAGTGAAGTAATAATAGAATAATAGATCACTGGACACTGGCGCTTAATCAGCCCAGGCTGGTCAGTAATGAAAGAGAATTCAGCAAACGTGACAGTCCGAAGAGAACCCGGCTATCAGCAACCCAGGAGGAAAAAGGATAAAAGACAGTCATTGCCCAATTCAGCCAAACACTCAGAATCAGGGAGCCTCGGCTTCTGTCTGGGTGACTGCCCTTTTAATTAGTCTGTGGTGCATGCAGACGGACAGGCAGACTAAAGCAGAAAAAAATAAAGGGAAAAAATAAATAATAAATATCTGGCTGGCAGAGCAAGAATTGTCCCATCTGATCAGCAAGGGAACGGAAGAGGTAAGGTGCAACAGTCTGAACGGAGACCAGCTCACTGCATCCCTGGCGAAAAAAGGGAAAGGCTGGCATGGCACAGCGCCAGTCCGTGTTCGAAGGGCCCAACTCAACTCGTCGATTGGAATCGGGGAGCCTCGGCTTTGGGACAGAACCTACTGCTGAGCTCCGTGAAAAAGGGGGAGTGCACAGGTCTGGAGGGCAGCCCTCTTGAGTAGCCAGGGATGTAGGCCGGCAGGCTAAAACAAAGTAACAACAAAAACCCCGGGAACAGAAAATCGACAAACACCGCACACAGGGCAAAAACACGTTCAACATTCTGTCATCGTGCCAGGGGTGACTTCCCAAGAAAAGCCAAGTATTCGTACGCGGATGTTGGAAAGGCATACCACTGAATGACCTGCTCACAGGCACGGATGTCGGAGGTGGCATCCCTCGACAAGAATAGAAGAGCCAGTTCAACATTCGATCACGGATGCCGGGAGTGACAACCCGAGGAAAGGCAGGTATTCGTACGCGGATGTCAGGAAGGCATACCACTGAATGACCTGCTCACAGGTACGGATGTCGGGAGTGACATCTCGCGATTAGACTAGGAGAACTGAAAAAAAAAGGCTCTAAGCGATGTGGGAAAACAAAAACCGCTGCTCGTGGGGTCAAAGTACGGCTCAGCATTCTGTCACAGATGTCGGTAAGGCATGCCGTAGAAAGGCAGGAGAGCAAAAGACCATATGCGTAGCAGCAAAACGCGGGTTAGCCCGGGCTCAGCAGGTCAGATGATGTCGGGCAGAAACCTATGCCCTCAGGCCGCGGAAGAGACGACCTGGTGCTAGGGGGGTCTCAAGACATCAGAACCATCAATGTTGAGCGAGGAGGAAAGGGTGACCCGGAAATATATAGCCCCACGCAAAGATAAACCGGAAGGACAAGCAAAGCACAGGGAAACAAGGAACAGGACAGAGTAGGAGCGCCCTCTAGCTGTAGGGGGCGTGACAATGACATTCGTTCAGTCAAATTAAATTTCTCACTAGCTAAATGTAGACCTGAAACAATTATCTACTGGAACTTTTAGACTTCAAATAAGCCATGATATTAAAATGTCATTTTATTGGGGAATTTATTTGGCTGATGCTTTTATTTCAAGGAAATTCTATTTTTGTTCATTTGTTCACCAGCTAGATAATTGTACACTTTGAATTAGTTCACAATGTCTTTCACTAATGGGTATTGTTAAAGTTAAAATGGAATAACCCACTTAAACTAAGTTTAAAATAAAAACAAGCTGCCAAACTCATAGCACAGAAAGATCACCATTAAACTTCTCCTCGGTTTATTGCAAAGGTGTACTGGCATAATATCTCCCATGAATGTCTGGAAAAACTGCTGCATCTCAAAATGCGCAAAAGTACCACTGCAAGAATGGGCAACCTTTTTTCCGCATAGTTTCATAGGAAATAAATATTGCTAAGGAGAACATTGACACCTTTGAAATATGATACTGCTGAAGACTCCACACCTCTTGGATGGCAAAAATATATTTTTGTCTTAGAAAGCAGACCCACTGGCTGGAAAACAGCAGACACAAACTTATATTCTTTAATCAGGCTTTGAAATGTGAACAGAAAATTATTGTGGTTAGAACGGTGGTGAGAAATCGAAGGAGGGAAGGACCATGAGGAGACAGATTAATGGTGTGTGACAAATCACTGGGAGGTCTGCTTCTCAGCACCTGAAGCTCATGATGGATCAAGAAAGCTTCCAAAAAATTGTGCATTCAGTTGACAATATTCAGGGATGAATAAATTGACTTTAGATTATTATATCTGCAGTACACAGCCATAATTATCCAGAAAGATACATCCATTACCAGAGGACTTCCTTTTCTAACCAATTATACAAGTTTTGCTTTTGGTCACGGACATGGAAAATAAATAAATGCTCATTTTTTGTTCTTTCTGCCAACTAGACATATTTATCCAAATCTCTTCATTCAATGATTCAAAATCTCTTCAAGAGTGAGACATTTAATACTTCATATACTTAAAACACACTACATGTAAGAAATACTATAGTAAGGTTTTTTATACTGTACATTTGAAATATCTGAAACACAAAGTCTGAGACAGAACACAATTATATTTATAAATCTGGAAGGTTAACTGCCTCTTGTTTTATTATAATAATTAATAATAATTGCTTACACTTATATAGCACTTTACTGGACACTCCACTCAAAGCGCTTCACAGGTAATGGGGACTCCCCTCCACCACCACCAATGTGCAGCATCCACCTGGATGATGCGACAGGCAGCCATCGTGCGCCAGAACACTCCCCACACATCAGCTATCAGTGGGGAGGAGAGCAGAGCAATGAAGCCATTTCATAGATGGGGATTATTAGGAGGCCATGATTGGTAAGGGCCAAAATGAAATGTGGCCAGGACGCTGTTGTTACATCCCTTTTCTTTTCAAGAAACGCCCTGGGATTTTTAATGACCACAGAGAGTCAGGACCTCGGTTTTACGTCTCATCCTAAGGATGGCACCTGTTTACAGTATAATGTCCCCGTCACTATACTGGGGCATTAGGACCCACATGGACCACTAAGGGGGTGAGTGCCCCCTGCTGGCCCCACTAACACATCTTCCAGCAGCAACCTTAGTTTTTCCCAGGAGGTCTGCCATCCAGGTACAGACCAGGCTTTATAATATATATTTCTCTGTTGCTATTACTCCTGTTTTTATTATTATACACAGATGGGTGAATAGATAGATATACAGTGGTAAAACATAATTATATAGCCCACATGGTGGGCATTAGAAAGGCAGATCAAGTGTATAGAATGTAATTTCTTTCATTTTAAATTTACTATTGAAAGATGAACAGGAAATTCAACTTCATAACAAAAGGGGAAGATTATGCAGTACGCATAAAATGAAAATAACAATCCAAAAAGAGTTTACTTTCTCTTATTTGGGCACCTTTACATTTGAATGTTCTGTTTGTATGCAAAAATCTTTTACAGCTTGGAGTCTTTCTTTTTGTTTTCTGAAACCAGTTCCCAGCATCTCCCCAAAGATTAGTTTGCCAGTTCTTCAACACATGCACCTCCTGCAGTAAGTCTTGGTTTTCTCTTTGCAATAGCCTTTAGGCCAATCATTCTGCCCTTTGATAGGATTCAAGTCTGGGAATTAAGAAGGCCAACCATTACTGTATTTTGGCAGAAATTCTTTTAGCTAACTGGGCAGAGTGCTTAGGGTCTGTAGACTGCTTGAATACAAACTTTCTTCCTTCTAAAAGTTCTGGATTTTTTTGCACCGTTCACTGAACCTTCTACAATACAAGGGCTCTGAGAGCCTAAGGAAGTATGAATGGCCCATGCCATCACAAAACCTCCACCATATCATCTCATAACCTCTACCATTTTTACTTCTAGGCATTAGAACACCTTCACAAGAGCTGAAGATGCAAAAGAGTCAAAAGCCAAGAGTCAAAAAGTCAAAGATCAAGAGACAAACTCCACTCAGACCACTGAAACGAGGTCTCTAGACATTCATTTGTTAAGGTACTGTAGCTGCTCACTCGTGAATATCTTGACCATCTTCTCTCTATGTTTGTGTCATATCTCTTGCCAGGGAATTATTTATTTTCCTAATTTTGCAGAAATCTGGTGTTTTCTCTGCACCTGCAATTGGTTACGGCAGTGCTTTTCCCCCACTCTTTGGTGTACAGTAGCTAGAAGAGATCCTTGGATTTCATTTCTAACACTTCTTAAAGTATTGTTCTATGTTTATTAATACAAAAAAATAGAATACGTTTCACAGTAATCCATTAAACAAAAATGTGATTTTTAATCTATTTTATCTACTCAAATAATTTATTTAACAGTTAATTTACATCTAATTACAATTAGAAAATTGGAAATAATTTCCAGTGTGTTTTTTCTCATTTTAACTGTCAAGGTATTATTTTTTCTGTATATGTAAGTATGATATTATCTTTATATATCATTTTCTGTATATGTACATTACATGAAGTTAACAAATGTATTATATACAGACAGTCAAATGAGATAAGATGTTTTCTATTTTCTGAGTGCCGCCAAAGGTTGCAGGAATCAACGGTGATCTACAGTGAATCACCAGTGTTGTAAATAAAAAAATTCCCTAAAATTATTAGCTTGACTAAAACTTTGTCTTACAATTTTCACAGGCTTATTAGGTGTCACTTGGCATTTCGCCTCTGTTCATACTGATTTGTGAGCTTCCCTTGGCCAAGTGTTATGAACGTGACAAGCTGTGTTCACCCTGTACAGTAACTCTGGTCAAATCCCTCAAAGAATAGCCGGTGTTCTCAAAGCTATGCCTTTTAAAAAAACAATTTTAGTTAGAAAACATCCCTGTTTGAAGTTCAAGTTGTTTCTAGTAGCTATTACAAACTGGATTCCCAAGGTGTTAGCTGGTCTTTCCTGGTATGACATGGTTTAAATGTTAGGGTGACAAAAGTGGGAGTAGGGCAGCAGTTTGGGTATAATGTTTACTTCAGTTTGTGCATTTCACAGCAAGTGTTTTCGTCAGATACAGTATAGTGTTTCTTTTTTCTCTTTAGTGTTTGCTTCAGTCTCCCTTTAGAGGTCTTCTTGCCTTGAAGTGCATACAGTACAGCAGATGTCAGTCATCACAGTTTGAACAACATGGGTTTCCTAGACACCCATTAATTACCACACAGTCACAGACCTGGAACAGAGGGACAGAGAGGAAAGACAAAGGACAGAGGACTGAGGGACAGTGCACTGTGACTGCTGGTCATTTGCTTAAAGTAGGTTTCAAATGTAGCCCCTACTCGCTTAGCTCTGCCTATATCCACTGTCCCCTCCCTCCCCTGCTGCCATGATCACCCATACATTTCCACCCCTCATTTAAGCACTGCAGTTCTGGGCAGAAATAGGAAAAGAGGACATTTAAGCCTTGATCGGTGTTGGTCAAGGGTAAATGGTGCGCTTTCTGCTTCCCTTGGCCTGTGACTGTTGTGAAACAGTCATTAGAGAATACAGCTTGGGCTCGTCCAGGCCTGCAGGAGTGCTGGTGGCTCTGGGGGATTGCAACAGTCTGTTCAGGCAGCAGGTTCCTTGTTGCTTTAAAATTGCAAGATGGTATAGTCAGCCACCTAGCAAGGTACCTAGCATATAGTTACTAGCATATGCATATATAGTTACTAGCACATGCATATATAGTCATATATATATAGTATATAGTATATACTATATATAGTATATGTAGTATGTAGTATATATATAGAATATATATATATAGTCATATATACATATATAGTCATATAGGCATAGTCAGCCACCTAGCAAAGGTACCCACATATAGTTACTACTATATGGTGATATAAATTTGCCACCAGCTAGCCAATACCAGCTAACCTAATGATAGCCACTAGAAAATATACTGTTTCTTTAAAAGTGATGCTTTTCTCTGTTGGGTGTTTTTTTGAACATTCTGAACTGGAAGGTACTAGTTGCAAGTAAATAACTACTGAAACTATTAAACTATATTACTAGTACCTAAAATCAATGTTTGTAAGAAAAGCATTGCTCTGTAAAGTGTTAGTAATACTTAAAATTTTTGCAATACTTAACTTTTTTAAAACCATTGTTTAGAAATGCTATTCATTGTTGAACATATTCATGCTTACAGCTAGTCAACTTATAATGTCAACAATGATCAAAACATAGAAGGATATGAATGTTGTAAATTGAATTAAAACTATGGAGAAATGCAATTATAGATTTAGTTTATATCTTTCGTTTATTTATTATTAGGGGTGGTCAGGGATTTAAACAAATAAGTGAAATATTGTGGATGCACGTCATATTTCTAGATTTGTGAGGGTTATTTAAAGATCCTGATTTGTTTATTAATGTTATGCATGAATGTTTTTTTTATTTGTTAATGGATTCATTGTTGTGTATTATGTGTTGTGTGTAGTCTTCTCCCTTCCTGCCAGCAAACTAAATTTCCCATCTAGGACAATAAAGGAAGTAAAGTATGGTTGTAGGCTCTCCTGTTGTATTCTGGACATACCCAATGGGAACACGAATGTAAATTGTTTTGGATATAAGAGTCAGACAAATAAATGAGTAATTGGTGTCTATATATGTGTGTCCCAGAATATGGTCTGAGACAAGTCAAGTATTTTCTATTTTACACAAATAAATCTCCCTCCTTGCAAAATTATTTTACGCCTTTCCTGCGGAAAAACTACATTTCCCACCATAACTTGCAAAGAACCACCTCAACTAGACATATCGGTGAAGAGCCCGCCTTCACCTTCAAGAGCACATTTGATTGGGTAAAGGCTTTTCCTCATTGGTTCTCTACCAGCAAGGTTGGTTGCTTTCCTGTGTTTGGGTGCAGCAGCTTCAAAGATGGCAGCAGATGCAGGAAAGTACAGAAGTGCAATGAGCAAAAGCAAAGACCCTTCGGGGTTACTCATCTCTGTGATCAGGTAGGGAAGATTTATCTTTATCAAACGCAAGAAATGCGGCGTCTTGTGTTGCAGGAAATAAAAATAAGACTGATCGTCTCTTGCTGGCCTGCAAGCACATCCTCATCCTGGTTCTACATACAGGAGTTGTACATGAAGATTCATGCTGTTTGTACAGTATATACACCTTTGCCAGAAGAGTATTAACGAAGTTCGAACACAGTGTCTTGGACTTAAATATGTATTCCACTGTATGGTGCTGATTTCCTCCTGCTTGAAAGGGCATACGTCCTTTCCTGATATTTATAGTTCCGTTGTGTCATTTTGTCAACATTCACACACCTGCATTTCAATATGAAAGACAATCCTAAGTCTTACATTCCCATTGGCTGGGTTTTTCATTAGTTTGTTCACTAACTCAGTTGTCTTCCTGTTTTCGTGTTTTGTTTCTACTCTGTCTAAGGAGCGCCTTTCCCTTACATTTCACATCATTTGCTTAACACATATTCAACTGAAATAAACCTCTATAATTGTTAAGAAAGAAATATCAGTTACTTTTATACAATAAAAAGTCAATAAAAGAAGTCCACTAATAAAAAGTAATAGAAGATGTCTTTTCTGTCTCAGTAACAATTCCTAATGATTTGTCACCCTTACTGAGGGAAGTTTTGCAGATTGAAAGAGTTGTGTTTACAGCAATATAAGAATCACAGTTATCTTAGCTGTTTCATAATTCTGCAGCATGGATAGTATCAAATGCCTCTTAGATTTTGTGGTTTATATTTTCTACAATTTATTGTCTCATACCTGTAACTGCCAAGTACCAGTTGGATTTTCTGCCTTGTGTCATAAGAAAAGTTAAAGAGAAGAGGAGACTTTGGACCATCTGGCCCATTTGGTAGCTTGAAGCTTATTGAATGAAGGAATTCATTCAGCTGTTTCTTGAAGGAAGACAAGGCTCATCTGCATTCACCATTGTCCCCTGTTGTGATCATATTTATTTGGATGTCTTGTGAAGTGTTTCATAAAACACAAACTCAGGACAGCTTATTGCCAAAATAGACATAGCATATTGAGGTACCAGAAACAAAAAAGAAGGGGCTCTGGAGAGCAGTGGCTACCTCAGTTAAGATTAGGCCAATGATCAGCTGACAATGTGGTCATCATGACCATAGTGGCCTACTGAAATCTAGCTGTAAGAAACTAGTGGTAATAACTGGTGGTTGAGTAAGAAGAATGTCTTTCTTCACCTGCCACAAGGGAGAGATATATGTACTGCTATTCCAACAATGCCTTAGCTGATAGATTCTGCTTTTCCAACACCTGTGATTAATGTTGCTATCAGGTTCGTTTTCACTGATCTTTTTTTAATGCGACTGTGCCCCTTAAATTCAAATTTGTTGTTAGATCTGTCAGTATAACAGCTGACAGTTAGTTTGTTCCATGGTGAAAAGTGTATGTATCATTAAGAAAAATTAAAATGGCGTTTTTTCAATAATGCTCAGGTTTTCTTAAATGTATTCTTGTTGCTATGTATTTATAAGATGTGTCGAAGAAGGAAAGTGTTTGTTGTCGCCTGTTTTAAGCGTTAGTTTTGATTTGGGGTCAACATCTAAAAACAACAGTGTTCCGGCAGGGATGTAGTACAGAGGTGTGTTCACTGTTTTTTTTTAATATGAATTCACTCTATCCAGCATTTAACATCATAGAGTAAGAAACTAATTATATTTATATTGATTTTCTCTTTTGTGCTTTTGATGTCTCCTGTGGAACTTTAGTGAACCAATTTACCTGGTCAAATAAACTGAACTTTAGAATACATTTTCATTGTAGAAAACCAAGTGTATTACAAAATAGTCACAATACAAAATAGCTTGTATTTACAAAAATAGCTTGTATTGTAAAACATAACATAGAGATGCACAATGTGAAATTCATTAGTTCAATGTGAAATTAGTTTTTTTAATTGCATGCTCATTTCATTGAACTTAATTGATTTTTTCATATATTGTGTGGCAGTTCTGTCACTTGTTTTGTTTGTTTGTAACTACAAAGACTGTGAAATGCACTAAAACGTGACTCTAAAAATGAAACAGATTCTAAGATTTGGTGTCTCAGAAGCAACTGGAGCACACAACGCATTTAATATCAGCATTGTTTATTATTATATTAGGTTTTGGTCTTTAAATGCCATGAAATTTACTTTTCCATTAATTAAGTTGCTTTGTTTTCAGGGACTTAGTTCTTTTTACTGAGTACATATGCAATTGCAAAATGCAATTGTTTGTGGTTTAGTGTAAGCTTGGGCTGGAAAATGATTTTGTTTCTTTTTCATTACCCAAAACTCTTAATGCTTACCTTTATTGCAATGTTTTGAAGTCAGAACTACTGCAATGCAGGGTGGTGATTTGACACATGTTCTCTTATTGTTGAAGTGTATATGTAATAATATTAAATGCAAAAATAAAATATTTTTGAAAATGAAATGTGCTCTTAGTGTTCTCCCAGTGTTCATTTGGGTTTTACTAACGGGTTTATTGGCTTCTCAGAAAATTGGTCCTGGTGTGAGTGTGCAAGTGTCTGTCTGTGTGTGCCCTGCGATGGACTGGCGTCCCATCTGTCCAGAGTGGACCCTGGCTTCTGTCCATTGCTTGCTGGGATAGACTTTGGCTGTCTTGTGACCCTGAATTGGAAAAAGCTGTTGGAAAATGGATGGAGGGATGTATCCTCATAGGAGAGGTGACATTGTCACACGTTTTAATGAAGCGATAAAAACTGACATCCTCACGTAAAGGTTGGATTCTGCCTCTTGAAAGCCTTGAAGTAGAAATTGATCTGCAAGGGGGGCATTTTCTGGTTTGTGCCTCATTCTTAATGGGTTAAACTGTTCAAAGTAAGGCATGTACTGTAACATAAGAACTGGAAAGTTTTCTTTTAATGAGTAAGGCCTGACAGTCATGTCATGATGGCAGGTTCGAAGACAGGGCGCCTCCCCAACATTTCTGTTAGCGTGTCCCCTTGAGTGGTTGGAGTGGTGCTGTAGGTGCGTCCAAGTTTCTGTGTTGCAGTTCAGGAGCATATTTTAAATTGTTTTTTTTTTTTGAAAGGTTTCTCTTTCATTTTGGTGGAGCTTTCTAGCCATTAAGTGGCATCCAAGGGTGATGAAAAACAAATATGAACGTGCTTGTGTTGGCAGACGTCTGCAGTGTTGTAACAACTTTACAGAGTTGACAGTGAATGTGTAAGATAAGGGTGATTGAAAATGAATGTGAATATGAACATGACAATAAATGATTGACAGCAGTAAATATAGTGCTTTCCTTAATTTATGTGGTCATTATTAATTTATTTTGTTTTCAGACCAATTGCCCATTTTTGCATTCCGTACTGCTCGTTACTGCACTGGTGCTTCTCCGATTTGTAAAGCAAATGTTACACTGCTGTTGTAACCGGGCCTGCAGTTGCCCCGGAAAACTGTGTGCATTCTCATAATATTTATAGCCAGCATCCATATCACTCTACAACTAACAACTGGCAGCCCACTGCAGCTAAGCAGGTGTGAGCCTGGTCAGTACCTGGATGGGAGACTTCCTGGGAAAAACTAAGGTTGCTGCTGGAAGAGGTGTTAATGGGGCCAGCAGGGGGCTCTCACCCTAGCGACGGGGACACTATACTGTAAAAAGGTGCCGTCTTTCAGATGAGATGTAAAATCAAGGTTCCGAATCTCTGTGGTCATTAAAAATCCCAGGGCATTTCTCAAAAAGAGTAGGAGTGTTACCCCGGGGTCCTGGCCAAATTTCCCCTTGGCCTTTACCAATAATGACCTCCTAATAATCCCCATCTGTGAACTGGCTTCATCACTCTGCTATCCTCCCCACTGAGAGCTGGTGTGTGGTGAGCGTTCTGGCGCACTATGGCTGCAGTCCCATCATCCCCATTACCTTAAAGCACTTTGAGTGGAGTGTCCAGAAAAGCACTATATAAGTGTAAGCAATTATTATTATAAATTATATCTTTAGCTCTTATCTTCAAAGTTCAGTATTTCTTCAGGGAATATGGGCATTTGTGATCATGAGATCTAATGGGAAGCCGGCTATGTAAGCTTATTTTGTGGACACAGTTTTAAACTGTGACTGTTCCCGGCCTTTGCCTTCTGCAGGACACTGTCCAGAAGCGACGATGTTCAGGACCGAGAGACTGAAAAGGGCCGCCTGGAGGAGGCCTATGAGAAATGTGACCGGGATCTGGACGATCAGATTGTACAGCATTACACTGAGCTGACCACCGCCATTCGCACATACCAGAGCATCACGGAGCGCATCACCAACTCGCGGAACAAAATCAAGCAGGTGGGTGCGGAGGGCTCCAGGTCTTTTCAGGTGTCACTTTTCACAGTGTTGATGTAGTTTGGCCCTGAACCTTACTTGCCTTGTGTACCTGCAGAGTGACTAAATACTGTACCTGTTTTTGTGAAAGGCACTGTATCTCGATTTGTTCCTGAGCTGTCTATAACTTTGTGACATCTTGACTTTCATCTTAACTCTACAGATTTAGATACACAATACTGTATCTAGTATATGTATCGTTCTTCAAATTGAATAAGCCCATAGGAATGTATTTGATATATGACGGAGACACATTTTTGAACCCATGGCAGTGAGTTACTATTGTAATATAAAACAGATGGAGAAACCTGCAGAGTGTTAGGTCGGCTATTTTTTATATTATCGAGAATGTTCTTGATGGAAAAATATCATCCTGTGACCCGTTACAAGCACAATGCTTTGAATTTTTCTCTTTAATTTGTCCCAGAAGTGCCTTGCCGGAATCTCGGGGGTTTTTCTGCGATCCCTTACGTCTGTTTTTGTTGTAAACCATTGCCTTTTGTTTAATTGGCACACAAATTGTGTTTCAAAATGTAATCGATGTCCTTACCCCTGTGCCCCGTTTTTGCAATGGGATACAGAAACTGATGGCAGCTGAAGGAGTTGTTAAATATTTCTGGCCCCTGCAAAAGAGTCATGTTGTGTTTTAGCCCACCATTTCTTTTTTTTTTTGGCTTTATTTGATTGCCATTTCTTTAAAGTTTCTGATTTTTACATATACATAAGCCCAGTTTGTTTATTTTATTGAGTCGCAGTACTTACGTATTAAAATGATATGTTAGGGGTGTCCCGAGGGAAGTCCAGGTGGATGCTGCACATTGGTGGTGGTGGAGGGGAGTTCCCATTACCTGTAAAGCGCTTTGAGTGGAGTGTCCAGAAAAGCGCTATATAAGTGTAAGCAATTATTATAATTATTATCAAGTGAAACGATTCAAGTATGAAAGATTGCCATCCATTTTGCCACGTGGAATTTCTTTTTATGTCATGTATAGGTGGTAAAACAAAAGTATGCCTCGTTTAAACCCCATTCAAGGAGCAGCTGCTTCTAACTCTCATCGCCCAGTTTTTCCTAGCCATGTTCCGTACCTGACAAGCAAGGGTTGGGAAGGAAACGTCCAGTGCCCCACGTGCACGTGATTATCACTCCGCTCGAGGCTGCCTTGACAAAATGCGCCATCCTGCTCCAGAATCCCCCCTCACGGCCGCGCGGTGTGTGTTCGCAGGTGAAGGAGAACCTGCTGTCCTGCAAGATGCTCCTGCACTGCAAACGGGACGAGCTGCGCAAGCTGTGGATCGAGGGGATGGAGCACAAGCACGTCCTCAATCTGCTGGATGAAATCGAGAACATTAAGCAAGTGCCGCAGAAACTGGAGTCCTGCATGTCCAGCAAGCACTACCTGCACGCCACAGACATGCTGGTATGAGTTTGTCTTGAAGTCTCGTAGCTGTATTGTATCCTGCTGCTGTTTCTGTGGACGATCCCTGACTTTGATAACATAGCTTAGGGACCTTTGCACTTGAAGCAACCCCATCCCTAGGTATAAAGAAAGATACTGGGGGGTCTTCGCTCTACTTTAGCGAATGAATCAAACTTCACACATAAGAGACTAGACAGAACTTTCACATGATGGCTTCCGCCATGTGTGCTCTTTACTACAACTTCCCTTGAGATTCAATGACCCTGGTCTACCTGATGCTACTCCCTTCCCACAGAGACACCCCATTTTATAGAGCCAACATTCCTATGAAAGTAATTTAATAAATAATGTAGTTATATAATAAATGTTCTCAGCTGTGCTATACCTGCCTGGTGAGCTGTATTTATTGTCTTTGAGACTCTGTGCATGGTGGCCTCTGTTGGTAGCTTCACATCAGTGCAGTGGTCTCTGCCACAGTGTCAAATATGAAGTTGCTGAAATTAAGGTGCATCTTGTTTCCTTACAAAAAAAGGCTTAGAAGCTTAATGGAGTAGTTTTGTCTTCATTTAATGAAGTCTCCATGTTTTCTTTTCCTCCAGTTTGAAAGCATGTTCCAACACTGTCGTAATTCCAATCCTGGTGTAGACAGCTTCCTTTTCTTGGTGCCAGAAGTGAAGCAGGGACTGTGTTGCAAATGGTATTTTACACCCTTGCTGTGCTTGTTTGCATGACTGCAGGAGCTGTGTTAGGACACTGATGCAGTGTGAAGTACCCTGACATCGTACTTTAGAGTTTGAGCATTGTATAAGATTTCTCTCTCATAGAAGTTTCCTATTTATCATTAAGTAGTCTACAGCATATATATAAAGTCTCAAATTCAGAAACAATGTTCCAGTGGTTTACTATTGTATTTTATATGTCACTTCTCTTTCCAACAAAGGTGTTTTATGTGGTATATGAGCTGTGCTAAGACTCAGTAGTTTGGTTATTACTACATCTCATTTGTGGTTTGGTTACGGTATAATACCTTCTTGCATGAATACAGTAAGACAGAGTTTGCAAGGCACAGTATTCCATCCAGTCAGCATGAATGCAGAGGTACTGTAACAGTGTTTCATTGTGGGGTCTCCTTTTTTAAAATAGGAGTTTGATTTTTTTTTAGAGAAAAAAAGTTGATTAGTGTTGCTTGCAGTGTAAAGAAGCTTGGTGTAGCCTTTGAATGGCCAGAAAACCAAGTGAAAACGAAATGTTTTGCTGCGCTTTGTTTGTGTGGTATTGTCCCTGTCTTTCTTTGTTCATCAATAAAAACATTGATTTATAGCATTTCTCCTCACCCTGATTAATGCAGACACATTAAAAAACATTCCAACTAACTGGATCACCCCCTTTTAATATTATCTTTGTATTCTGTTCAGATTAATTGAAGTAATTTTGCCAGTGATGCATACTTCAGATTTCTGCATTTAAATTGAAATTATAATTCCCCCATTGTCTTGATGCGATGGCAAAAGATGGCTTGTTACAGGTTTCATTATCACTCACAACACTCCAGCTGCTCTTTCTAATGCATAAAGATTAATTCTGGATAGAATTATTAATGCAACACTGGCAGATGATCTGTTTAGGAATGATGTGAAGTTTCAGTGGAATTAAAGAAGTGGGATGAAAGATTATTCTGATCTGCTGAAGATTATTGGATTTTAAATTTTTAATATCAGCATTGGTTATAACATCTCGTATTCCTCCCCTGTTGTTACCATAGTGAGATGTTTCCGTAACCATTACTGCCATGTTAGTGTAAACAGCAGTTGTCATTGTGAACCCTGTGTTGGTTTGAGAAGTTCATCCTGGGGCCCCAGGGCCTTTGAGAATCTTAGGGCTGAAAAGCAGGTTACTTGAATGTAAGGTAAGTACCTCAACAACAAAGGTATCTGTGTGTACGTTATGGATATTTTAGGTATGTGCTATGGTTTTTATGCATAGTAGTTTTGTGCTTTCCATCACCAAATGGAAGAGCGTGAATCAAATTCGACCTTATTGTCATCCTCTTGAGAGGACAGGACAATTGAGACACGTCTGGTCTGTAGCCACACTCTTGCTTCCCTTGAAATAATATTCTTCTTGCCCCATTGTACTGTGAATATTTAAAGCCAGAAGTAATTGATTGGATTTTGCTCTCTGGTTCTCGGCACTAGGGCTCATTGAGACACAAAGAGACCTAACCTATTTTTTGTTTTGTCGCACTTCCTAATTTCTAAAGGTGACTTCCTTAGTTTGAAGTTCCTGTGATATCCTGGCCATGTTGATTATAAGCTGGGGCACAACTGGGAATCGATATATTCTGTAAGGTTCCTTTTGTGTGTTTTACATAACTAGTGCTAGAATGACTTTTGAAAGAAGTTCTCAAGTAAGTGTTATTAACATTGGGCTTGTCTGTTTTAATTTTAAAAACAGCAGTAAATTGAGGTATTGAAGAAGAAAAGGCAGTCAGGGGTGTACTTAGAAGGCAGTTTCTAGTAAA